>NC_056513.1:34151071-34164452 GCF_014905685.2 Nematolebias whitei | reverse complement strand
ACTGTAGTGGACTAGGCCCATGTCAAAAACTAAGTCTAAGGTCAAAAATCTTGACCTTAAGAACCTTGTGGGACAGGAACTGTCATTTCATTGATTTGAATCCAGAAATACAGGTTCACCCATCCTGAGACTTTCTCTCTTGAAGATTCAAGTGAAAAGAACACTCTCTGTTTTATTATCATTACTATTTTACAAATGTTGATAATCAAAGTGTCTTAGTTCAAACCATTTTAGATGTTGCAGTGAACTAATCAATTTTATTAACTGTGTAATGATTTTTCTCACGCAAAGTTAGAACTCATGTCAAAGCTGTTACAGAGTAATTATGCCTTTTCTGATTTCTGCTTTTGAATGAGCAAGTGTAAGTTGGTCCAAGGTTGGAGTCAAACGCAAAACAAGTTGTTGGCATGTTTTTAGAATCCTCTCAGACATAAATATAGAGGTTTTTGGCACCTGTTTCTGAAACGCGCCAAAACAAAACTCTCTCTGTCTGTGAGAACATTTCTGATCTTTCCATAACAATTCTTGCTGTCTTCTAACCTCTTACGTCACAAAACACACCCCGTCTGGTCGGTTCTGGCCAATGGGAATACTCCCAGATGGATCGGAAAAACAGTTCTTTAAAATGTCGGTACTTCCTGGGCTACTCAGTTCTGCTCGAGTTCTGGTGCAGGCTCTGCTCGAGATCTGTAAACTACACAGTTCTGTTAGAAGCTCTGGGATGGTGCTGGAACAGTTCTGGGACAGTTCTGTTCAGTTCTTATGGAGTGCTGTTGGAGTTCTGCTGGATACACAGTCCAACCAGTTCTGTGAGAGAAGCCCAGTTCTGTGAGAGACGGGATGATCCTGACATGACAACAGAGCTCTTCCGAGTTCCATGGGATTATAACATTTTCACTCGCCACTACTTCTGACGATTCACAGCATCCTAAGGAGACGCTGGACAGGTAGCGTTAACGGAGCTCCCTATCTGCTGATTAACTTCAGAGAGGTAACGAGTCAAGTTTCCTACCAAGCGTACCGGGGAGAGCTGGGTTCTGACGGAGAGTGTCAATTCTGGTGAACACTTCCCCTCCCATACCATCTTTACTCCCTCTAAACTTCTTTCCCATCTTTAAACTTTCTATCAAGTAGATATACTTCCAGATATTTAGAAATGTCTGTGTAAAATGCTCATCCACATCCGTGTGGGTAAAAGATCATAATTGTACAGTTTCATAAATGTCTGTGGTGAAGCAACGGAAAAATCATGGCCGTATGATTTTTCCTGATTGATTGCTTATGTTGTTATTTTCATAATTTGCCAAATTAATGTAAATGTTTGATGTTAAACTTTGATTCTGTAAATAAATGACCGCATTCATTTTGATGGGTCAAACATAAATGACGTCTCACGTTTGCATTTCCTTAAATTCAATGCACGTTTTATTCAGTCCAGAAAAATGAGGAATCCGTGTTAAATGATGAATATATCCGAGCATCTGTTCATCTACACCCACAACATCCCGAGTTGAGGTCAGCAGCAAACCACTCCCACTATAAACAGTGTTGGTGGCATACCGCTTCCCCCCCCTGAGACGCCGGATGGTGGACCAGAAACGTCTCGAAGCCGTGCGGAAGTCGTTCTCCATGGCCTCTCCGAACTCCTCCCATGCCCGAGTTTTTGCCTCAGCAACCACCCGAGCCGCATGTCGCTTGGACTGCCGGTACCCATCAGCTGCTTCCGGGGTCCCACAGGCCAAAAAGGCCCGATAGGACTCCTTCTTCAGCCTGACAGCATCCCTCACCGACGGTGTCCACCATCGGGTTCGAGGGTTGCCGCCCCGACAGGCACCGACAACCTTGCGGCCGCAGCTCTGGTAAGCCGCCTCGACAATAGAGGCACGAAACATGGTCCACTCAGACTCAATGTCCCCCACCTCCCTTGGAACATGTTCAAAGTTCTCCCGGAGGTGGGAGTTGAAACTCCGTCTCACAGGAGACTCTGCCAGACGTTCCCAGCAAACCCTCACAATACGTTTGGGCCTACCAGGTCTGACCGGCATCCTCCCCCACCATCGGAGCCAACTCACCACCAGGTAGTGATCAGTTGACAGCTCCGCCCCTCTCTTCACCCGAGTGTCCAAGACATGTGGCCGCAGATCAGATGAGACGATGACAAAGTCGATCGAACTGCGGCCTAGGGTGTCCTGGTGCCAAGAGCACATATGGACACCCTTATGCTTGAACAAGGTGTTCGTTATTGACAATCCATGACGAGCACAGAAGTCCAACAACAGAACACCACTCTGGTTCAGATCAGGGGGGCCGTTCCTCCCAACCACACCCCTCCAGGTCTCACTGTCATTGCCCACATGAGCATTGAAGTCCCCCAGCAGAACAAGGGAGTCCCCAGAAGGTGCACTTTCCAGTACCCCCTCTAAGGACTCCAGAAAGGGTGGATAATCTGAACTGCCGTTTGGTGCATAAGCACAAACGACAGTCAGAACCCGTCCCCCCACACGTAGGCGGAGAGAGGCCACCCTCTCATTCACGGGGGTGAACCCCAATACACAGGCACCAAGTTGGGGGGCAATTAGTACGCCCACGCCTGCTCGGCGCCTCTCACCAGGGGCAACTCCAGAGTGGAAGAGTGTCCAGCCCCTCTCAAGGAAACTGGTTCCAGAGCCCGAGCCATGCGTAGAGGTGAGTCCGACTATTTCTAGCCGGAACCTCTCAGCCTCACACACCAGCTCAGGCTCCTTCCCCACCAGTGAGGTGACATTCCACGTCCCAATAGCCAGCTTCTGTAGCCGAGGATCAGACCGCCAGGGTCCCCGCCCTCGGCCACCACCCATCCCACATTGCACCCGACCCCTTTGGCCCCTCCCACAGGTGGTGAGCCCATGGGAAGGGGGACCCACGTCTCCTCTTCGGGCTGTGCCCGGCCGAGCTCCATGGGTAAAAGCCCGGCCACCAGGCGCTCGCCCACGTGCCCCACCTCCAGGCCTGGCTCCAGAGTGGGGCCCCGGTGACCCACGTCCGGGCAAGGGAACACTAGGTCCATTTGTGTTTTTCATCATAGGGGTGTGTCTGATATTATCCATAATTTAAACTGATTCTTTCATTTTTCTGGGCTGAGTAATATCGTGTTTTGAATATTAAATGTGGACGGAAACGTGTTTAAATTTCTGACTCACCAACAACAGTGAGTCGTTTATTTTAAACGATTTAAAACACATCACACATTTACAATAATTGGCAGATTGATTACAATTAACACAGCTTAATTAATGAGCTTTACAATGAGAAATCATACGGCCATGATTTCTTACTTGCAAATGAAAGACAACAGACATTTCTGAAAATATCTGGATTAATTACTGGCAGATAGAAGAGTTTTAAAGATGGGAAAATGAAGTTTAAATGGAGAGAGATGGGTGAGGGAATGTGTCTGTTATAACCAGAAACAACACGCTCCTTTGAACGCAGCTTAATCCACGGTACACTCGCATGTGAAGATCGACTCTTTTACCTTTGCAGACGATAGTTTTGGCTCCGGTGTAGAGTTTCCTTTCAACTCTTTTCAGCGTCTCCGTAAGAACAGCTGTGACCTCAGGAGTCGTGAGAGTACTTTGTTCAACAGCACGCTCACCTCCCAGGTGGACTCACATGAGCTGTGAGCCCGTCAGAGTTCCACTCAGATGTGGAAGATTCCATAATCCCCACGAGACTCGAAAGAACTCCCAACTAACTCCAACACTTCAGAACTTTCGTTCGGTTCTGCTCTCAGAACTTTGGTTCATGTCTGGAACGTTGTTCTGCTTGGAACTCTTGTTCCGCTCTGGAACTTGTTCTACTTGAAACTAGGAAGTGTTGACCCTTTTAAAGAGGTCACTTCCGGTTCCTCTGAGAACTTCCTGATTGGTTGAACGAACCAATCGGGGTGTGGTTTTAGTGACGTCAGAGGTTATTACTAGTCAAGGAGACAGACTAGATTGTTTTAAGAACAGACAGAAAGATGTTTTGAAGAAACAGAGACATTTAGGAGCCAGTCTTCCTTCTATCTGTCTGATAGAGATAAACATGACATTTTGTTCCGATAAACATGTTTTTGACCATTCCTTGACTTTTGACCGACTCACTACTTGCTCATTTCAGACAGAAGATCAAAAAAATGCATAATTACTCTTGTAACAGACATTAACTTGATTTCTACTTTGAATGAGGATTAAAAATCATTAATACTGTTTCACAGTTGATTTAAAGTGAGTAGTTCACTTCAACATTTAAAAATGATTTGAACTAAACACACTTTGATTATCAAAATATTGTAAAATAGTAATGATAATGAAAAGAGAGTGTTCTTTCAATTGACCAGTGCAGGACACACCTAGAAAGTCTCTGGATGAGCTTAATTTGTGTTTCTGGACTCAAATCAATGAAATAACAGTTCCTGTTCCAGGAAGGCCCTCAGGGTCAGGTTTTTGACCTGAGGCTTAGTTCACTACAGTATGCATACTGATGAGGGTCCTCGTTGATGTTGATGGTTGTTTTGATGTGAGTCATGACCAGTTTTTCGAAGCATTTAGCGACTATTGGGGTGAGGGCCACTGGCCGATAGTCATTCAGACCAGTCACTGTAGAGCTTTTTGGGACTGGGATGATGGTGGCAGTCTTCAGGCAGGTGGGAACTGTCTCCAGGGTAAGTGAGGTGTTAAAGATGTCTGCCAGCACCTCACAGAGCTGATCAGCACATTCCTTCAACACTTTTCCGGGGATGTTGTCTGGGCCAGTTGCTTTGTGCGGATTAATCCTCCTGAAAGTACTCCTTACTTCAGCTGAGGTCACGCTGAGATGCTCTTCATCCGGTGGCGAGGTGAGTCTGGTGCTGGGTGGTCTGTTCGGGTCTTCAAAGCGTGCATAGAACTTGTTGAGGGCATCAGGCAGAGATGGGTCTTTGGGACATTGTTCGCTCCTTCCTTTATAATCTGTTATGCACTTAATGCCCCTCCACATGCTCCGAGGGTCTTGTGAGATGAATTGACCCTCGATCCTCTTTGCATATGCGGCCTTGGCCCTCTTAATACCAGCAACCAGCTCTTTTCTTGTCCTACTCAGCTCCTCTGAGTTTCCAGACCTGAAGGCAGTGTTCCTGGCTTCCAGCAGGGTACGCACCTCTGCATTCAGCCAAGGTTTTCTGTTTGGGTAGCTTTTAACATTTCTGATAGTGGAGACTGTGTCAGTACATGTACTAATGTAACCCAGTACTGAGGATGTGTATTGGTCAAGATCAAGCGAACCTCCATTTTCAGCAGCTTCTCTGAAAACCTGCCAATCTGTTCGATCAAAACAATCTCTCAGTATGGGTCCACTGTCCTGGCTCCAACATTTAACTTTCTTTTGTACCGGTCTGGAGCGTCTCAGCGGGGGCATGTAAGCAGGAGCCAGGAAGATTGAGATGTGGTCTGACAGTCCTAGGTGGGGGCGGGGTTCGGCTTTGTATGCATCTTTTACGTTCGTGTAAACACGGTCCAGCGTGCGGTCTCCACGTGTCGGAATCGTCACATGCTGATTAAAGCTTGGGAGACAGTCCTTTAGATTCACGTGGTTAAAGTCTCCGGCTACAACGTAAAGAGCCTCGGGGTGTTTGTTCTGCAGCGAGCTGATGATATCATGAAGCTCCTGTAGTGATTCATTAGCATTAGCGTCCGGAGGAATGTAAACAACTGTGATAAAAGTCACTGTGAACTCTCGGGGTAGATAATGTGGCCGACATTTCACTGTTATTTGCTCCAAAGCCTTCGAGCATGAGCTATTTACAACAGTACAGTTCGTGGACCAACTTTTACTCACGTAAATGCACACTCCGCCCCCCCGTGATTTCCCCGTTAGCTCGCTGCAGCGGTCCGCTCGAAAAAAAAGTCTGTCATCCAGCTGGAAGACTGAGTCCGGCGTTTCACTTGTAATCCACGTTTCCGTGAGGCAAAGCACTGCACACTTCTTCATCTCTTCTGAGGCGCCCGCTCTCAGACGAAGTAAATCCACCTTGTTGTCCAACGAGCGGACATTCGACAGAAAGAGAGACGGCATGGGGAGTTTACCGGCTTTAGCATTAGCTCGTAGCCTCACCATAACCCCCGCCCGGCATCCTCTCCTCTTAAGCCGGGAGCAGCGCTTCCTCTTCTGCCCTCTGGAACGCCTCTGCTGCAGCTTCCAGGTAGATGACTTTAAGATCTGCATTCTGCCGAGCGTAGTTTTGAGTTTGTTGCTGATTTCTGCTATATTTCGTGGCAAATCCGCTCCTATTCTCATCAGTTCGGTTCGGCTATAGTTCACACGCATAAATCGCGCGGAGTCAGGCACAGAGTCAATATCAAAACTTCTAAAAACTGGGATGGTACCGGGAGCCTGTGAAGCTGCAACTGCTCTGAGCGCGGCCATCTTGGAAGATCAGTCTATGTGGTTGAAGTAACGAGCTCGTTTGGGCAAAGCATGATGTCGTGCATCTTACCAGACTTCAGAGCATCATTTACAGACTGGATCATTGCAGGTCTGGTGTTCCACCTCGTCTCTCCACAGCTTCAGTGACCGGTCCAGAGCCTTGTGTAACCTAAAATTGAAAGAAGACTGCACGAGTCAAAATAGGGTTACAGTGACTACAAATTACAATTTGTTGGCCTTTCTTCTGGAAAAAAATATTTTATCAAAAACAAGAGATTTACAATTGAAATTAAGTCAAGAAAATCTGACCTTTGCAATTATAAATTACAGAAGCTCAATTTTTCTTTATTTATTGCACTTATCATATTTTATATTTTTTAAGCAGCCTCACCAGTGCAGAGATTACAAGATTTTATGTATCTTACCTGCTCTTTTGAAGTGTGTAACAAGGGTCTTTGTGTCCAAAGCTGTTTAACAGTTTGCTTCCAGAGCTAACAACTTCCTATGTTAGGTAGAAAAATTAAATTAAAGACAAACAAAAAGCTTAGTGCTACTTATTGTGCCATGCTTTCTAAAACAGTTATTGAATTAAGTATTTACTTATGTAGGTAAACACAGATGTTTTAAAACCTGTTAAAATACACCAGAATGCAGGAAATAGCAGCTACTTTTTTCAAAAAGTTATGGGAGAGGACCCACAGACCTCGCACCAATATGTCCCCCCTACAATAATTCTAATGCTAATTCACACCGTTGTTCAAGCCCAGAGCCACTGTCGACACTGGGGGGATAAGGCCCCTAAAAAGGGCTTCTAGAATCGCCCCTGGTGTGAAGAAATGAACTGAGAAAAATCAACTCTAAAATTTAACACAACATAATTTTACACATCATATCTTAAATCTAACACCAAAACAGTTATTATAATATATATGCAACCAGCCTTTCATATAAAAACTGGGATATTTTTACCGGAGAATGCTTTCACTCTAACAAGTTTGTTGTTGTACTGACCTGGCTTGTGACCGACAGTAACTATTTACACAATAAAGTGATGGTTATTCACATTTTCATCGATTCCAGTATGCAGCAGGACGTCACAATATAAAAATAGGAATATTTTTACTGGAGAATACGTGCACTTTAACCAGGTAGAGTTCGGTTTTGTTAGTTTTTTTACATTACAAACAGCAACAGATAATGAAGATTTTCACCTAAAAACCCACATAACAAAGTAGAGCATAATTTTTAAATTAAAAGGGACAAGGTGGAGAAAAATGCGCCTTAAGTGTTTATTTACTGACGGTAAACAAAGCAGCTCCTCACTGCAGATGAGACTAAAGTTTAAAGCAGCTTGCACCAACACAACTCTCATGAAGTTCAGGGTTATTTGACACTTTCCTGCCCGTTCTGTGAGTTTAATAGACAAACAGTTACTTCTTACCTTGCGTTGCAAACTACAGTGCCTTGCAAAAGTATTCGGCCCCCTTGAACTTTTCAACCTTTTGCCACATTTCAGGCTTCAAACATAAAGATATAAAATTTAAATTTTTTGTGAAGAATCAACAACAAGTGGGACACAATGTGAAGCAGAATGAAATTTATTGGATGTGTCAAACTTTTTTAACAAATAAAAAACTGAAAAGTGGGGTGTGCAATATTATTCGGCCCCCTTGCGTTAATACTTTGTAGCACCGCCTTTTGCTGCAGTTACAGCTGCAAGTCTCTTGGGGTATGTTTATCAGTTTTGCACATGGAGAGACTGAAATTCTTGCCCATTCTTCCTGCAAAACAGCTCGAGCTCAGTGTGGTTGGATGGAGAACGTTTGTGAAGAGCAGTCTTCAGCTCTTTCCACAGATTCTCGATTGGATACAGGTCTGGACTTTGACTTGGTCATTCCAACACTTGGATACGTTTATTTGTGAATCATTCCATTGTAGATTTGGCTTTATGTTTTGGATCATTGTCTTGTTGGAAGATAAATCTCCGTCCCAGTCTCAGGTCTCTTGTAGACTCAAACAGGTTTTCTTCCAGAATGGTCCTGTATTTGGCCCCATTCATCTTCCCATCAATTCTGACCATCTTCCCTGTCCCTGCTGATGAAAAGCAGGCCCAAACCATGATGCTGCCACCACCATGTTTGACAGTGGGGGTGATGTGTTCAGGGTGATGAGCTGTGTTGCTTTTACGCCAAACATATCGTTTTGCATTGTGGCCAAACAGTTCGATTTTGGTTTCATCTGACCAGAGCACCTTCTTCCACATGTTTGGTGTGTCTCCCAGGTGCTTGTGGCAAACTTTAAACAACACTTTTTATGGATATCTTTGAGAAATGGCTTTCTTCTTGCCACTCTTCCATAAAGGCCAGATTTGTGCAGTGTACAACTGATTGTTGTCCTATGGACAGACTCTCCCACCTCAGCTGTAGATCTCTGCAGTTCATCCAGAGTGATCATGGGCCTCTTGGCTGCATCTCTGATCAGTCTTCTCCTTGTTCGAGATGAAAGTTTAGAGGGACGGCCAGGTCTTGGTAGATTTGCAGTGGTCTGATACTCCTTCCATTTCAATATTATCCGGCTTTAAACTTCTCCACAACAGTATCTCGGACCTGCCTGGTGTGTTCCCTGGTCTTCATGATGCTCTTTGCGCTTTGAACAGAACCCTGAGACTATCACAGAGCAGGTGCATTTATACGGAGACTTGATTACACACAGGTGGATTCTATTTATCATCGTCAGTCATTTGGGACAACATTGGATCATTCATAGATCCTCACTGAACTTCTGGAGTGAGTTTGCTGCACTGAGAGTAAAGGGGCCGAATAATATTGCATGCCCCACTTTTCAGTTTTTTATTTGTTAAAAAAGTTTGACACATCCAATAAATTTCATTCCGCTTCACGATTGTGTCCCACTTGTTGTTGATTCTTCACAAAAAAATTAAATTTTATATCTTTATATGAGGGAGGCAAGGGACGGAATATCCCTTGTGTTAACATCCTCCTGGATTATGCCGGGCAGCTCCGAGAGGAGGGCGCCGACGTCTGGGAGCGGTGTGGTCGCCGACGTGGGAAGATCTGAGGTGGCTGAGCATCCACTCGGCCACTCGTCTTCTGTCACTGTGCTCTCCAGGAGGGAAGGGACAGCTCCGCATCGCCTTTCTCGGAGGAGTCATTCGATTCACTGCGTGACTCTGCGTCAAAGAAGGCGGTGGCATCGTCCTACGCATAGCGTCCCGCCACAGAAAAAAAAAACACTCAGCGGAGCTGCTGCCAACAACGCCTTTTTGAGAGAATCATCCGATTTACCTAGAGAAAAAAAAACATGTTAGAAAAGGCGGTGGCGTCGTCCAGCGAGTAGCAGCCCTCCACGGAAAACATTCAGCGGAGCTGCTGCTAACATCGCCTTTTTCGAGGAAATCATTCGATTACCGTGAGGAAAAAACACGTTAGAAAAGGCAATGTCGTTGTCCAGCGGGTAGCGGCCTGCCACGGAAAAGCACTCCTCGGCGCTTACTTTGAACAAGTCTGTTCGTCTGCTTCTCCTCGGGGAGGACGAGCTCACCGGGACGGCAGGAGGTTGGCGTGGCAGAGACCCAGGCATCTTTAGCAAAGGTTGTGCCGGTCAAAGCTGGACAACGTTTCCTTCTTCGTTCTTCTGACAGTGCTAGCTAGCTGGCTGAAGAAAAAAATGGGAGCCGATTACCCAGTCTCACCGTAATTTATACGGACTGGGGGTGAGGCCCACACACAGCAGGTGGGCATGGACTAAAGTTTTTTCAGTGCAGTGCTGAGCGCATAGGGATTAACCCACTAGTGAGACGTCTTAAAGGGCGAAGCCTATACAAAATAGAACTGCTGCCACAGGTCCTGAATGATTATTTTTTCTTTTGTTTTTTCAGAGATGAGAAGGTAAGTTCTCTTCTCCTCCTCTGGCTACATTTTCTCCAAAGGGACCTGCCATTGAAGCACAGTTACAAACTCCAGCTGGCTTTTGGATTAACCTAACTGGAGAAGCTCAACATCTTAATTTCTGCCACTTAAAGTTCTTTCTCCTGTCTTTTTGTCAGTTGTTAAGAATGAGTGCCGGTTCGTTCTTCCCGGATTGGTTTATATCAGAGGGAAAGACCAGGCTTCCTTCAGGTTTAACACTATTTATTTTCACAAACAGATGGATGCACAGAATACAAGCAGATCTGGAGAAGCGGACCCAGTATAACAGAAGCCGGTTCTGAAAAACAAAAAAAGTGTCTCCTTATAACACCTGGGGGCCTCCCCCCAGGAGATATTTTGACCTTCTGCACAGGAAGACCACATTTCACCTCCTCAGGAAGGCAGAGGCGCTTCTATGACTCAATGTGCAATGTTATCTCTTGGTGCCTCCAAATGGTGAGAGTTTTCTCAGAGGCCCTTCAACATTCCTAAAGTTATCATTCAAATGAGGCTAAACCTCCCTTCCTGTTGGTGCAATTAAGAGTTCCTGGTTCACAGCTGCATACACTAAAACATATTATCTTGACTAAACTAACCCCTAATCAGAATCAGAATCAACTTTATTGGCATTGCACCGAGATACAACGCGAATATGTACGTACAGTCGTCCGAAGATGGGCGGAGTGCACAAAGCTGAGGCTATAAATAATTAGCGTGGCCTTCTTATTCTTATTCAGAATAATATTTTGCTTAGATAAGAAAAGGAAAGAAAACATGAGAGACGGTATAAAAAAAAAGATCTCTCACACCGTGTCCTAGACAGGGCACAATTTGAGGCATCAAAAAAACCTACCACAGCAAAGCAACACAAACAGACATTATACATGTACATATAGGCGGTGAAAACATTGAACTTTTAAGGGAAAGTCGTAGCATAGTCCAGAGGCCCCCCTCAGCCATTGTCCAGATAAGAGGTGACAATCATCTTCAGCTCAGTTGAGGTTCTGTTACATGTCCACGGCCTTGGGGAAGGGAGGGGTGAGGAAACAGTCAAAGCATCTTTGTTGTTTTCAAAACATTCCAGGAGGAGTTGAGATAAGTCCGGCATCAAGGCCACAGTTTGGGTCAGGCAGAACTCATGAATTGTTGTTTCTACCTTTAAATTCTTGCTGTACATATTCTCTGATGGAACGCCAAAACAGCCGAATTGATCGTTTACTCCAAAAGTCGAGCTCACAGCATCTCCAGATTATTCCCACCATTCATGAGTGCTGCCAAGGAGATCACAGTCCTGATAACAGCTGCTCCAATTCCCTGTCACAGCTGCACATTCAGTCCGAGCACTGTCAAGCTTCAACACCTCCACACGAATTTGTAGACAACCAGATTTCACCAACCCAAACAGTAGAATCTAGTTGTCATCAAGAATCCAATTTGTTTCCTTAGAGGTAATAGGGTCCTCCTTACCCTGACTCCTGTCGGGAGAAGTTGATTGATTTTGTTGAGAGACCAGCTGATCCTTCAAATTAAGAGGGGGAAAAAATAGGCTTTTTTAAGGGTTCACAGGACAAAAGAGCGCAGCAGGGAAGCGGGTGGGGGGGAGAGAGGGAAAACATGTCTAGTTCCACGGTAGAATAGCAGCAAAAAAAAATCAATAATCAATCAATAGTTTTTAAACCTTCACAAATCCCACAATTCCCCCAGTTTGATCTCTCAAAAGGAGATCAAATGCCGTACATTGTGTAGATTTAAAACTTAGGTTAATCACACATAACATAGTAAGATTAGTAGTTACCCTCAGGTGTCACTCATATGTAACACAGTGAAGCTAATGCTAAACATCAATTTATAGATCACTTTTATCAAAGTAAGATTAATACCTGTGGTTTATATGACACATCTATTATAAAAGAGTAATCCTTATGATTTAAAAAGCACATATATCATAAAAAAATTATACTTGTGGTCTAAAAGGCACATCTCCCATAAAAAAATAATATTTGTGGCTTAAACCCTTAGGATGTTGTGTGGATGTCGTGGAAAAACCCCTCCAGGGCTGACGGTGTGATTCTCACGGGAGGAAAAACACAACATCGTCTCACGCCCTTATGACGACGACCTGTAAAAGGCCCACTCAACATCCCTTACAAATTTACCAAACCCTCATCACCCCCAGTTTCCCAAAACAAAAACATCACACATGAACATAGACAATACTGCACATCCCCACTTACCCAAAAGTCCAGTCCAACCAACCAGGGGTTGTCTTTACCTGGGTGTCGGCGCATTGTTTTAGACTAAGCATTCAGGCCTTCTATTGCCCGAGTAACGGACAGTATTATTTCCCAAACCTAGCACACATGCCCCCTTTTGTAATCATAAGGGAAGTGGGTGCTAGTTGTTCATCCAATCTTTCTACCGCAATTCGAGTCAAATTAATCAGTTGCAACACATTATAATGGATGTAATGAATTCTCAAATCCGACAGTCACCCAATCAGTCAGCTATTCATCTGGAACTCCCCTACGGACTCCAGTCGCATCAATATAAGTAGGACTGCTTGCATGCAGGTTAAATTTTTGAATTTATGTTATGGCGCACTAAAACGTGCCCACATCTCTCACCTGGGTGTACTGTTCAGTCCATGTGACAGATTGTGAGTTCTAAAAGTCTTTTAGGATCAAGGAGCACTACTGAGCTGGTGAGTGGCTGAGTGGAATTTGCATTGTCCTGAAACACACCATACTGTTCACACAAAAAATCACAATTGTCAAAAACAAGCAATAATCCCCAATATTCCTAAAAGTCTCCAATTCCCGTATAGTTTGGGTATAATCATCATTGTTGCCTGTAAACGCTCTTTCTGTTAAACAGTTTTTTTTTTTTTTTTTTTTTATTTATCAGGAGAATATATAATTGACATTACATACATTATACAAAATTTACATGACTTCTCCAATTTTTTCTTTTTTTCCTTCCCCCTTTTCCCCCCTCCCTCCCCTCTTCCCCTCCCTCCCCTTCCCCCCTTA
>NC_056513.1:34148227-34150971 GCF_014905685.2 Nematolebias whitei | reverse complement strand
AAAAAAAAAAAAAAAGGGAGAGAAAAAAAAAAAAAAGAGAGAGAGGGGGAGGAGGAACGAACAGGAGGGACCCAACAAACCAAAAGGAAAACAGTATTTCAGTCTTTCATTTATCCTCTAAAAACAAGTCACATGGTAATGTGATGAGTCAATCATATCAGTCTATACGCTATGAAGGTGAAGATTTTACATATGACACAAAGGGTGTCCACTTGTGGGTAAATTTTTCTGAACTACCTTTCACTGTTAGTAAAATTTTTTCCATCTTCAAGTATGATCTTACAGTATTAAGCCATTGTGATGTGGATGGTGGTGTGGGAGATTTCCAGGCGAACAAAATACAACGTCTGGCAAGGAGAGAGCAAAAGGCCAAGACCTCCCCCTGCTGGCGGGATAGATTAAGTGTGGTCCCAGGAACTCCAAAAATAGCAATAAGTGGATCACTTTGAAACTGAATCTTAAAAACTCCTGAGAGTATGGAGAAAAAATATTTCCAAAACCCTTGCAGTTTTGGGCAGAAAAAGAACATATGACTTAAGTTGCAAGGTGAAGTCTGACATCGATCACACTGGTCTGGTATTGAGGGGAACATTTTAGATAAACGTGTTTTTGAGAAGTGTACTCTATTTATTACTTTAAATTGTATTAACTGTAGTCTGGCACATGGTGTACTCTGACGTATGCTGAGAATAACTTTATCCCACCATGAATCTGATAGTTTAACACCCAGTTCACGTTCCCATGCAGTTCTAGTTTTACCCGATGAGTCGGCCTCTATTGCCATAAGTTTTCCATAAATAATTGAAAGAGGAGATTTCAAATTGGGGCTCAAAACTAAGAGTTCAACCCATGGTGGGTCAGTAGGCAAAGTTGGAAAATTTTGAAACTGCGATGAAACGCAATGCCTAATTTGGAAGTAAAGAAACAAATGTGAAGTGGGTAGATTAAATTTAGAAGACAATTCTGAAAAACTAAGAAATAAACCATCTTCGTACAGGTCTCTCATTGTTCTAATACCTTTCTCATACCAAATTCTATAGGCAGCATTATTAGATGCTGGAGAAAAAATGTGATTCTTTAGTAACGGCATTTTATTAGAGGGTGATACAAATTTAAAGTGGGACCTAAATTGTGACCAGATCCTGAGTGTTGAGAGCACTATAGGATTTGTAGTAACTGAGGATAATTTAATTGGTAATGATGAATAAATAATTGAAGCGGGCGAAAAAGATGCAGAAATCGACTGAATTTCAAGTTTACACCAAATCAGATCAGGTGAATTTAACCAATAAGTCAGTTTATGGATATGTGAGGACCAGTAATACATTGTAAAATTAGGTAGAGAAAGACCCCCGTTTGTGGTGAACTGTTGTAATAAAGAAAGTCTCATTCTGGGGGCCTTTCCGTTCCATAAAAAAGATGAGACCATCTGATCCAGGGACCTGAAGAACTGTTTGGGCAAGAACAGAGGGATATTTTGATATAAAAACAAAAGTCTAGGTAGCACATTCATTTTGATAATATTAATCCTACCAATCAATGAAAGAGGGAGAGAGTTCCATCTCTGTAAATCTGATGCAATTTGGGAAACTAGTGAGGCATAATTCTGAGAAAACATTGAGGGCAAAGTACGTGTAATATTAATTCCTAAGTACCTAAATCCCGAGGGACTGAGCCTAAAAGGGATATCAGAAGGCTTAAGCTTTAAAGCTAATGAATTCACTGGATAGCATTCACTTTTAAGTGAGTTAATTTTATAGCCAGAATATGATCCAAATTTTTCTAAAATATTTAAAATTGGGGGAAGACTCCGTAAAGGGTCAGAGACATACAGGAGAAGGTCATCTGCATATAAGGACAATTTAAGCTCGACACCAGAGCGGACGATTCCATGAAAAGAAGAAAGGGATCTTAGAGCAACGGATAGGGGTTCAATGGCTAACGCAAACAAGAGGGGAGAAAGAGGGCAACCCTGTCTAGTACCACGTCCCACCGTAAAATAATCAGATTGGATGGAATTACTGAGAATACATGCTTGAGGGGATGTATAAAGTAGCTTGATCCAAGACACAAACCTCTCTCCAAAACCAAACCCATTAAGAACAGCAAAGAGATATTCCCATTCCACTCGATCAAAGGCTTTCTCGGCATCAAGAGAAATTATCACTTCAGGAGATTTAGAGGAATGAGTTGAAAAAATTGTATTCAACAGTGTACGAGTATTAAAAAACAACTGGCGACCTTTAATGAATCCATTCTGTTCTTGTGAAATAATCCGAGGGAGAACTGTCTCAAGCCGAGTCGCGAGTACTTTAGACAAAATCTTAAAATCCACATTCAAAAGTGAAAGAGGTCTATAGGACTCGCAGGCAGTAGGATCCTTATCCTTCTTTAACAGGAGAGAAATTGAGGCCTGAGTCAAGGTGGGAGGCAACAAGCCCTGCCCAAATGACTCATTATAAACCTCAAGAAGAAGAGGGGCTATTTTATCTTTAAATTTTTTGAAAAATTCGGCAGAGAAACCATCTGAGCCAGGTGTTTTACCACTTTGCATATCCTTAATTGACGCAAATATTTCTTCTAATTTAATGGGAGCTTCAAGTTGGTCAGAAAGCAATTTGTCTATCCTAGGTATGTCAATATCCTGAAGAAAGGCACATAGCTCATTTGAGTCTGCTTGTAGTTCAGACTTATACAAATTGCAGTAGAATTTTTTAAAAGTATCATTAATAGAGACAGGATCT
>NC_056513.1:34146630-34148127 GCF_014905685.2 Nematolebias whitei | reverse complement strand
ACGAGGGAAACAGACAAACCGGGCCACAGAAAACTAACATCCTTACACAGCTAGGGAAGGCTAAAATGGAGCTCAATGAGGAGAAAAAAGAGAAGAAAAGTAAACAGATGGTGCAGCAGCCACCTAAATTCGCTCCACGGGGCCAACATTTCTTTTACGAGGGTCAGGGGCCAAATCAATTTGTGAATCATTATCCACCTAAGCAGGGACATTATGGAGGAGCTTACAGGAGAGGATCACGTGGTGGTTGGGGCCGAGGTAATGGGGGGGAGGACCTGCTCTGCGAGGGGGACCATGCTTCCTCTGTGGCCAGGTGGGTCACTGACACAGGGGGTGCCCGAGAGACTCGATGAAACAAGAGCGTCAAGGCCTCGTGTCAGGAGGCCGAGGCAGAGTGCAGGGACCTGGACCAAGCTGACACCAAGTCCCTTACCCTGAGGTGGCACCTCCAGCGGGTGGAACTCCTGATCAGCAGACCACAGGACAGTTCCCCACGATGGTATGGGAGGTTGAACATCAACAATGACACACCCCACAGAGAATGTCCAGCGATGGGGCAAGGGCAAACCCCGTCCTGCAGCTCACTGTAAATAGACAAGAACTGTCATTTTTGGTGGACACTGGAGCAACTTATTCCACCGTCAACACCACCATAACACCTGAACTCTTGTCAAAGAAGACAGTGAACTTGGTGGGATTCTCTGGGGTGACATAAAGACTGCCATTAACCCAGCCACTGCAGGTGCAGGTAGCCAGACAAATGCTACAGCACCCCTTCAACAGCTCCTCAACTGTTCCAGTGAACCTCCTGGGCAGAGACTTACTCAAAAAGCTGGGATCTTCCATCCTTTGTTCTCCCACAGGACTTGTGGTTTCGTTTCCAGATGGTTCGGAAACTCAATGTGCCCTCCCAATGGGTAACACAATTGGACAATGGCTGATGGGGACCCAGATGCGGACCCCTGACTGGGCAGACATTTACTGGGGACTGTTACAACCTGAAACACCGGGCCATGGAGGTTTGTACTCGGTTTACCTGAGCTGGAAGCGGTGGATTTCTCTCTTGGAACCATACGTCCTGCCTAACGATCCTCTTCATGTAACTTTGTTCTATGATAGACACAACACTGATGTGTACAAAGAGGCTTTTAACAGTAATGTTGAGGGACAAACTTGGAAAATTGTGTCTAAAAACATCTATGTTGGTCCTGAAGGTGTGGCTGCAGGTGTGCACCTGACATCAGAACAGTTATTATGTCCCTTTTCCATTAGTACCTGTAGTACCGGTACAGCACGGCTCTACTCTACTCGGTACGGTACAGGTTGTGTTTCCATTATGCTTTCAGTACCGGTTCCAGTGGGCGGGGTTCAAATTGACATCACCACCTCTCACCAGCTGGTGGCGCTGAGATGCAGAAACTCTTTTCAGTACAGGTTGAGAATTTATGTTATTTTGAAGTTGTGTGTATGTATGTATGCATGTACGTGTGTATGTAT
>NC_056513.1:34141430-34146530 GCF_014905685.2 Nematolebias whitei | reverse complement strand
TTATATACATATATATGTGTTTATATATATTCATATATATTTATATAGATATATGTATTTAGATATATACATATATATTTATCTATATATATTTATAGATATAAATATATATATATATGTATATAAATTAAAACTCTGATGAACCAGATTCTACAAAAACATTACATTTAAATTTTTATAGGTTTTCATCATCATTTGATGTATTTGCACTCATTGTGTCTACTTTTAAAGTTCATTTTAAATGTGTGGTTTCCTTTCTTGTTCACATACATATATACATTTTATTTTTAGCTTTGCTTTAAAGTTCTTGTTTTGTGATTTGTACATTTGTGAGTTAAAATAAAGTTGAACTGAAGGTCGTCTCTTTTCTTTAAACATGTTTGAGGGAAATATTTCTGAGATCCAATAGTTTTGTGTCTTTTTATTATTTTCAGCTGAGTTAACAGTCATTAAAGTGAAAACAGGATTTCATGATGAAGCTGGCACCGTTTATTTATTTATTTTTTTAAATCTTCAACGTTAAAATATATATATATATAAATATATTATTTTTTTATGACGATCCTCTCCTCCGGAGACGGGCAGGCTCATCTTCCCAGCTCCAGCTCAGCTGGTGACTCACAGAGGCTGTTCCAAGACCCCAGCCGCGCGTAATCATGATGGCCCGACCCGTGCAGACAGGCGGGCAGAGACGGGTCTGCGACGAACGGTGGAAACGATTTTAAAAAACATTTTACGTGTAAAAAAAATAATAATCATTTTTAAATCGCTTCAGCAATTTTTTAAAACATTTTTTGTATAAAAACAAAATATTATTTTATTTAAAAATCGCTTCCACCGTCCGCCTGACTGCCGGGTGGGATCGGGATTCAGCCTTCATGATTACGCGCGGCCGGAGTCTGGCAACGTCCATCTGCGAGTCCCCATCTCCAGCTTTGCAGTGACCAGTGGAGCTCTGAGCACACAAGGCTGGTATCCGGAACCCGAGCCTCCGAGTCGGCACATCGAAGGATCTTCCGCGGTGACCAGCTGAACTTGGAGCCGGGGAGATGAGGCCCTGCCCGGCCTGGCGCCACTTAGAAAACTGGTAAATGAAAGAGGAATGATAAATTTGTCAGCTGCATTACAGTGGGATCAGACAGCAGATTAAGTTTTTATTGCATTAAAGCAGGAGCCGTTCATGGCAGTAGATCTGGCAATGCCTGATTTGTGGAAACTTTTTCTTGGATGTTTCTGAAACAAGACACACTGAACAGTGTACTGTTTCAGAAAAAGGGGGAGAAGGAACAGTGATTGATGTACAGACTTGCTTTGCTAGATCATTTGTGTGTAAACAGGAGATATCTGCTTAACAAAAACAGGTAAAAATCGATGCTCCTAATAACCAAAGTATTTCTCTTTCTTCCTTTGAAATGTGTACAGGAAAGTTCTCTAAGGGCAGCGGCAGCACCAAAACACAGACGCTTGAAGTGGATTTGGTCAAAGGTCAAGGAAAATATGGTGGATCTGTGTTCGTAAATACATTTGATTTGATTTGACTTGACTGAAAGACATTATTTGGGTTTTCATGTATAGAGTGTTTTAACCACATTTTTACGATAGTCATGTATTGTGAAATTGTTGTTGTTTTTGTTTTACCTAAACAGATCTCCCGAGGAGCTATGGCAGAGCTGAATAACTGATTTTGACTTCTTTTTATTTTTTCCAGCTCCATTTATCAGCAAACTCAATATTTAATGCTGTATTGTGCTGTTTTGAGGACAGGGTGATCAATGAAAATATATTTTCTGCGCATGCGTTTACTAAATTTTTTCCCACAGACAGGAGGAAGTAAGACAAATACAATTTATCATCTTAACTAAAAATTAACATCACTCATGCCAAATATTCACCACTAAACTTTGAAACCTTAACTCTTCTGATTACTTGTTTTCACTGCATGTGGTAATCACATAATGCTGTGTTTTCTTGTGAAAAATAACTTTGCTTCTTCTAGGAAGATCCAGAGTAAGGACTCTGGGGATGAAAGGAGAAGTTGAATGTGAATGTTTCAGGAGGCAGACATGGAACCGGAGGATGTTGAAGAAATCCAACTTATCTTTTTGAGGTTCAGGTTTGTAAACATGAAAAAAGGGGATGAAAGTATGAATTGAATGTGATTTATGTTGTTCTACTATAAAGCCATTACAGTGTAGAAGCAATAATGAAATATTTTATATTGACAAACCCATTTAGTGGTGGAGATAGAAAATACAGTCATATGCCTTAGAGGGCTGAAATTGGACTGAGTTTGGAAAGTGGTTATTTGCTTAGGATAGTTTATTGTTATAAGGTTTACAGAAAAGGCTGGTAAAAAACATTACAAGCACCAAACAGGAACTAAACACAGGGAACATCACGACCTATGGCGAACCACACTGTTGTCCGGCTAGGATAGAAGTAGACAGGAAAATTAGAGAAGATCTGAAGACAGACCCCTGCACGATGCAGAAGATGTTTGCAGAGTTTGTGTTACAGGTGGCGAGTGAAAGGAAGGCAGTCTCCAGGTCCAGCAACTGCTCTGACGCTGGGAGAAGAAATGGAGGAATACAGGTACAAATCATATTTTGAAGAATTGAGAACCTTGGTGTCAGGCTTTCATTCACAGTTGACAAAACGGAAGGAGAGAGAAGAATCTGGGAGGCCCCACACAGCAGAGTGGGTCCTGCTGAAAGTCATCAAAAGGACATGGAAGGAGCCGAGGTGGACAGGCCACTACAAGGTGACTGAGAGAACTTCACATGCAGTGAGGCTCGAAGGAAAAGGAGACACGTGGTTCCACTGGAACCAGTGTGCAGCAGAGCCAGGACGCTCACTTCAGGATCTGCTGGACGTGCAGGATGACGGAGGGGACGGACACCCAGACCAGTAAAAAGGGGGCTCAGTTGAACCTCCCCATCGGGAAGGCAGACCTCCTCTGACACGAGGCGGAGTACGGCTCAAAGGTCTAGCCATCGTGCGACCTATCTGGTTGAGGAGGAAGGTCCTCAGACCAGGGGGCGGGTAACCTCCCTCAGCCGAAAAACTGAGGGAATGTGACAAGACCTGGGCCAGGACGAGAAGAGGGGAAGAAGACTTTGCGAAGACAAAAACTCAAGAAACGAAGACTTTGCGAAGACAAAACCTCAAGAAAAGAAGACTTTGCGCGTAAAAATGGTCAAAAGCTCGAATAGCTGTTGAGCTGAAGAAGGAAGATTCCACGTAATAAAAACTATTAAATAAACCAAAGACTGTGTCTCTGATTAAGGTTGTTTTTCATAAAACTGTTTAGCATAATAAGGTTGTTTTTTTCTTAAAACTGTTTAACAGGACTTCCGGCTGAATGGCGGTGAGATAAGGTGTGTTTGGGTGTGCTCCTACAGAATTAGCCTTTTCTCTGATTAATGCCTGGGCACTTTTTCCCGAGTCCGACAGCAAACAATAGCTAACTTACACACTTTACATAACCCTCCTATTTGGCCATTAAAATGCCACCAAAACCGACTAAAGGGGTAAGTTCGATCCACGCTCACCTGCGGCCTAATCTTCGTAGTGAAGCCTCGAGCTGTCCTGGATCACCTCCTCCGTCTGAGGGCGACGTCAGCAGCCTTAAGCAAGAAATACTTGTAGCTCTCCGAGAGGACCTTGCTGCTATAATTAAAGCAGAATTCCATGCTGTTCTGGGTGAAAGTCTCTCGTCGATTAATGCCGAGCTGTCCGCCTTCAAAAAGGAGCTATCGTCTGGGCTAGCAGCGGTGCAGGAGAGCTTCACGGGGCTAAAGCTAACGGTAACAGAGGTGGAGAAGTCCGTCTCCACCTGCACTGACGACATCGTGAACCTCCAGAAAACAGTTGACGTCCTTACTAAGACGGTGGCACAGTTGGAGGATAAGTGCGATGACCTGGAGTCCCGGTCTCGACGTCAGAACATCCGCATCATTGGTGTTCCGGAGGATGACCCATCAGCGGCGACAACGGCTGCGGTATCTCGGATGCTAAAGGAGGCCTTCGACCTCGAGGAGGAGCCGCTGCTGGACCGCGCTCATCGCATCCCAGCCCCCAAACCGAAAGCAGGCGAGCGGGCCCGTCCGATTGTAGCTAAGTTTCACTACCAAGCGGACTGTGTGAAAATCCTGGCGAAGGCGAGGGAGTTGCAGCGGGTCAAAGTGAACGGTACGAATATCTTCGTTTTCCCTGACTACACTGCCAAAACGGCCCGGGCGCGGGCGGCCTTCACGGAATGTCGTCGCAAGCTGCGGGACATCGAGGGGGTTCGGTTCGGCCTGCTCCACCCGGCCCGGCTGAAGATCACGTTTGAGGGTAACACGCGGGTGTTTACCTCTGCTGACGAGGCGAAGATTTACATTGAGTCGATTACAAAATGAGCATTACAATTAATATGATCGGTCTCACACTCAGGAACGTCAGTATTATTAGTCATTATTATTATTCAGGTTTGAAAATGTAATCAAAGTGTTCTGTCTACACTCACGGACTTATTTGTTTACATTCAGGGGTTTAATGTTCTGAATTATAATTAGTATGTTTTGTTTACAATTAAGGATTTAATGTTTAGAATTATAATTAGTGTGTTTTGTTTACAATTAAGGATTTAATGTTTAGAATTATAATTAGTGTGTTTTGTTTACAATTAGGGATTTAATGTTTAGAATTATAATTAGTGTGTTTTGTTTACAATTAGGGATTTAATGTTTAGAACTATAATTAGTGTGTTTTGTTTACAATTAGGGAATTAATGTTTAGAATTATAATTAGTGTGTTTTTCTTACAATTAGGGATTTAACGTTTAGAATTATAATTTGTGTGTTTTGTTTACAATTAAGGATTTAATGTTTTGAATTATAATTAGTGTAAGAGTTCTTGTTCTCCCAGATTAGTGCCTATTATATATTTTAAATCTTTTTATTTTGCTAGTTCGGTGGGAGTCACCTGACACAAGAAGGTGTTTTAGGGTTTTTGCGGTGTGGTGCCATTTGGCTGTAAGGCTAATTTTTTTGATGACTCCCGTTGGAGTCTGCACAGCCCCTTCGTTTGGGGAAGGGCTAAGTGCGATTATGGGAG
>NC_056513.1:34134531-34141330 GCF_014905685.2 Nematolebias whitei | reverse complement strand
CGTTACATCCTCACACTCACATGGCAGTATCAGAGAGATTGGCATTGTACCTGACAAGATCTTATACTTTTGACATACATTTCCAATCACCCTTTCAACATGGATTCTCAGATGTGCTATTTTTCTAGTTTCCTCCACGTTTTTTGCATCTAGCTGACACATGCCTTTTGTAAAAGCAGGGAGTTTCACCTCAGCACACAACATCCCAACATGTTCTTGAATATCAAAACCTCTGTCAGCCAAAACAATGTCCCCTGGCAACAATTTATCAAGAAATCCACTATTAAGTGTGATATGCTTGTCACTTGTACGCCCCCCCCCATCCTTTGGACAAAAAACAGATGGCTCCTCTGGGTGTAATTCCTATCAGGTACTTCATGGTGTGGTTGTGCTTATAACTTGAAAACATCTGGGCCCGGGCTTTGACATTAGATGGTCTCTCTGTAAAAATTTCAAAGCAATCAATAATCACAGCAACCTTATTTCCAAATGAATGCACAAACTCGTGTGGCATAACTTTACGCAATGTGTCTCTGTCTGGCCACACAATAGAAGGTTGCAGGATTGTATATAATTGTGACACAGTATCGCTGAAAGCCCTGTAGACAGTACTAGGTGAAACAAAAAACAGATCAGCAAGGAGATAAACAGGTACATCGAGTCTTAGCCGCATACATGTCAGAAGCAGCATTTGATATGGTGTGAGAAGTGTCTTTTTGGGGTTTGTGACAGAAACCAGCAGTGACAGTATTTGCATGAAGGTTTGAAGATTAGGCAGTCCTGTATAATGTCTTACTTTATCATTGTCATCTTCGGAAAAAAAGCCATCACTGAACTTAACTCTGTTCACCTGCTGCCTCAGTTCTCCATTTTCTTCTCTGAGTCTATTTATTTCTGCCGACTTAAGGGCACATGCTTCACATTCAGGGATGACAGTCCCCTGTTCAGCAATCTGTTCAGATTCATCAGTCGGATCTGAAACGCATTCCAGCTGCACCTCAGCAAACAGATCAGCCTCCTCCAGGACATGATGGCCACAAACGTCTTCATCCTGCTGCGCCACTAACTCAGCTTCCTGTGATGTGCTGTTACGTTGCTGGTCTCGTTTACGTCGTCTTGCATAGCGTGCTGCGTCAGTCGGTTTAACGTCAGTGTGACCCAGACGTAGAGATGGAGCCCAGTCCGCATCACTTTCCATCATCTCATAAGCTGACTGACCTGCAATCACATAGAGATGACAGATGAATGACAGATGACAGCTGTGATATGTCAAGACAGATCTTAAATCCTGCTAGTTGTTCTGGCTTATTGCTATTTTAGCCCTGGTTTAGTTCAGACTTAGACAGTATTTTTAGTCTAAATCTGACTTAGCTCTGTTTTCAGACCTAGTTCATTATTCGTTTATTTAAGTACGTCTTGTATATAAATAGGATATAAATAAAGTACTTATAGATAACTGTAGCATCACAGAATAATAGAGAAACAAAGCATTAAATAAAAAATCAGCTTACCTTTATGAAAATGCAGTGAACAAACACGCATGTTCGCTGATATCTGATTGAATGTGATCTCCTTGCGCCTGACAGCTGCAACCCAGGCCAACCTGCGTCTCCTGCTTAGATCTTCCATTTGCTGTCCACGGTCTTTTCTATAGACGGGAAACCTGAAAAACTTTATGCCAAAGTGTCCTGTTTTACTCGAACAGCCTTTTATGCAACACCAACGAGCCATTTTTGAATTTAAAAGCACACTCGGCTTAAGGTGGAAAAAGAACTGAAGCTAACTCGGAAAAGCTACGCTGCTATCAGTACTGCTCACGACGGTAATCCCCCCAATATGGCGCCCAGCATAGGCGTGACGTCACGTGCAAAAGACCGATAGATTTGTTATTTTGGTTATGACGGGTGTGCGATAATTTCCTTCAAAATATGATAATTTTATGTCTTTAGTACGATAATCCAACATTTCTCATCTGACAACACTGCCTGCTGTCAGCAGGTCCCAGACATTTAAACAAGCTAAGCTGTGCGCCACCACAATCATGCACTGCTCGCACATTCTCTGCGCACAAGAAAATCTTTGCTGCGCAGTTAGGGCAACTGCACAAATGCCCAAGCAAAATATCTTGTTATCTCCTGCTTTATGATAAACTGTCAGCCTGAGTGCAGCTGTCTACCTGTCTGTAATGCATGCAGAGTGGAGGTGGAGGAAGAGGGACCCCCCCCCCCCCCCCACACACACACACACACACATATCAAAACAGACCTGTTTCATGTGATTTGTGTAGCAATGACTGGAGTTTTCAAAGAGGTAAAAAATTCAACCAATGAAATCACAGGTGAACTTTCATTCCAGCCAATCAGCGTCTACTGGAGTTTCAACAGTGACGTCCAAAGAAGCTAAGCAGCTAGAAGCAACCTCCTTGGCTTCTAGCACTTTTCTAAACTTTATACTGCATATTTCATTGCATACCGAGGAACAGTATTTGGTGTTGTGGATTTATCACAGAAGTTTACAGTCGTACAACGTCAAACAAAGGCGGTAAGTAAGCTAATCCCACAATTTGTAGCCGTTTTTATCATGCTAAGTGTTAGCAAACAGTAGTGCTCGGTGTATATCTGGAAGGTCAAAGGAAAAGTTTACAAGACAGCCTCATTTGAAGGATAACTTTAGGAATGTTGTAGGGCCTCTAAGAAAACTCTCACCATTTGGAGGCACCAAGAGATAACATTGTACATTGAGTCATAGAAGCGCCTCTGCCTGCCTGAGGAGGTGAAATGTGGTCTTCCTGTGCAGAAGGTCAAAATATCTCCCGGGGGGAGGCCCCCAGGTGTTATAAGGAGACACTTTTT
Source organism: Nematolebias whitei (assembly GCF_014905685.2). Classification (NCBI taxonomy): domain Eukaryota; kingdom Metazoa; phylum Chordata; class Actinopteri; order Cyprinodontiformes; family Rivulidae; genus Nematolebias; species Nematolebias whitei. Next base: position 34,138,478 of record NC_056513.1, on the reverse strand, counting down.
CCTTTGTTTTTCAGAACCGGCTTCTGTCATACTGGGTCCGCTTCTCCAGATCTGCTTGTATTCTGTGCATCCATCTGTTTGGGAAAATAAATAGTGTTAAACCTGAAGGAAGCCTGGTCTTTCCCTCCGATATAAACCAATCCGGGAAGAACGAACCGGCACTCATTCTTAACAGCTTGGGGGCTCGGTCCGGGATCGCGAGGGCAGCTGGGTCTTTCCAGAATTGGACCAGGTCCGGTGCTGTGCTCCAACCCCAAATGTGGCCACAAATCTAACAGGTAAGCAGAGCCTTTTTAATTAAAATCTGCACCTAGCTTTTAGAGGGGTTGAGGCACGCTGTCAGACCACTAAATTTATAAGATGTGTGCATAGAATTGTGTTAAGAGCAGTGGAAGTCTGTCAAATGCTCAGTTGAAGTTTGAGTAAGGTTTAACATTTGGTAACACAGTTGAAGTCTGTGTAAGGTATCTCGGGTTGGCAGCCTGGAATCTGTCTGACGAGACGGTCCGCCGCTAGGAAACGTGTGCCTGAAGGGGATAGGGACCTTCGAACACGCCAGGGATTGAAGTTCCCTGAATTTTTTGCCAGTTGAAGTCTGGAAATAAATACAGAGTTGAAGTCTCTGGGGTTGCCAGTTGAAGTCTGGAAGTAAATGCAGAGTTGAAGTCTCTGGGGTTGCCAGTTGAAGTCTGGAAGTAAATATAGAGTTGAAGTCTCTGGAAGAATTGGTTTTTAATTTTTAATCTGGTCAAAAAGTTGTAACTGTAGAAGAATTTGGAAGTTGTGTTGTGGAACTAATAAGTTGTGCCTCTGAGAAGTTGGTGATGAAACCAGAGTATTTTTGACATAATAATAATAATAATAATAATAATAATAATAATAATAATAATAATAATGAATAATTCTTAAAGTGAGAAAAGATAGTTGATCGTCTGTAGTTGGTTTTATCTTGGAAAAGCATTAGAGTTTTTTTTGTTGAAGTTGGAGACGCCTTACTATATTTATACTGTACGTCTGGGAGAGTCGGCTAACGAGCACATATTTGTGTTTTTTTTTTCCCATAGAACCTGGGGAGGAAAGGAGATTTTCTGTGAGAGTGGTATTTCTCTAGTAATTTCAATAATATTATAAATCATAATAAAAAATACTGGAAGTGCTATAACAACCTTAGAATATCTATTCATATGAGGGACAGTTGCCTGTTTTTTGCCAATTTCATCTTGGGCAGCGCCACTGTTGGGAGTAGTCGCAAAACTGTGTTCTGACTGCAGTCTGTGCTCTGTGTCTGAGGGAGCAGGCACGTGCACACAGCAGGAGACACACACACACACACACACACACACACACACACACACACACACACACGGAGTACAGCTGAAAGAAAAAATAAATAAATAAAACACGCCTACACACACACACATGCACACACACTATACATGTGGACGTAGAGTGTTCACTTCCACGCTGTGTGAATCATATATTAAGAAACTACAGATTTTTTGAGTGCATGGCCGAGTGGAAGTTGTAAAAAAAAAAGAGGTGAATGTGTACGTCGAGGGTGTGTAATTCTGTGAGCGTTGGGCCTGATTGCTTGCTGTTTGCGGAACGGGCGGACCAAAGTCAATCGGTGCTCAGCCGTTGGACAACCGTCAGATTAAAACTCACATAAAGGCTGTGGATGGTGTCACTGTAGTTGAATGATTGCTGAACAGTATGCCATACATTCATTTTCATTCTAAAGGCAAACGTTTTGGCTGCAGACTGGATTTGCTTTTGGAAAAAAACATTTGAAAGGTGGATTAAAAAAGAAAAAAAGAGGAGAGTTAGTGGGTGTGTGAAATAAAAAGTGTAGGAGTGTGTGGTGTTGTTGTGGTCGTCCCAAGTGACAGGTGTTGCAGATGTTTATGAGGTGGTTTGTATTGAGGGGTTGAAAATAGCACTAATCTTGGGTTATCTTGGAAGGCAGGGCCTTCAAAGCACAGTCTCCTTGCTTTTACAGCTCAAGTGAATATAATATCTTGTGTGTTGGGGATATTTATTATAGTTGACTGATGGAGCAGAACAGCGAGATGGGCATTTTAAAAGGTAGTGACGAGTGGAAATCTCTACAACAGCAGATAGATTTGGACTTGGTTGTTGTGGCACAGAGAGTACCGGCGGAAGATGTGCCGAAAGCGCAGAAAATTATGAGGGAATCTATGGAAAGTGTTGTTTTGAAGCAAGCCAGTAAAGGACAAAAGGAGTCTTTGAAGGTGGTTCTGAAGTCTGGTCGTGCTGAAATAAAGACAGAGTTGGCTCAGATAGAGGAAAAGATTAAGACAGAGTCTTTGTTGGAGAGAGCCAGACAGAGAAAGTTGAAACGGGAGCTGGAAAGACAACAAAGAATATTATTTGATGCGCTGATTTGTTGTGGGGGGGCTGAAGCTTCGCTGAAAAAACAGGCTGAACTGGGAGCAGGGCACACCCCTCCCCCTTATGGAGAAGGGAAGACAGCCTCTCCGTTGGGCTGTGTGGCTCCTATTAGCGGATTGTATCCAGTGTTGACTGTAAAAGCAGGTGAATTGGATGTTGACATTGCAGAGAATTTACACACATGCAGACAAGTTAACATGAGCACTAATCCCTTCATTTATAACCCCTCAAAACAAATACATGCATGCACATCAAGTGACATGAACAAGTTAGAACCGTTTCAACAGAGATTAAGGTGGGAAGGTGGAGATTGGTCATATTTAAAACAGCAGAAGGAGCAAAGCTTGAGTTAACGCATGATGAAGGATTTAACATAGGAGGGGCAGAGAGACATGATGAATCAAGTTACAGCTTGGGAGAAGCTACTCCCTGGTATAGTACCCCAGGTCAGAGGTCAGCTGGGGGACATGAGACAGTCAGTGGACAGGAAAGGCCTCAGGTCACGGGAGCAGGTGGATCGACTCTGAAACAGCATGGTGTGGTCACAAGGGTGGATGAGAAGAGAAGGGAGTGTGAGTTGACCCTGAGTGCACCCCCCACTACAGATGTGTTTTGTTATGATAAACAATTGACATTGTTGACTGATCATGGAGGGAGAAGATATAAGCCATGGGCATTTGGGGATTTACAAGCTGTTGTGGAAAAGCTTCCTCCTATATCAGAGGGGGCTGGGAAGTGGCTCTCAAAACTAGATTAATTAACAGGGGGGCAAATGCTCACTATTGGGGATTTTCGCACCGTCGCTGCACGTGTCATGACGGCATGGGATCTCAGAGATGTTGAACGAGCAACACAAACAGAGGACACTGCAGATCATGTGCCATTTGCCTGGGTGTTGAATCAGTTATCTGACAGTTTGAGACAAATGTTTCCCCTTCCCCGAGCAGCAACTATTCCCACCCTAAAGTTTGACCCAAACATGTCCCCAAGGGATCATTTGTCATCAGCTAAGTCCAATTGGATTTCTGCTACTGGATCTCATCCCAATGGTGATGACCTCCAGAGGGAACTGTTTAGAAAGGCCTTGCTGGAGGGCGCTCCAGAGAAGGTAAAACAGTTAATGATAGACAATCTTGATTTACCTGGCAGCGCCTCTGATGTGTGGGAATGTCATTATCTCCATCACCTGGCCAAATACCAGGAAGAGATGGAAGGCGAAGATAAACATATGAAAGAGCTGCAGAATCAGTTGTTGAAATTGCAGCTTGTCGTAGTTTGCGGTTAGCAGCGAACCCAGAGTGCAGAACAGGGACTCAACTCGACAGATATACAAAAAATATGTTTTAATGGAAAATAAAAGTACAAAATAAACAAGCTGACGGGGCAGCAAAAACTTACATGAATAGGCACGGGGAACTCAGGCGACAAGAGAGACACGGGGAACTCGAGGGACCAGGAAGACTCAGGGAAAGACTCAGGACAAGACTAAGGACAAGACTCAGGACAAGACTCAGGAGACCCAAGGGAGAGTACCA
>NC_056513.1:34128571-34134431 GCF_014905685.2 Nematolebias whitei | reverse complement strand
TGGTGCATGAAGAACAAAACCATGTCTCTTCCTGTGCAGGTGCAAGCTGCAGACCCACACAACTGAAATGGAACCAAACTGTTTTACAGTTTTCGTTGTCACAGGCGACCATGTCATCTTTGCTCTCAGGACACCGGCAAATGCACCACAGCTTTTTAACACATTTTCGCTTGCACTTCTTTGGTAATTGGCCAGTTTCCTGAGTTCTGTTGTCGTTACAGGCAGGAACAGGAATGTTAGCAAGTGTCGGCCTGTTAACTACCTTAGTGAAATGACAGCTTACAATTTCAGGGAGACTCACACATTCAACAAATTTTTTTGCCTTCTCGAGGACAGCTGCCCAAAGCTCAGGGTCCGGAGAAATACGCACAACAGCAAAGTCTTTTGTTGTCCAGACCACAAAATCACAATATTCAGCCTCTGTGACAAAAATCTGAGTTTGCACCTGTTTGTAGTAGGGGTGTTTTGGCTTCAGTCGCATCTCTCCTTCATATAACTCCAAACAGAAGTCAGAGTTTGTGCAAGCTTCAGTCACATGTTGGTCCCGGTATTTATATGAGCACTTTATCTCAATACAGCCTTTGCCACAACAGACACATTGCACAAGCCCATCAGGTGAGGCCCCAACCTCTGGAAATTTTGGGTTTATAAAAAAACCACACTGCGTAACCTTGCACCCTGAGTGATCTCTGTTACACTGCAATCTGTACATTTCACGGGCAGTGTCCTCGTTTTTTTCGCCCCATGCAATAGCACTACACATGCTTGTTGTGTTGTTAGGGTAGCACACTGCTTTTATTACTGACTGTGAAGGTTTGTCCAAGTTTGTCACATAAACTGAATGCATGTTGGATGCTGTAACCCTCCCAGCCCGATGGTGTTGCCAGGTTAAAGATCGGTTTTGCTGTCTTGTTGTCCTTTCAATGTACTCAGCCTGCTCGTTGGAAACTGAGACACTACCAGCAAGTGATTTGCAGTGCGTGCGCAAATCTGATATGTCCTTGCCATCCATTGTAGCATCCCGCAGAGAGTGAAGGGAACGTGGCACAGTGAATGGTTGCACATGGTCAACAAATTCTCCACAATATTCAGGCAAACAGGACAGCACAGCAGCTTGTGGTGTTGCCTCGTGAATTGCACTGAAAAAGGAGTCCAGCTGCTCTTTTGACACAGTCCCAGCTGCCCTTGTCCGTGTAGTCCTGATACCTGTTGATGCTACAGATCCTTCTTCCACAATTTGGTTCAGAGCTTTGCGCTTTGCTTTTGGACTTGTAAAGTCAATTTTATATCCTGGTTCTGGTTCCACTTCAGACAGATTGCCTGGAATCATCCAGTATGCAGGTCTGCCTGTCACTGTCACTGTCTCTCTGCATCTGACAACTACCTCCAACTTAAACAGCATAGCAGCGACATGTGTGCATGACTCTCCTAAGCCCGCTATACAGGTGCAATGAGCACACAATATAGCCCCAGAAGAATTTAGGATTGCCCAAGGCTTGAGTGGTGCTTCTCGCAAGCGTTGGGAGTGCATCACCTAAAAAAACACACAAAATAGAGTAAAAATTACTTGTAATACAGACTTCAGAGTAAAATGTTCTAACATCATATACAATATATTAAGATTAATGTGTTGCTTTGAGATGTAAATTCATGTTCTGACTGAGATACACAACCTCCACTTATTCTAACCTCACATATTTGTGAAAATGTATGTGTATTTGCTTGGATTTATAGTTAAAGTATGGATTACAGGTAATATACGTATATGTTTATGCAGACACACAAAACTCACATAAATTAATATGTGTGTATATACACACATACCCAACTTGTGTCTTTAAACTAGCAGTGAAGTGACAACATGTGTATAACTTTGACTAAGATGACTAAGATGTTATGTTTAGGGTGTTTTACCTTTGCTGTGACCACAGTGTTGGTGCATCCTTCAGGTTTAAATTAATATAAATCTTGCACCCAACCATTGGTGAACAGCCCATGAACCTCCAAGGACTTATAGTTCCGAAATTCGTCAAATGTGTAGGCACTGACACCATTTACAAGATAGCAAATAATGTCCATATTTGTTGTTGGTGGAAGTAGCCCTGGTTCGGACGTCCATGCCTTAGCTGCTACCTCGTATGGATCAACGTTGTTAATTGACGTTAACTTCGCCATATAACGGTCTCTGGCTTCAGCGTTGAGTTTATCTCTATACGGCTTCTTCTCATTTTTATATTTACTTTCCATTTTGCAGATGTCATCGTTCTTATCACTGTTTACCACGGACTTTGTTTACCTGAACCGGTATCTGCGTAACCCCCCAATATGGCGACCGGAAGTGCATAAGTCACGTGTCTGCAAAAGACCGATTGATGCACTATAGTAGTGATGGGTCCGATTCCAGACCGGCTCTGCTTCTTCTCTTTTTCTTTTCCTCACTCTTGGGGCGGGCGCAGCGGACTATTCAGCCAATCATGGCCGTTGTTCCGAGGCAAACGCATACACATCACTCGTAGGTAACATTTAGACATTTGTTTGCAGACACAGATGCCTTCAGGGTTCACAAAAAAACTCCGACAGACAGTTGCGAGAGGCTGATGACAACTGATTACAACCACACATTCACAGAATGGTCAAATTATTGTATATTTGGCCTTTTTTGGGATTACTGATTGTACATCGTACAGAGGGCAAAATTGTCGTACAAATACGATAATTATCGTACACCTGGCAACATTGCGGGCAGGACATGAAAGTGTGAGTGTTGGGGGGGGGGGGGGGGTAAAATGGTCCCCAGGCCTCCCCTGTTCTGGCGCCACTAGGTTGCATAAAAGTCCAGCAGGTGCTAAATAATTTAAAATAATTTATTTTAAATAAAAATTCCATGCCGATCGTTCAGCTCATCCATCAGTCAGCCACTTGTGTGTCATGTCCAATCTTATTTTGAAAAACCACAAAAGAGCGAGTCCGTGAAAGTCGAACCACGAAGTAGCGAGGGACTACTGTACATGATTTTATTTAATAGGTATTACTGGAAATAAATTTCATTTTAACTTGGAAATTTGTTTCGTAAATTTCTTTGTTGAAAATTTCCATTTTTGATTTATGACAGAAATAAAAACAAAAAACATCCAGCGGGTGAATACTTTTTATAGCTACTGTAACTAAAAGATGAATATTCATATTTTTCCTTGTTTGTTTGATGTGAACATTGTTCTGTGTGAAAATAAAAACAGTCCCAATTAAAGTAGTTAAGAGTTTATGTTTGGCTCATAATCTGGATACTGATATGGTAAATCTGTATTCTTCCCCTGCATGTCAGATAATGACAAGTCCAATGAGGACCGGCAGAAAGAAGAAGAACTCCTGCAGCAGATTCACAAGCTGGTAGAGACCAGAGACTTCCTGGTGGATGATGTTGAGTTTGAACGACTCAGGTTTGCATCTAAATTTATGGTATAACATGATGGTAAGCTAGAAAATAAGTGACATCCCCAGTAGTTCGTCAACGTATATGTATATGTATATGTATATATATATATATATATATATATATATATATATATATATACATATATATATATACGTATATATACATATATATATATATATATATATACATATATATATATATATATTCTCATTTTTGTTTACAGGGAGAAAGAAGAAGACAAAGAAATGGCAGATTTTCTGAAGTCAAGAGTGCCAAGAAATACAAAGAAGACAGGTATTAAATCATACAACCAGAAAAATAACTAATACTGTCGAGTTATAAAAGTGTTTAAAAGTTTCTTCCTTCTGAATGAAGGAATTTGGATGAATATCTTGTGGGTTCACAGTCTGGTTTACATAAAATGGTTAAAAATACTAAATTGCGCAAGATATGATATGTTTTCTTATATTTTATAAAAAACTAAATATATTATTTACACTGTTAATTGATGTGTAATTACTAAATGCTTTTGTCACTTAAAATTTAGTTGTTTTTTTCTGTACAACTTACATTTTTCACTAAATGACCTTCTGCCTGTCTGCCTTTTGAAGAGTGCAGTCAGGGAGTGAGACACCACTGTGTGCAAGGAAGGAAATTTCAAGTTAGCATTAGCAGCTGCTATACACACGGTAGCTTCTTTGCGACTCTCTCCTCTTCGTCCCGTCTGTTCTTTCTAGCAATTTCCACATTCTTCTCTCTGTCAGAGCTCTCTGGCTCAAATTGAAAATACAGGTTGAAAGACATTGTACCTGCCAGCTGGATGTAGCTAGCACTGAACATTACAGGTGATGCCAACCCTTTGGAACATGGCCATGTCTCAGTAAAACTTCTTTTAATCATAAAAATTTAACATTATACAGTTTTTTATTCACATTTTTTATAGCAGAAGCAAATTTCTTTCATCCATCCATTTGTTATCTTTTATTCGCTTCTTCCTTTTTGGATTGTGGGGGTCATTGGTGCCCATGTCCAGCAATCACTGTGCGAGAGGCGGGGGACACCCTGGACTGGTCTCCAGTCGTGTCGCTCACCGACCAGTTTTGCTTCCCCGACATGCTAATATTATTAGCATTAACCAGGCAGAAATGACAAAGTCGCACATGCGCAGTCAGGTCAGTTTTTCATGATTGGGAAAAAAATTGTAGAGGAACATATATCTGTGATATATTATCCATAAATTAAACGGATTCATTCATTTTTCTGGACTGAATAATATCGTGCATTGAAATTAAAATGTAACGTGAGACGTCAATTTTCTTTGACCCATCAAATGAATGCAGTCATTTATTAACAGAATCAAAGTTTAACATCAAACATTTACATTAATTTGGCAAATTGATTTCAACAACAACATAATTAATTAGCAAGCTTTACGATTAGGAAACCATACGGCCATGATTTCCCTCACTTCAAGCATTACAACAGACATTTCTGAAAATATCTGGATTAATTTCTGGCAAGATATAAGAGTTTAAAGATGGAAATGAAGTTTAAATGGAGAGGAAAAGATAGATGAGGGAAATGTGTCAGTATCAGAACGGCACGCTCCGTTAAGATCCCAGCTTCCTCCTCGGTACACTTAGGTGGTGTAAATCGACTCTTTACCTGTAGCAGGTGTCTCCACTGGTACGGAGTTCCATTTAACGCACCCTTTCAGCGTCTCCGTAGGAACAGCTGTGAATCGTCCGAAGTAGTGACGGTACTTGTTCGACACATGTTCACCTCCCGGTTGGACTCACATGAGTTGTAAGTCCGTCAGAGTTCCACTCAGATGTGGAAGATTGCATAATTCCCACGAGACTCGGAAGAACTCCGGATCATGTCTGGAACTCCTGTTCTCTCCAGCACTTCTTCCGTTCGGTACTGCTCTCCGAACTGAACTCGACTGCACGAACTAGGAAGTGCCGACATTTAAAGAGTTCTATTTCCGGTTCATTTGGGAAGTTCCTGATTGGTCGATCGACCAGACAGGGGTGTGTTTAAGTGATGTAAGAGGTTATTAAAAGTCAGAAAAACAGAAAAATTGTTTTGGAACGGACAGAAGATGTTTTTGAGACAGACGAGAGAAATGTTTAGGCGAGTTGGGGGAAAACAGGTGCCAGCTTCTCTATTTACGTCTGAGAGGATATAAAAACATGACAGTTCGTTCCAACAACTTGTCTTCGACCTTTGACCGACATCACAACTTGCTCATTTCAGACAGAAGATCAGAAAATGCATGAATTACTCCGTAACACATTCTAACTTGATTTCTACTTTGAATGAGGATTAAAAAATCACTAATACTGTTTCACAGTTGATTTAAAATGAGTAGTTCACTTCAACATTAAAAATGGTTTGAACTAAACACACTTTTGATTATCAAGA
>NC_056513.1:34115354-34128471 GCF_014905685.2 Nematolebias whitei | reverse complement strand
TGTGTGTGTGTGTGTGTGTGTGTGTGTGTATAAAATGCAGGATGTCATTGTGGTCATTGTGAGTTTTAGGTGAGAGTAAGTTGTCATAAACATCCTCTTTTTGTCTAACAGAAATGGTTTGACTGAAAATCCATTTAGATGTTCCTTAATTCTCATCTTGTCACATTTGAGAAAAAGAGGAAAACCCCAGAATAATCTGGAATGCACGGACTGGAAGTTATGCTTGAACTGACATAAATATTTTTAAAAGATTAAAAAAAAAAAGAAGATCATTTTAAAACAATCGATCAGATATTTTGGGAAGTGTAGAGTAGATAATCTTTTAGGGATCTCGTAAACTTTTTAAATGACCTCCGTTAAGAGAAAACATTTGATTTTGACCAGATTGAAGAAGCTAACGGCTAATCCGAGCAGCACCGAGCTTTAATTGGATTGCTCCCATTTTCAAACTTAGATCTCAAACTTTTCATAGCAGTTTATGTCACTGCAGCTTCATAAACTTTGACAGATTTGCATTGCGTTGATGTTTATGTAAAATGATGTTGTTGTTTGCTAACACACATAACACTTCCTGTGCAGACAGGGGCACTTCCTGCAGGAGCCGCTACGAACTTTCTGGGACTATTTGGGACGACAGTATTTCTCTTAGCCCTGCTCAGACTAGCCTTTAGCTCATCAGTCTGATCAGACTTCACCAACTGAGGTCACTCAAAAAGTTGAAGTTTATATATTTAGGAGCCACAGATCAGTCCATAAGAAGCAGCTGCATTACGCCACATGTGGTCGACGATTAATTTTCTTCTGCAATCCTTAGCCACCTAAAATGATAAGTTTTTAAAATAAGTATAAATACAAATTAATGCAAACTAGCAAACACAAGTATAAAAAAAAATATGTAAACGTACAAATGTTAAATGTTAAATTCATAAGCATTAAAATGAAAAAGTCTAAATTAGCCTTGCTTAATGCTAACATGCTAATTAGCTCTCAAAAAGTCCTTTAGCTTTATGACAGTGCTTTTTTTAATTGGCTAAATATTTATTTTATGGCAATTATGGGAAATATTTTGCTTTTTTGTTTCATTTGTACACCAAAAATAAATTTTCTTTAACAAGTTTTAAATAACCTGATGCATGCTCAACAATCCAGGTAGAAAAATCTAAAAAAGTTAAATCTGGTCCTCTGGACATTCAAAAAAAACAAAAAGCAAAACAACAAAAAAATGTAGAAACGTTTCGTCTCTCATCCAAGAGACTTCCTCAGTCTGAGGTGCTGTATTCAGCTCAGTCTCTTAAATAGCACCTTCTCAGAGTGCAGAGTACTCAGCCCTCTGTGAATAGTAAACAGTCATCAGGGTGCTAATGATCCATTGTTAGGCTGATGGTCCTTCTTGAGCATGTGATCAGCTGGTTTTGGTTGTCAGCAGCAAAACTGGTTGATCCACTCTGAGAAGGTGCTATTTAAGAGACTGAGCTGAAAACAGCACCTCAGACTGAGGAAGTCTCTTGGATGAGAGACTAAACGTTTCTACATTTTTTTGTTGTTTTGCTTTGTTTTGTTTTTTCGAATGTCCAGAGGACCAGATTTAACTTTTTTAGAAGTTTTAAATAAATTCAAGTTTAAAGTTTTGTGAAGCTCATCCAGCTCACAGGATCCGTCACCAAAAATGATGCCTCGTTTTCAGTTAAACTTCCGTGTGTTGCTTATTGGTCCAACATGGAATTTATTTAATTCATTTTCTTTATTATTATTATTATTATTATTATTATTATTATTATTATTATTATGGTTTTATTATTTTGTAAAACTACTTGTGCACAGCTCCCATGTCATGTTTTTTGCTGTTGTGAAGCAGGTGGCCTGCTGCTGCAGCGTGGTGCACACTGAACATCTTGTTTTCAGAAATGTGCAGGAAAACCGTTGTGTGGGGCGAGATGAGAGGTGGAGCTCAGCAGCAACATCCTCAGCTGTTCATGGCGTCTCTGGGTGTTTTAAAGAGGCTCTCAATGTAACAAGCAAAGCATCGTCAAGGGAGACAATAAAAAATCTAAAGTTTAGAGACGCAGGTAATATGTTTAAAAAATACAGAAAGGAATTTATTTTATGTCATAATTATGGGATTTAAAAAAATTTTTTCGGCTGCTCCCTTCTTCAGGGGTTACCACAGCAAACTAACTCACACGAAGACTTGGCAATCGTTTTTATGCCGGTCCTGATGCAACTACAGACCACCGAGCTACCACAGCCCTCTGTGTGGAGCAGAGAGCTGCTAGGGAACTCGAGGGGAGCAGATGGTGGGGGTTAAGAGCCTTGCTCAAGGGCCTAGAGTGGGGCAAATGAGGGTGGAGGCAGGTGTGGGTATTTCACCTTTCCCACCCACGTTTTGATGTCAGTCCGGGGTGTCGAACCGTCGACCTTCCGATCACAGGCCATCTTCTCTAACTTCTGCGCCACCACTCCCTCATCGGATCAGTAACGTATTTATAATGTATTTCTATGAGGTTGATTTAAGGCACAGTAGAGGGAAGTAACATTACTGTGAAGTTATGGGAGCATATGAAATAATTCTGACAAAATTTTAAAAAATGTGAACAACTGTAATCTGTCAGGAACAACTGTTTTTACTGACGTCGCGTAAATAAATAAATAATTAAAACACGGTTACTGTTTCCCCGTGAGATGCTCTGAGGGTTAATGTTGACAGCACTGTTCACTCAAAAGATCGTTCTTGTCCACCGAGGGAAAAGAACTGTCACAACCTTTGAGCTATCTGCAACAGGTAAGATGTTGATTGTTCATAAGCTTGGAAGACGACTTTAAAAAGATCTGAACCAGCTAATTAATGTCACTTTTTAACTTAGCTACAAAACGTTTGTTGATTGTAGTGTTTGTACCAGATCATAAAGATGAAATCAAAATCTGACAAATGGCCAAAACATTAAAATAAAAACGTGATTTTTATGTTTTTATGACCTTTTAAAAACATTGACATTTTAACTCATCAGAGTTTAAAAGGACCATTAATTATTTGTTCCCAAAAAGAGCTCAACCCAATAAACTCAACAGAAATGGATCAGCTGTGTGCACGTGATGACAGCTCGGGCTCATTAACGTGCACGTGCTCGCGTCAGTCAGAGGAGGTCAAGAAAAGCAGAAGTGTCCAACAACCCGAAACGATGGCTTCCGAAAACACAAACGAGCTTTTTCTTAAACACGAACGAGTAAATAAAAAGAAAATGATGAAGGGACGATTCACCGAGCAGGACCAGAGCACTAACTCATCATCGTCTTACCTGCAGGTCACTGTCTGAGCTCCAGAAGTCCGAGTGTCTCGTGCCATTCATTCATTCATTCATTCATTCATTCATTCATTCATTCATTCAGCACCAGAGGAGAGGACGAACACATCCTGAGTCAGAACCGAGCCGCGCGGTCCACCAGGAGCGGAATGAGCCGCAGCCTGCAGAAGGGCTGAGCCAAACAGGAAGCGCGTGACAGAGCAGCGCGTGAGCGCAATGACGGAGCCTGCGCTGTGCACGGGTGCGCGCGCTTCAAAGATAGCGTGCGGATTTTTAGTGAGATGTTGGAGCCCCTAAAGAAGGAAGTCATTAGTTTTCACATGTTTACTGTTTAATTGCTTTTGTTTATTATTTTATTTTAATGCTAATTTAATTTATGGCTCAGATTTGGAAATGTTAGAAATTAGAATTTTCTCTTTTTTTTCCCCCTACATTATTCTTTGTGACTTTATAAAAAAATAATGATTAAAACAGAAAAGCTGAAGTTTGTGTGTGTCAGTGAAGCTTGATCTTCTAAAGATCTGGCCGTGAATCCTCTTCTGTGAAATGTAGAGAGAAACAGCTCCGTCCAGCCACAACATCTCAACTGTTTACTACAAATCTCAACTAATCATAAGTTTTGCAAGAGTTAAAGCAGATAAAATACAAACATTTGGATGAATAAGTTGTACGATTGTTCTGTACATCCTGAACAAACACAGACTGTGGAAATGAACCATAAATACAAGTTCAGTCCTGGACAGGTCCAACTTTCTGTGTCCTGTTTGATCTTTGAATGATGCTTCATCTGTCTGAACTCTACAGCTTCATGAGACACCTCCATCTCCATCTTCAACCGGTCACCGAGGCAACGGGTCCAGGAGAGAATCCCAGACTCCCCAGAGACACTCTCCATCAAGGGAGAGGGGGTGTTTAATCCTTCTAGTGAGTTCTGGGTCTTTTCCCAATGAGACATTTGGAAAACCTCTACAGGGAGTGTCAGGGGGCATCACATGCCCCAACTACTCAATATTCTTCAGATACGAAGAAGCAGCTCTACTCCGAGCTCCTCATGGATGATGGCACTCTTCACTGCTGAGCCCGGCCACCCTGAAGGAAGCTCATTTCAGCGATCTCGTTCTTCCAGTCATGATCCATACCTTACAACCATGGGGGAGGGTTGGAATAAAGATGGACCAGGATATCAACAGCTTCACTACTTGTTCTAAGGACAGGCCACGATGTGTTGATGCACCACTCATGAACAACACGATGTCCAGACACTTGAACTCATCCACCTGAGGCACAGACAAGCATCATGACAGAATATGGAGATTTCACAAGGGCGCATCGTTGTGCATTGACTGCCTTGATTAAGGGTTGATTTTAAGGATTTGGTCAGAAAAGAATGTGGAATTAACTCATTATAAGGAAATATGTTGAATAAAAAACAAATTCTCATACTTTGCACCTACTCTGACTCTGACAAGTGAAATTCTTTCTGGACTAGAATTCAACAGGAAATGAAAGTAAACCTTAATGTTTTTGGTGCAAAATATTCAAATAGGTAAGAGTTACACTGCATAAGAACATTTGTAGTTTATTTTAATCTACTCTGAAGTGGCACAAAGTGACGGATTCTGGCGAGTGAAAGAAAATTATATATATATATATATATATATATATATATATATATATATATATATATATATATATATATATATATATATATACAGTATATATGTGGTGGTGGCCATCTAAGATTTTGATGTGGAAACCTAATTTTTGATAGTGACTTTCTCACACCTAGCTGCAGCCATTCACCACAGTGAAAGCTGACACATTACTTATTTTTTCAGCTTACAAGATGGACAGACCTACATGTAGATTGTGGACACCATCTTGGATTTTGATGTGGCAACCCATTCAGTTTCACTCAGAAGAATATTTGTAGAATTTGCCGTTTGTCACACAGTTCTTTTGTTTCCTGGAAAATGTTTGAACCGTTAACACCAGTGCCCTGAGAACTTTTGCTATGACTTGGAGCTGTATAAATAAACTGAACTGAATTCCCTGAAGAACGACCTCGTCATCATTAAATCTTCAAGTTCAAGTTTCTTTATTGTCATTTGCATCACATGTGGTACATGAGGTGGAAAGAAACTGTGTACTCAAGGGTCCCAGTTACATCCAAAAATGGCTGTTCATCCATCCATTTTCTTCTGCTTATCTGGGGTCGGGTCGCCGGGTGTAGCAGCCTAAGCAGGGAGGCCCAGACTTCCCTCTCCCCAGCCACACTCAAAAATAGCAAAAATATAAAGTATAAAAAGAAACAGTATATAAGGATCTAAGATATACACTAAGATATATGCTAAAAGATATGACATAGACTAAACATTAATAATTTGTGAATTAATACGGATTATTAAGCAGCAACCTGAAACCAAAAGTCCATGTTTCTTGGATGTGTATATCTGCCATGTTGGCTGGTCTTTCACATGCAGCCCCCATGTCATCAGTGACTGGACATGTGGTGCTTTTCTTTTCATCTTGGACTAAATTATTGTCTAACAATCACAAAAATTGCTTTGCTTTGCAGAGAGTGGTGAAGGATGCATAGAAGTCTGTTGGAGTCAGCCTCCCCACCATCACAGACATCTACACCTCCAGATGAAGGAAGAGAGCCACCTGCATCATGAAGGACCCCGCTCACCCAGCACACACACTTTTTGCCCCGCTCCCCTTAAGCAGGAGGTTGAGGAGCATTAAGTGTAGAACCACTAGACTGAGGAACAGCTTCTACCCTGAGGCTGTTAGACTCATGAATCTCTAACCAGGAAAATCAATGTAATACCACTCGATTGTTGATATGTCAGAGTCAGAGTCAGAGTCAGAGTTTCTTTATTGTCATTCGCACCTCATGTGGTACATGTGGTGGAGCGAAATTATGTACACGGGGTCCCAGTTACATCCAACAATAAAATGTATAAGAAAAACAGTAATAACATCTAAGATATGAACTAAGAAAAACATCAACTAAATATACACTAAGCACTCATAACATAAAACATTGAACATCAGCACAAACATGAACATGAGTCTGTGTGCAGATGTGCACGCATGAACACATCAACATTGAAACAGATCAGCAGCAACATGAAACAGATCAGCAGCAACATGATATGGTTTTTCACAGTGATTATTCTAGTTAGAGATCATGAGTCTAACAGCCTCAGGGTAGAAGCTGTTCCTCAGTCTAGTGGTTCTACACTTAATGCTCCTTAACCTCCTTCCTGAGGGGAGTGGGGCAAAAAGTGTGTGTGCTGGGTGGGTGGGGTCCTTCATGATGCAGGTGGCCCTCTTCCTGCATCTGGAGGTGTAGATGTCTGTGATGGTGGGGAGACTGATTCCAACAGATTTCTGTGCAGCCTTCACCACTCTCTGCAAAGCTTTTCTTTCTGCAGCTGTGCAGCCTCCATGCCACACATTGATGCTGGAGCACAGGATGCTCTCCACTGCACACCTGTAGAAGGAGGTGAGGACTGAGCTTCCCAGACCAGCTCGCCTCAGCCGTCTGTGCTGCTGATCTTATGCTGCTGATTTATTTCATGCTGCTGTGTTCATTCGTACTCATCTGCTCACACAGACTCATGTTCGTGCTGCTGTTTGGCATATTGTTTTTATATAGTGCTTAGCGTATTTTTAGTTTAACGTTTTTCTTAGTTCATATCTTAGATTTATTACTGTTTTTCTTTTACATGTTTGTGTGATGTAACTGGGACCCTGCGTACACAACTTCGTTTCACCACATGTACCACATGTGATGTGAATGACAATGAAGAAACCTTGACCTTGAAAACACACCTATCATCCTATTCTGATGCAATTATTCATGACCGAGTCCTCAGTCAAAGGGAACCTTGTTTTTTTTGTTTTTTTTTACACCAACATGTCAAAGATGGTATATGTTTGGCTCCTCTGGATGGAAATGTCATTTCTTTATGAAATATTTCTACAAATTTTCTGTCAATTTGTATTTTATTGTATTGTCTTTTTCAGTTTTCGATAAGTGTTTTTCCTCTCTGTGTGTTTCTTTGTCTGCTTGTTAGCAAAATATTTCAGATACTGGGGTAAAGTTTGATATGGTAAAAGCTGAGAGCCATTCTCAACAGATTGCCTGAGACTGTAGATAACATTAGACCAAACTGTCTTCATTATTCTTCACTGTAAGATCATGTCAATTAAAACCCAGGCATAAATGGGGTGACACATATTCCATCAAGGTTTGTAGCTCTAACTGGTTTTACTGGCAACGTGCTCCAACATGGTCCATTTGAATATTCTCCGAACCATTTTACTTGTAGTGCCTTTTAATGGAAGTTCCAAACACTGACATTTGTTTCGATGCTGTCTTCCTGTCGTGATGATATTTTGAGCTCGTGGAAAGTGTCAGACTTGCTGAATGGCATCACTTGAACAGATTCAGTCAATTTGGCATCAAGTCAGGAAACATCCTCTTTTCAGACACATTTGCATGTTTAGAATCACAATGGGATCCCTTTTTGTCTCACGACACGCTTTCTAATGTCAGAATGGTCAAATGAAACAACAGTTAGAAGAATCAGTTGATCAGACAGATTCAGTTGGGGTAACCCCATGATTTTATCATAAAAGAAAGAACGTATTATAAAAAAACATAATGAAATGCCCTGTTCAGGAAAATAAATGAAGACATCCAATATCAGACAAACAGAAATAAAGTGATGACTTTTTTTCTTTTTTGGTGCAAACACATTTTGTAAAGCCCACGTGTTGGATTTACTTCTTGTGACTGTAAATGTTAACGGTCATTTCTGGTGTTTGATGATTTTGTTTTGTGGCGCTTTACAGTAAAAGGTAAAGAGAAGTTAACGCTGAACACAGAAGTACAGAAGTACAGAAGAAGAAGTCAAATAAAGATCAGGCTCTGTTAACACAATTTACAGGTACAGGATCTAAATGCAACAATTCAAAGCAACCATCACAACCAGATTTTTATTAGTTGACTATTGATCATACTGTGCACAACGAAAAGGACTGGGTCAACATATTCAGGTCAAGGAATAGATTTAAACAGTTCAGACCTCTTAAAGTGGGGTTCTACAAAGTGGTTATGAACAGCGAATATCTTACCTGCTGTAGATTTGTTTGATTCAGTAGTTCACTTTGATCTTTGTCGTGCTCTGACTAGTCATTAAACTTTATTTCTACAAACCTTAGGATGCTCAGAGAGCTATCTATAAGATCAAAATATATTTGTGTTAGTCTGATAAATTTGGACGACTATTTGTTTAGCTGATATCTGGCTGTTGTTTGGAGATGGAACGTGCTTCAAGTAGATCTGAGTGTTGTCTGCATAGAAATGAAATGTTCCATTTTCTAAAGAATGAGTCTAAAGGAAGCATGTAGATAGAAAATAAAATGGGCCCAAGAATCAATCCTTGGGGTACTCCATATTTATCTTTTTGTTTATTCATTCATTTAAAAGAAACAAAACAAATTCATCAAAAAGAACAAGAACATTGAATGAAAAGGGTGCAGAAAGAAAAAAAATTGTATAATATCTACCCCTCATTACAAAAAATAAAATAACTACAAACAACAACTCAGACTTGAACAACCTCCAAAGGGGGATGCTTTGTGGGATCCATATGAGATAGAGGATGAGAATGAAACAGAGGTTTACAGAGAAACTCCAATCAGACAGAGAAAACTTGAACCAAGTACAGAGCCTTTTAGTAACACATTGCTCCAGCCAAAAGATTAAAACATCAAGATCGTCAAAAGCAGCTTTCAGGTCAAAAAGAAAAAAACAGCTAAGTCTATAGCTACTAAAAACCTTTAAAGCCTTTAAAAGTGCCGTTTCTGTGCTGTGAAGGTCTTTAAAACCAGGCTGAAACATTTTAAAGTATATTTAGTGCAGTTGAAAAGAGCAGAGGCTGTACAACAATATCCTTCTTAAGATTTTTGATGAAAAGGGAAGTTATGAATTGGGTCTAAAATTGGAAAGGACAGATGAGCCAAGGTTTGGTTTCCTCAGCAACGGCTGCATATTTACAACACAACGCCTGACCTGAGACCATAAACGACGCAGCAATTATATGCGGAGGGGACGTGTCCCCCCACATTAAAAAAAATATTCATTTGGACCCCCCCAAAACACATTTACCATGAAATATTTGTGCACCCAGCGCTGTCTTTGTGGACAAATCCATTCCACTTGATTTATAAGAGAATACTCAAACCACTAAAAATCCACTCCAGGTTTTCCAGATTACCAGCAACAACTCACCACACTGCATGCAGTGTTGCCCAGAGGTGGTCAATGCTGTATCTAGTGTTTATATGATATCTATGTTTATGTCTATGACCAGAGCCCTATAAAGAGAGAGTTGCGACACTCCCATAGAAAGAATGGAATGTGGAAGTCACGTGGGTCATGCAGCGGCAAATAGTTCCAAACAGCAGCGGTTCCAGCATTGAACTTAGTTAATTCTCCGTGTTTTTCTGGTAAGTTGATGCAAATGCAACACTTTTTTGCTATTGTGAAGCGTTATCTGACTGTTCTGTACCACAATTTATCAACATTAATACTTCATGTCGCCAGTTTTAGTTAATGAAACATGTTAAATTGCTAGTTGTGTTTTAACTGCAGCTGCTCTGCAACATGACGGTTTAAACAAGTCTATTTCTGTCCAATTCAACGTTTTAAAACATCTTACTGCTTAAATTTGGAAAGGTGGTCTTTTTTTAATTTATGGTAATTCCAGTTACTGCACTCAACTATAAAATATTTGGCCTTTTTTGTTCTGAGAGATTCATTCAACCTTTATTTTGACAGGTAAATCCCATTGAGCCTCGAGGACTCATCTACAAGAGAGACCTGATTTCAACAAAGAATGATGACAACATGACAACAAGACTGACATAATTTAGTTAAAGTTATAGATCATTTGTCAAAGACTGTAGCATAAATTGTGACATTATCATTAAAGAAAAACGTGATTGTGGAGATGAGTCCATTTTTTTTCATGTTTTCCAGGTAAACCACAGGACAATGACTTGAGTGAACTGAATGTTGCATTCAAAGTATCACAAAGGTACAAAATCTCATTTTCTGTCGTCCCAAATCAATAACAGCTGAATCAAGATGT
The DNA here is from genome assembly GCF_014905685.2 of Nematolebias whitei. NCBI lineage: Eukaryota > Metazoa > Chordata > Actinopteri > Cyprinodontiformes > Rivulidae > Nematolebias > Nematolebias whitei. The sequence continues at coordinate 34,118,000 of NC_056513.1, read as the reverse complement.
TTGAATAAAATCACTTTAACACCATAACCTTCACAAAGTTGGTATTTACTGCAGGACTGTTAAATTACATTACTTTTATATTACTAGTTTAGCATATGGTAATCATGGGTCAAGTTGAGATGAGACTCTTTCAAGACAGAACAAGAAATAAGAATTATTATCAAGAATATATCAGCATCAATAAACTGTAGGACAGTCACAAAACAACTTATTAAACTATCACAGGTACATTGAGATGGAGCTGGGACGTTCTTCTTCATGCCAGTTGTCTTCATCTGATCTTTTGTAAAAATATGTCAATTTATTTTCCATTCTTAACATTTTTCTTCACAGGACTGCGTTAATTTTCTTGTCTGTGAGTTTCTTCTGTCCTGCTTATGTATTTTTTGTGTTCTAATTGTTCCTCAGGTTGTTCATCTCTGTTCCCTGACTGCCTGTTGATTCATCCTCCTGGTCCTGTTGATTCATCCTCCTGGTCCTGTTGATCCTGGATCATCAGTTCCTGACATGTCCCTGTCCTCTGAGGACACATTTTCATCTTTCCTTCATCTCACTCGCCTCATTTCTGTTTCTTCCTTCCTCAGTCTCTGAAATTACAACGTCACTGTTTGAATGAAAATTAATGTTCAATAAAAAATATGACATGTCTTATTTAACACTGTTCGTACCAAAGTTTAATTTAGAACAACATGTGTGATCACTGGTCAGTGGAAGTTCTGCTGTTCTTCTCATTTGGTTCTGGTCGATAAACAAATGGTTGAACCTCCTTCAGTCTCACACGACCTGACTGTGTCTCTATGAACTGTCCTCTCTCTAAATGTGCCTGTAGAGTGACATTAGTTTATTTTCTTGCACATTTCTTTGACAGTTAAACATCTTGAGCCCTGGTTGAAAATGTTTGTGCAGATTAAATTTACAGCACTCAGTTTTGTGTTGTTGTGATGATGATGATGGTGCTCCTGCTGACTTGAGATTATGTCATTAATAAACAGTATAAATGGCAGTAAAAGTACTTTATTAAAGCTTGTTTTACATTTTACATATTTTATAATAAATTGTTTGGAAATTTATTTTTGCACAATTAACACTTATTTTGTCATCTGTTGTGATTCTAACTAGAAACAGTTTAATTTAAATTAACATTTTAATAAATGAATTACAATTTTACAATAGTTGTCAGGCTACAAGCAACTCAGTTATCCAGGTACTTGGTTGCCATAACAAAATGACAAATACAACAATTATATTCAGGTCTCTCTTGTAAATGAATCCTCGTGGCTCAATGGGACGAACCTGTTTAAATAAAGGTTGAATTAATATCTTCTATAGAAATCAAGAATTCATCCAGATGATCTAAGGTAAGCTGGAGCAGATCTGAACTACAGGCATGGAGGACAAGGTGGAGCATTATCATGCAGAGAACATTAGAAATAGCTTTATAACAGGTGTTACTCAGATCTTTTTTTTTTTTTACGTGTGTAACGTTATAAAACACTGGCATAGCTATATTGATCATTGTATTGCATATATCCTGATGCATGCTCTATATGCTGTATTGCATATAGTTTTTTTTCTATCAAATGTGTGTTTGCAGTCTCGTTTCCTTCTAAAATTTAATGATAAATGTATCAGCCGCTTCTAAAAATGCTTTGACAAAATGCAGAGTTTGTGAAATAATCAGTAATCAGTTCGTTACTGCTCAGTAATTACTGAAAGACGCCAGGTAAAGTAAGAAAAGTCGATTTTTATGTTGTATTGCGCCAGCAGCCGCTCAAACTGACTGACAGGGATGAGCTGTTTGGAACTATTGGGAGCTGCGTGAACCACGTGACCGCGTATCGGCGAGTTCAAAGAGTGTCGCAACCATGCTGTCTATGACTACATAGATATAAACACTAGATGCCTCATTGGCTGCTGCGGCGCAGGATTTTCGGCCGCCATCTTGGAACGGTCGTCTTATTCAGTTAAAGCAGAAGATGTCTCAGCACTTCGCAGCTTATTTCTGTTCAAATCGACGGACTGTTGGCGTCAGGTCTCGGGGGATAACTTTTCACAAGTACGATGAACATATTATTGTTAGTATTTTGTGAATATAATATTACTGTACTGTATTTATGTCCACCAGCTGATGTGATGTTCAGTGTAACACGGTGTTCAGCTGCAATGAAGCTGACTGAGATCTGATGACAGGAATATTTTTCCAACAAACATACTCACTATTTCAGTAGCTTTGGTTCATTATCAAGAGATATGTATCATAAATGGAGTTTTGTTTAAGTTGTTTTTGTATGTATGTTAGTTAAGTATGTTTTTGTGAAGACACAAATCTCCTGTTTTCATTTTGAAGGTTTCCCAAAGAACAAGATGTGAGGAAGAGGTGGAAGTATCTTTGAGGAGGATTCATCTGAGCAGTGAGGATTTTGATCCAACTGATCAATTGTCCGAATGAGAGATGGTGTGGTACCATCGGTTCACCTTCAAAGAGTAGGAGCATCATTATAAGTTCATTAGACTTCATAAATTTACATATTTAATTGTCAGTCACAATGTGAGACACCTCCATGTGTTTATATGAACAGGTAACTATAGACTGTAAAGTTCATATTCATGATGCTTTTTAATTTCAGCTTGAAAACTGCAGGACTA
>NC_056513.1:34107571-34115254 GCF_014905685.2 Nematolebias whitei | reverse complement strand
ATCTGCTAAGTTCATGGCATAAACCAACAGACATGTTTCTGTTTTTAATTATTTACATCACAGTATAATGTAGCTGCTTTTGTTTTGATTATATATATATATATATATAATTTTCTCGTTATTTTCAAATCATGTTTTTTTACGATTGTCTACTGTTGTACTGATAAATATCTCCTGTAGGGTAAACTACTTTGTATATCCAAAAAAGTGCAATCTGGTCCTCTGGACATAAAAAAAAAAAAAAAAAGGCAAAAATATATAGAAACGTTTCTATATTTTTTTTGCTTTGTTTTGACTCCGCTCACTCAAATTTTGTCATCAGTCACCAAACACAAAAAACGCATGGACTTCAGCATTAAACACGGTGTTGTCATTATTGTTTTTAAAATCTTAAAAATAGATCCAGCTGCTGCTCTGCATTCCGAGAAATTGCAAATGGCAGATCAGTGAAAAGTTTCTGAGATCCAGTGACTCCTCCCCCTGACCAATCAGTGTCCTGCATTCACGTTTCGGCCCCGCCTCTGCTCGCACGGTCCCGCCAGAGAAGCAGGGACAAAACAAGGTCCCGAATCAGCTAAAAATCAGCTAAAAAGTGCTGTGGAATAGCGATTTTTCAGTGGAGGGCTGAGTAGGAGCAGTGCAAAGGAGGCATTATTGTAATTTCCAACGACCACATTAAACACCTGACACTCCTGGTTGAGGAACTTGGTCTCCACATTTGTTTGTGGGTGAAACCCTGAAGATATTGTGGCTCCAAAGGCAAAAGGCTTTCCATACTTGTGAGGTAAACTCAAGGTCTGCAACAATATCTGAAGGTATGCCATGCAACACGCGTTGAACTAGGAGTTGTGCTTTCCTGAAGGCTGAGGGTGGTTTAGGGAGTGAAATACAGCGAACTGCATTTGCAGAACCATTCTACTATAGGCTTTTAACTGATAGTTCTCATTTACATCACAATATAAAAAGACTACAAAGAGGACATTTCATTACTTTATCCACACCGCTACAATGAGCCCGTTGTGCTGTATCACCAATATTTTACATTTATCTTAAGAACTTGCTGCTGTTAAAGTCAATATATGTCCAATAGGTATTTTAAAAAGCTCAGAAAAACCTAATTTCATTCTACAAATCTACAAACCCATGCAAGCCTCACATTTTGAGGATGAAGAAATTAAGTAAACCAGTTGCAGCAACCATTTAGTGCCTGAACCTAATAGAATATGTTTTGAGTCAGGCACTTTGATAGTATTTATTAATGGCAGTAAAGTTGGTCCATTTCCTCTTTCCAAAGCAGAGATTAAAAGTGATCAGTCGTGTATTCAGTGATGTGGGTCACTTTGATTTTTTTCAGTGCAAGAGAAATGTGAAAGAAAAACAGTGAAGGAGAGAAAGTGTGACCTCGCAGCCCCTCACCCCACTTTGAGCCCAATGAGTACCAGTGATTGATGGATTAACTTGGGATCAACCCCCCACCCCCACCTTTCCACCTTATGGCACATCGAAATGACCCCACAAAGTTTCTCTACCCCCAAGAAAGTCCCCTCCCAGAAATCCACATTCCATTTCCCTCAATCAAACAAACACTTAAACAGCTCCCCGTTTGTTCCCATTGAAAAAGCTTCGTTGTCACGAATGAGTCAAGCTGGGCTTTGACAACAGCTGTCCAGTGGAAACACTGTAAAGAAGTGGAATGCTCTATGGAACACACATTTCAAGTGTAAAACTTCCTTGAAAAATGAAAGCCCTCTCAAACCACTCCTGGTGAAACATCTGCCATGTGTCAGAATGATGATTGTAAATCTATCTACTTTGTGCTGACCTCTGCTGACTGCGATCTCTTTGTGCAGCCGAGTCAACCCACTGCGTGCAGCTGAGCTCTGCCAGGCAGTTTGTTTGTCCCTACAGGCTGCCATCCTCGAAGAACAAGTCACAAAGGCCATTGTACAACTGTTCACTGCAAACAATGTGGCGCACTAAACAGACAACTACAGATAACTGCACAATGAAACACACACACACATCTGTGATTTAAACAACCAACCAAGTTCTGCAGACCTCCAAGCACACACACACACACACAACCACACACACACACACACACATTTGTTTTTCTATCTTTACAAGGACTTTACATTGATTTCCATTCATTTTTCATTTGTTTCTATTTCCTAACTCTGACCCTAACCCATCCTCAAAGTTCATGCTCAATAATCCAGGAAAAAAAAAAATCCAACAAAGTTCAGTCAGGTCATCTGGACAGTTTCTCTTTTTGTTGTTGTTGAAACGTTTAGTTTGTCATCCAAAGGATTTCATCAGTCCGAGGAGTCACAAACAAACTCAGTCCCACAAGCAGCACACTCATAGTGGACCAACAAGTTTTGATGGTGATAAGATGGTTTCTGGAGTCCATCCTCTCCCCTGTCGACTCCCCTGAGGCAGCCATGGCCAAAGTGGTTCAAAACATCAAAGTTAATGCTCAATAGTCCAGAAACCATCTTATCACCATCAAACTGGTCGGCCCACTATTGCCCTATTTGCACTGCTCCTACTCAGCCCCCCATGGAAAAATCGCTATTCCACAGTACTTTTTAGCTGATTCGAGGCTGATTCGGGACCTCTTTTTGTCCCTGCTTCTCTGGTGGGGCCGTGCGAGCTGAGTCGGGACCAAAACGTGAATGCAGGACACTGATTGGTCAGGGGGAGGAGTCACTGGATCTCAGAAACTGTTCACCGATCCACCATTTACAATTTCTTGGAACTCGAAGCAGCAGCTGGATCTATTTTTAAGATTTTAAAAACAATAATGACAACACCGTGTTTAATGCTGAAGTCCATGCGTATTTTGTGTTTGGTGATCGACGACAAAATTCGAGTGAGCGGATTCACCGCGGAGGATCATACGAGCAGTCGACCCGTTGAAGCACGCGAGGCCAAACCCCGAGCCCCGGCCTTGCATGTTCACAAAGGCCGGATTCCGAGTCCTGGCAGGTGGGAGGACCGGGAGGACTGGGAAGGAGGGTGGAAACTTTTTTTTAAAAAACATTTTATGTATTAAAAATAATGTTTTTTTTAATCAGTGATGAATAAAAATAAATAAATGGTGCTGACTTTATCATGAAATCTTGTTTTCACTTTGACTTTATTAAATAATCAGTTAATTAAAGTTAACTCAGCTGAAAAATTATAAAAAGACAAAATTATTGGATCTCTCAGGAATATTTCCCTCAAACATGTTTAAAGAAGAGATACAGCCTTTAGTTCAACTTTATTCTAACCCACAGATGTACAAATCACAAAACAAGAATTACACTTTAAATCACTGTTTCATTGTTCCTGTCTCTTCAAATGAGGATTGCCAACTTTTTCTTTCTTATTTTATAGTCAAAGTCAGTAAGGTTGAGAAATAACATGGATCACTGATCATCACTTAAATCACTACAATAAAAGCTGTATACAAGAAACAAAACCACATATCAAAAATGAGTGCAAATACATCAAATGATGAAGAAAAATATAGAATATATTCATATATAAAATAATAATTTAACATTATTTATCTGAAGAGCAGACTGCTTTGAGTTTAACTCATCGCAGAACTCTCACTCGGTGAACTAAAGTTCATTAAAAGTTCATTAGCAGGATTTTGGATTCAGGACACGCTTCCAGAACCCGTTCTAAAGTGCAGTGCAAATCTGGCTGATCTGAGCAGAGTTGGGGCTGAGTAGGAGCGGTGCAAAAGTGGCATAAGTGAGTGTGCTGCTTGTGGGAGCGTGTTTGTTTTGACTTCTCAGACTGATGAAGTCTTTTGGATGAAGAGTGAAACGTTTCAACAAAAAAAAAAGAAACCGTCCAGAGGACCTGACTTAACTTAATCCATCCTCAATTCACACCTTAGACCTAAACCTAACCCACCAATGGCACTTCTTCGACTTTGGGCCCCATAAGGAGCAGCTGGTCCTCACAATGTAGTATAAGTTGGAAAAATGGGCCTTACAAAGTAACAAATACAAAGACACACACACAGCCTGTGTCATGACTTATATGGGAAAGACAAAAACATTGTTGATAAATCACTGTCAGCTATTCAACATAAAAACACGCGCAAACGTGCGCGCACACACACACACACACTAGAAGAACCTTAGTATGTTTTTCTGGCAGCATGTGCGTTTGACGCACGGCAAAACTGTTTAACTCAGCCTGATCTGTCGCAGGTGCTTTCTCTGCCTGTGTGCTTGTGATCCAGTTCTTAAAGTTATATCTTTTCCAAACCCTTTAGAGTTTCCTCCATCAAAGCCTCTAATCGTTTACAACATAATTACCAACAGCGAACACTTCATTCCTCAGCAGCCAGCTCCAGCTGGTTGCAGTTCTCTCAGATGACGACAGAAGTAGCGGGGGGCGCTCTGATCTGCACCACCAGGCTGCCGAGCCGAGGTGTAACTCCATCCAGCCATTAATCATCTCTAGCTGTGAACATTAAGGAGCTCACTGCGCTCACGCTCGTGCTTGGTGGTCCTGTCGGCGAGCAGAGGGACTCTTGCCAGAAGTTTTTTTTTTTTTTTTTTGGCCAGGACTTTCACCTTGAATCAAACGTGGAGTGGCTGCACAAAAACCTCCTTCTCTTTTATTTCTCACACAATCAGAGAATATCGTTGTTTTGTTCTCAGTGTTCTCGATGATGCCGTCGCAGCCCTGTCAGCTACAAGATTTGGAGGAGATGTATCAAACTGAGCCAGGCCTTGCAGTTTTTTAAGTGCGATCAGATTTGGGTAATTGTAACGTCATCTACTAACACATGATCTTTTCTATCTGGAAATACAAAAGAGCAAGCAGTGTGTAAAGATTTTATATTCAAGAGCCAGCCCAGGGTACAGCGCAGGCATAGATCCTTTCTTTCGTCTTAAAATCACTTCCTTTCTTGCTTGTTTTCTTGCCCTCTTTCTGGTCCACATTTTGTTTGCTCTGGCTGCAAACACTCACCCCTCTCCTGGTAACCTGCTGCCACGCAGAGGTACTGAGGTCATCAGGCCTCGACAGCAATGTTGGACCCGTCCACAAGATCAGGGCTCAAGTAAACAGACAGTCACAGTGCTTTAACTCAAAAAACCTGCCAATGCCTTCACATGCGCACTCTTCCTATGACTTTTTACCCTCGCTGACAGTGTTTTCCTGCAACCCTCCCTGAACCCTTTACTGTACTGGCTCTGTTAGCAAGCTCTGTATCCTGTGGCAATGTCAGCACCATTCTTACCAAGTGTTTCAGTTCTGACCACAGAACAGTTCTGCCTGGTTCACCAAAGGGGACCTTTACTGATTGTGGAGAGTATAGTGGCATCTTACGTGCTAGCCTGACTAGAGGTACGTTCCATTTATACAGAGAAATTGGCATTTTCGAGCCTAAGTACAAAAAATTAACTACCGGTAGATTGTCCCCTGAAGTCGACAGTTCTGTCAGTTTGTATCCAATCAAATCAGTAGCTCACATTTTAATAAACTAATTCTATTGGGAAACATTTTGTTGCTGGGAAAAGGTAGAATACACCTTCTGGGGTAGGGGTGAGTCTTTGGGAGTTCGAGTATCTGGGAGTCTTTATCAGAAGTGATGGAGTAAGGGATGGACTGATGGATCATTTAACAAAATGAGGCAGCAGTGGTGTAGTGGTAGGGAAGTGACAGGTTGGACTCCCCACTATGCCCATATATCATGGTGTCCTTGAGCAAGACATCTAATCCCTCACTGCTCCCCAGGCATTTACATAGCTGCCCGCTGCTCCACTTGGTGCATCTCATGTGAGATGAGTCAAAGGCATCATTGTAGGGGAACATTCAATGATGGCAACATAAAGCACTTTCACTTAACCACAAAGGTATTTTTGAGATTGCAGATAGGACAGCAGCAACCCACTTTGGTCTTGGTTCCATTTAAACTGACCATTAGCAGATCAACCTGGTCAGAATGAGACACTGTCTCCAAACTGTGGTCATTCTCAAATGTTCATAATATTTCCATGGAGCCTCATTTCAAAAGATCTGAACTTTGCTTTTAATAACCTGATGCATGCTCAATAATCCATGAAGAGAAATCTATCAAAGTTAGTTCTTGTTGAAACATTTTGTCTTGGACAAAAGACAAAATGTTTTGACAAGAAGAATCCATCCAGAGGACCTGACTTAACTTTGTTAGATTTAGTTTTAATGTTTACATTAAATTTTCTAGTCATTAAGCGTCCAAAGTGATACTCTGAATTTTTTGCACTGCGAAAAGCAATGAGTAAAATTGTGCTGGGATAAAAAGGGCAGACGGTGTCTTGCCTGATTAGACTCCTTCGCCCCTGTGTTGCTGCATCTATTCAGTGGTGTAAATCACGATACACAGGAGAGACAGGCATGGTGTGATTCATGCAGCGCATGGGCCTCGCACTGCAGTGTCTTGTGTTTAATGTGTGAACACAAGCTCATTTTGTCTAATGTGGGTTTTAATTACCCCTAATCATTTGGTTTCCTTGAACTAAACCTTTCCACGGCACATAAACACCCCCTCCCTCCTCTCATTCTTAGGTTTCTCACACACACACTTGATTAAACCACATTTCTTGCCAAACCCACAATACACAGAGCTCCTCCCTTGGCTAAGATGAGCTTTCACTACAGCAGCAAGTCACCAATTATTTAATTAACAAACACCATTGCAGGTGCTGAAAAGCTGCTCACATCCTGGACAAAAGTACTGTTTGCATAAACACTTATTGGCACAAGACACACACACAGGAACAATTATGCTTGGTGATAAGAAGCCCAACAGGTACAGAAAAAGCAAACACTATTATATCAACAAGTAAATGTCAGTAAATAGAGGCAAGTACCAGCAAAAAAAAAAAAGGGGGGGGGGGGGACGGACCGTATTTCTTCTTCAGCTCCATTTCAACTATATAACCCTGAACCCTTTCACCCTAAACCTTCAACATTCACTTTAGCTCTACTTGGTGCTTTTACACCAAGTTTTGAAGTTCAGAGTAGATTAGAGAAATAAAGACTCTGATGTATGTCACTCCTACTGAATGTTGAAGTTCTGCAGCTGCTGGTCCGACAGCAGATTAACTCCAGAATGGGACAAGAAAATGATAAAATCAGACAAATAAATAATTAACTTCCGTTTTTTTTTTTACAATCCAAAACATACTGCAAGTAAAATCATGTCTAGCTTTGTGGCAATGGCAACAGACTTAAAATGAATTATGGTAACACAAACGATGAGTACTCAAAATCAGCTGATTTACAAGTTAAACCATAAGATGGAGATGATTTGTGAGAATCGCAGGTCACCTGCGGCTTCTAGGACTCGCCAGAATGTTGGGATCAACCTTGAGGAAGGCTCATAACATGGATCAGTGAAGTGAAATACCCATTAATCTGGCCATTTTGAATCAGGAAAGTTCTAATAGGACTCGAGGCTGACAAGAAAAAAAAAACAGTCTGCCTGAAGAAAATCAACAATTGTAACTTATCTGAATCTGACTCCCCTTTTGGCCTCAGATACGAGCCGACTATCAAATTTCTCCTGGGACATGGGTAACTAGGGACAAAGCTTCATCTATCGCAATCCTCTGAGAACTTCATGAAGGACCCCACTCACCCAGCACACACACTTTTTGCCCCACTCCCCTCAGGAAGGAGGTT
>NC_056513.1:34100795-34107471 GCF_014905685.2 Nematolebias whitei | reverse complement strand
CATCGTTTTAAAAGATGCCTATTTTCACACACCAATCATCCCAAAACACAGAAAATTTCTGCGTTTCGCCTTTCAAGGGATGAAGTACCAGTACAACAGGTTGCCTTTTTTGGGTACTCCCTCACGCCTCGTACGTTCTCAAAGTGTGTGGAGACAGCCCCGCATCCACTGCACAAGCAGGGATGAGAGTTTTGTTTTACCTGGACGACCTGCTGCCCCTGTCTCACTCCAGACAGGAAGCATTGATACAGGCTCAGGTGTTAGCATCACACCTGCTAAATCTGGGTTTCGCCATAACTGGAAGAAGAGCTCGATTTTCCCGGCCCAGATAATTGTTATCTGGGAGTGGAATTAAACTCAATTACCATGACGGCTCGTTTATCACAAACAAGAATTGACACTCTAAAAACCAATTACGCCACGTAAGACCTGGCAAAGTGGTAACAGCTGTCTCCGTCATGAAGCTGTTGGGAATGACGTCATCAGCTCACACAGTGGTCCCGCTGGGTTTGTTACACATGAGACGCCTCCAGAGGTGGTTTACGCGTCTGCGTGTGGATCCAGTAAAACAAAAGAGACGGATGATCACTGTCCCTCCCTCCATGGGAGCAGACCTCCGACACTGGGGAAACACCCTGGCTCTGTCAGAGGGAGTCCCCGTCAGCAGACCCACGTCACGTGTCAGTCTTCACGGACGCGTCTCTGTCAGGTTGGGGGGGGGGAACATGCCTATCTCAAGCAGTAGGGGCGCTGTGGCCCCACCGCACATCAGCCCACATCAATGTTTTTTGGAGTGTCGCACAGTGCTGAATGTGATTCAACATTTTGCTCCCGTGCTACAGAATCAACACGTGTTGATTCACACAGACAACATGGTGACTGCTGCGTACATAACCGCCAGGGGGGTGTGCGTTCAGCCCAGATGTTACACATTGCGCGGAAGCTACTGAGTTGGGTTCATCAAACCTGCTTTTATTAGAGCGGTTTACATATCCGATGTTCTGAACAGAGGGGCTGATGTGACGTCCAAGGGCGGCCCACGTTATGTGGACCGGATCCTCCATCCGGATCTGATGTTTTTCAGACACAGCAGAAGTTGGCAAAGCAGCTGTGGACCTGTTTGCGACGCGAGAAGAACGCGCAATGTCAACTACGGTTTTTTCCCTGAGCCCGCGAGACGATCCATCGCTGGGGGGGGACGCATTTGCTCACAGTCGGTGGCCCAAAACGCTTTTTACGCGTTTCTTTTCCCTCACCTCCTCTGTTTTTTACGGTCCATGAACCGAGTTCAGGAGGAGGGATTGACAGCTCTCCTGGTGGCTCCCGGCGTGTGAACGCACTATGGTTCCCAGGCCTGCAACGTCTGTTGTGGGGTCGCCGTGGAACTGTCGTGGAGGAAGGATGCTCTCCTTCAGGCAGGAGGAGCGACCAAGAGTTACCCAGAAATAGGTCAACACCGGTGGGTTTGACCGCTGAGCGGTCCCACTTAGAGGATGGGTCTCCCTCAGGAGATAGTGTGCACAATTCAAGATTCACGTGCTGCATCTACCACAGTTCTGTACACATCAAGGGTACGGCTTTTCAGCGCTGGTGTACAGAGAAGGTTTAGAGACCACTTCATGATTTTTAGGCAGCGTGTTGTTTTTCTACAACACCTGATGGATAGGGAGTTGGTTTTCAGTACGCTTTTACGTACGTTGCAGCCATCTCTTCCTGCCACAAAGGGTTTGGAGACAGAACAGCTTTTAATCACCCGCTGATGAAGCGGTTTCTAAAAGGTGTACAGAGATGTAGGCCTGTTTCATGCCCACTTGTTCCACAGTGGGATTTAACGCTGGTCCTGCGAGCCCTGATCAAAGCTTCAATTGAGCCTCTGGATCAGTTTTCATTTAAATTCTTGTCTCTTTAAACAGTCCTGCTGCTGGTTTTAACACCCGCTAAGAGGGTAAGTAATTATCTGCCCTCTCTGTTGTTTCGTCATGCCTTAGAATTAGGCTGACGGGCAGCTCAGCTGATTTAAGACCAACCCAGCTTTTATGCCTAAAACATCACGAGCTCTTTTAAATCAAGAGTGATGTCGTTGGAGGGGTTTTTTCCCCCCCACAGATCAGAAGGGGAAGCATCTGTTCATCTTCTCTGCCCGGTGCAGGCGTTGACGTGTTACGTAACGCGCACAGCTGCAATGCGTTCAAATTCAACAATTGTTTGTGCATTATAGAGATGCTTCTGCAGGTCGCCGTTATCCATCCAGCGCTTGTCACACTGGCTGTGTGAGGCCTTTTCTGAAGCCTACAGAGCATCAGATTTAGGGCCTCCTGTCAACCTCTAAGCACACTCCACCAGGGGTATCGCATCTTCGACTGCTCTGCATAATGGTATGTCAATGCAGGACATTTGCACTGCGGCTGCATGGTCAACACCCTGCTCATTTATTCGCTTTTACCTACGTGATGTAACGGCTCGTTCCATGACACATTCTGTCCTTAGTGCTCATGGAACTCTGTTTAAGCTCACTTCTGTCTGCATGCATTACAGTGTGAGATGTTGTTTTCAGTCACAGTCGTGTCTGTGATTTTGGTTCTATTGTCACTAATCAGTTCATGATTATTGTTAACAATCAGTTCATTTGATTATTGATCAATTCATGGACATTAATCTGTTTATACTGTTCAGCCATGAACCAGTTGGTTCATGCCCCCCTCCCCCCCCTCTTTTAACTTCCTCTTCCCGTTGAAAGTTTTTCCGGGGTATTCATGTTTGTCAGAACGCATAGTTACACAACTTGCGTCTGTGCATGGCACATAATTACGCGATGCGTAGTTTATGCACACGGGGAGCTGAGTGACAAGACGCTTTTTGGGCAAGCTTCCGCTTCTTACTGTGTTCGAATGGACCCAGTGAGGCGAGGACCACATCCGCTTCGCCCTTAAACCATCAGCGACAGCCTTAAAGGGCGAAGCCTATATGACATAGAACGTTGGTTACGTACTGTAACCCCAGATTCTATGAATATAGGCGTAGCCCTTTAAGCGTCGGGCCTCACTGGCTCCTAAATGGCTGAAGAAAAAAGCTATTTTGGGAGCCGATTTCCCGCTCTTAACGTAATTTATACGGACCGGGTGGGGCCCACACAGCAGGTGGGCGTGGACTAATTTTTTTTCAGTGCTTATGCTGCGCATAACGGGATAAACCATCAGCGACAGCCTTAAAGGGCTACGCCTATATTCATAGAATCTGGGGTTACAGTACGTAACCAACGTTCCTGTCCCATGAAGGTCTTCAGAGGCAGGTCTTGACCGGAGGCTTAGTTCACTACAATATACTCACATTACATATATTTACCGTATATTTAAATATTTAAATATGCATGTATATAATACATACACATACTCACATTACATACATGGTTACACAATGCATATATACATCTACATAGCATCTCCATAAGCTTTTGTAATTTTACATTTTAAGGCTCTTTGAAAGCTCATCAAAAAAACATATAATTTGAAATCATCATTCAATTCATTCCAAAGTTTCACACCGATAACTGAAATACATCTAGATTTTACTTTACTTTTCTCTTTAGGTTGTTCAAATATTAACAAACCTCGTAAATTATATTTACTCTCTCTTAACTTAAATAATTTCTGAATTCCACAAGGAAGACATTTATTCAGTGCTTCATGCATTATTTCCAGCATTTTTATATAAACAATGTCATTAAATTTTAAAGTATTACTTTGAATAAATAGTTTATTAGTTGGTTCACAATATCCCACTTTATTAATAACTCTAATTGCTTTTTTTGTAACTTTATTAATATGTCAATAGTAGTTTTATTTACATTTCCCCATATTTCTGAGCAATATGACAAGTAGGGCATAATCAAGGAAGAGTATATAATATGCAAGCCTTTAACACTTATTAAATCTTTTATTTTAAACAATGTAGTGAATTAGGCCTCCGACAACAATCTGTCTCTGAAGACCTTCAGGGGACAGGAACTGCTATTTCATTGATTTGAATCCAGAAATACAAATTATCTCATCAAGAGACCATTTAATTGTATCCTGAATTAATCAATTGAAAGAACACTCTTCTTTTTACATTATCATTACTATTTTACAATATCTTGATAATCAAAAAGTGTGTTTAGTTCATACCATTTCTAAATGTTGAAGTGAACCACTCATTTAAATCAACTGTGAAACAGTATTAATGATTTTTAAACCTCATTAGACTTTGATAATACAGTTAAATGCCTATTTACGAAATAAGTGTGCATTTAGTCTTCTGTCTGAATGAGGAGTAGTGATGTCGATCGAAAGTCAGAGACAAACAGAGACGAGTTATTAGAACAAAGAGTCTTGTTTTTAAAACTAGCAGACAGTAAATAACTTCAACTGGCACCTGCATTTGTCTCACCTCGTCATAACATTTCTACGTCTGTACTAACCGTTTTTTAAACATTCCTGCTGTCTCTTGACTTCTAGTGACCCTCTTGACATCACTAGAACCACACCCCTGATGGTTGTTTCAACCAATCAGGAAGTACCACGTAATAGGAAGTGTATACCCCTTTAAAAGGAACTCTTCGTGGAACTATTCAGTTTGGTCCTGGAACTCAGTTCAGTCCTGAAGTGCAGTCCTGGAGTTCAGTGCTGGAACTCAGTCGGAGTCCTAAGTCTTAGTCTCTTCTAAGTCTTGCTGGAACTTTCGGTCAGAGATGAGACTCACTTAAGCAGCGGATGGATGGGACCATGTGCCAAGGGGTC
The DNA here is from genome assembly GCF_014905685.2 of Nematolebias whitei. Taxonomy (NCBI): domain Eukaryota; kingdom Metazoa; phylum Chordata; class Actinopteri; order Cyprinodontiformes; family Rivulidae; genus Nematolebias; species Nematolebias whitei. The sequence continues at coordinate 34,102,696 of NC_056513.1, read as the reverse complement.
CCTCCATTTAGTGGAGTCACAGCTCGCATCGCTGTGCACTCAACCCGAGCAGTAAATGCTCCACTTCTAAGGAAGCTTATTCGGTGGAACCGAGTACTTCGGCATTTATTCTAAAGATTCCCAGCTACTTTAACCGGAGACGCTGTAAAGGGAGCGTACTAATGGACTTCTGTTCCGGAGTGGAGGTATCCCCCATCTAAGGTAACAAAGTCGCTGCACGTCCTGAAATGTACCGGGAAGCTGAGCTGGATGTCGGAGGAAGGGTGCAATGCTCTGGTTCCACACATAGCTTTCACCCCTCTTTATATCTTTAAACTTCTATTTCTCCTCTTTAACTTTTCTATTCGCCAGTAATCAAGCTCGATGCCTTCAGAGGTGAATCGGCCTCGATCACTAATGTTCTGTTGTCTTGTTAGTAAAGCTTGCCAAGTTTATCTAAGCGAAACAGATAAGCAAATCAATGTGTACATGTTTTGATGTTAAATTTTGATTCTGTTAAATAAATGTCCGCATTTATTCTGATGGGTCAAAGACAAAATGGCGTCTCATGTCACTGATTAAACTCCACTCACAGTTATCTCGGTCACATAGCAGAAATTTAACTCGAAAAAGAAAATAATCCGTTGTAATTAAACAATTAATATTCTTTGTGCTTGAACTAGCCTTAAGAATAATTAATTAGTAGTGTGTCCACAGCAAAGCTGTCCTGACATACTACAACAATATTCCAATAGTTTTTGCAATTTTATTTTTAATATATTTAATATGAGGCTTCCAACTAAGTTTGATATCCAGAATGATACCTAAAAATTTTGTCTCATAAACTCTGTCGATTTCAATTCCATTTATATGTAACTTTACATTATTATAAATCCGATTACCTGAAAATACCATAAATTTAGTTTTTTTTTCATTTAAACATAGCTTATTATAATCAAACCACTTACTCAGCTAGCTCTTTTTCTACTATTTGTATTAGTTCATCCATATTCTTTCCAGAAAAGAAAAAGTTTGTATCATCAGCAAACATTATAAATTTCAAAAATACTGGATACTTTAAAAATATAATTTAAATAAATTATTAATAATTTAGGTCCTAGAACTGAGCCTTGAGGAAGACCACATTTTATAGTTTCAATTTATGACTTTGTGTTGTTAATTTGTACATATTGTAACCTGTTACTCAAATAACTCTTTAACCACTGATGTGTAACCCCCCGTAAGCCATATTGTTTACATTTTCCCAGGAGTCGTTCATGGTCAATAGAGTCAAATGCCTTACATAAATCAATGAACACCCACTGTGTTAAGTTTCTGATCAACTGCTGCAGCAACATGTTCCACAAACTCCATCACAGCTAAAGTTGTGGAGTAGTTGTTTCTAAAACCGTACTGGTGCTCATTTAATATATTGCTTTTATTAAGAAAGGAGTCCAGCCTTTCTATGAATATTTTTTCCAGAACTTTAGAAAATTGTGGTAGCAATGATATAGGTCTATAATTTGTTAAAATTTGTTTATCACCACTTTTGTGGACTGGAAACACCTTGGCTATTTTCATTTTGTCAGGAAAAATTTCAGTTAAGAATGATCTATTACAAATATAGATGAGAGGTTTAATAATACTATAAATGACTTCTTTCACAATAGCCATATCAACATTATTACAGTCTTTGGATTTCTTATTTTTTAATTTTTTAACTACTTCTATAACTTCACTTTCACTCACTCCTCCAAGAAACATTGTATTAATATTATTAAATGTATAACTGAGTTTTTCATCTTTAATCTTTGGCAACTCATTTACTAAATTAGGACCAACATTAACAAAGAACTGATTGAACACTTCAACAATATCTAAAAAAGTTAAATCTGGTCCTCTGGACATTCAAAAAAACCTAA
>NC_056513.1:34098411-34100695 GCF_014905685.2 Nematolebias whitei | reverse complement strand
ACATATCACCTTTCTATCTGATCAAGATACTCAAAGCTCTTTACAACACAATCTGTGCCTTCAGTTATCCATTCATACAGCACTCTATACAAAGCTAATCTGAATCTGTAGCGACTAATCAGAGCTTTATCACATTCATACACTGATGGGACACATCGGAGGCAATGAGGGGTTCAGTGTCTTCCCACGTGCCACTTCAGTATGTGACTGTTGGTGGAATTGAACCCCCAACTCTTCCATTAGAGGACGACTGCCCTAATCGCTCAGCCACAGCCGCCCCACAAAGTGAAATTTTATGTATTTTTTTGCTTCTTTTTTTTTTTTACACCAATTAGTCACCAATGTTCAACGCTCAGTGACACACAAGCTGTAGATTTAGTAAGTCCCAAAAGGTTCATGAGTTTAAGAGAAGAACGTTGATGCATGTTGGGAGTTTCAGGCAGTTGAAGAGGTGCCTTTCAAATATTTATTTAAATTATTCTTGTTCTATTATTACATTATTGATTACACATCTCCTTCCTTTTTGCAAGGCTGTTGCAATTTTTCCTCACATTTTCCATTGTTCTGTGGTTTTAGGTTTGCCAACTCCAAGTGGACCAACCAGGGCTCAGCAGTCCTCCCCTCCAATCACCAAGACTGGCCTCACCCTCCTGAAGGAGTGCTGTGGTTTTACGTGTTCCATCATGTAGACCAGCCCAAAACAGAGTCCCAGTGAAGGACTGGTGAAGACTCACAGACCACAATGACCATTCCAGACAAGAGTGCATTTCCTGTTTCAACCATTCTGTTCAAGATATACAGAAGGCACAGTTGGAGCTGTGCACACCTGTTGAAAATGCTGCAGTATTCATATATTTCAACTTCCTGTTTCTTTTGTTTTTTCTGATTTTCAGCCTATTTAAAAAGGAAACTGCATCATATAGCACATTAATTGGGTTCAACTCCATGACTTGCTCACACGTTATATATTTAAAGACTTCCTGGAGCCACAGTAATTGTCTTCTCCTTATTAAAGTAGTAGCTGTGTTGCAGTGAACAGACCAGCCTGTGCAAGCCTGTGACTTTATAATTACTGTATGGGAGACAACACTAATGGAACTGACATTAATAAGAAGTCGTGCTGGCATAAGATTTGTGTGTTTAGCTCCAGAGGAAAAATGGATATGACCTTTTGAAAAGTTGTGGTTTAAGAAACAGGAAGCCGTGTTTCAACAACGTGCTTTATTTTATGACTCAGTTCCTTTTTAATTGTTCCAGTATTTTTCTGCACAAACTTCCACATGAAGAATGGTTCTGTAAACAATAAATTATTTTTCTCTGTGTGTAGAAGAAGTAATCGGATTATCAGTCATTTTTAGTAGAATTAGTTTTATTAGTTTATGTTATGTCATCGTTTTGATTAAATAAGTTGGTTCAACACTCAACTGACACAGGGTACCACATCACACACTTTTAACACCCACTCAAGTCATTAAAGTCCATAATTCTCAAGCTGATTTTCAGGCTGTTTGCAAAACTCTTCCGATAAATAATGTTTAGCCCATTCTGATAGATGGTGTTCAACTTGTCCATATAGTCATCTGTAAACACAACGGGACACAGGGTACAGGGACATAATGACTGGCTAATATGTGTTGCAGCTCTGGCTGTTGGATAAAGAAAAGTTGCCATGGCAACCTGTTATAACCCATAGCTTTACAGTCAAACAATGAAAAACTTATGGCTCACTGACATGAAACCTGATTCACTGAAACATGCTACAGTGTGATGCAAAAGTTGTTTTTTTTTTTCATTTTGTTGCCTTAAAACAAGGCATTTAAACAGATTTTCAATTAGATAATTTATGGACTATTACACAATACATCAGATTACGTTTCGCAAAGACAAAATATAAAACATGAACATGGTCGGTTTTCTCAATCGTCACCTTCAGAAGTTAGATAATTAGTTGAATATGATCCACCTGTAGAAAATTTAAGTGTCAGAGATGATCTCAGTATTTTTATACCTGTTCTGACAGTCTCCAGAATCAACACCAGTAAAACAGATGAGGGAAAGAAAAAAAACTTTGTTTGTCAAAAACATTAACATTTCTGGTTCCTGAGCTAGTGGAGACGCTGTCTACTCTGTGGTACAGAGTCCTGATGACTCCTAACTTGTGCTCCAAAGGGTGATGGGAGTCAAACTGCCAATACTGGTCTGTGTGGGTGGATTTGTGGTACACCTCAGTTTGCAAATGTCCTCTATCAGAGACTGAGACCTCACAGTCCAAGAAAGCCAACTT
>NC_056513.1:34095710-34098311 GCF_014905685.2 Nematolebias whitei | reverse complement strand
CATTTGTAGGATCATTTGCTATTTTTCAACTTTTAAGCACCTTTTGACTACATGTGCTTAAATAACCAGCAAAGGCCTAGTTAACTACCAGGATTCTCAGCAGCTAACAAGCAGTAAAAATGGCTCCAAACTTGACAAAAGACATGGAAGAACTTAAACTATCATTGAATGTCGTGTCAGAAGAACTGAGCAAGGTGGTGAAGCAACATACAAGCCTGATGCGTTTGATTGGAGAATTTCAGCAACTGAAAGCAATTATTAAAGAAAAGGATGAGAAGATTGAAGAGCTGGAAAAAAGAGTGGAGGACCTGGAACAGTACACAAGAAAGGAGGATGTGGTGATATCTGGACTTAAGACAACACACCGCACATATGCAAGAATAACAGAAGACAATAAAGGGGAAGACGCACCACCAGATGAACTACTTTCACTGGAGAAGCAAATCATCAGGTTCTTCAGCAGTAAAAACATTTCGCTGGATAGTAAAACTGTTGCTGCTTGTTACACAGTGCCGCAAAAACAAAATACAAGCATGGATAAACGGAACAAAAGACCAAATATCATCATTCGATTTGTGAGTACAAAACAAAATTGAACTGCTAAAAGTTGTAAAAAAAACTTAAGGGCACAGGTGTGTTTGTAAATGAGCACCTCACAAAGAAGAATGCAGAAATTGCTTACTATGCAAGGATTTTGAAAAAGGAGAAAAAAATACAAGCCTCACGGACAAGGAATTGTAAAATATTGATCAGACTGAATGGTTCTCCTGAGCAGGCTAAAGTCCTAACCATCAACAATGTTTCTGAGCTGGAGAAATATAGATAAGGAAGAAAAGAGGGGAACAAACAAACTTGGTATCATGGGTTACAGGTTTTTTTGTTTTTGTTTTGTTTTATTTGTTTGTTGTTTTTTTTCCTTCTTTTTTCCCCCTTCTTTTTTTCTTTCTTTTTTTGTTATTTTGTCTGTCTGGTTCTGTACATGTTGATGGAGGTGAACGACATGTCATATAAGCATGGGTGAAAGTACACAGTTTAAGTGTTTTGATTTTAAAGATCACAAGTTTTATGATGTAGAAACTGATATAGACCCAGAGACTAATTTCAGGTATAATACCAAACCTGATTGTGAATATTATTCAGAAGACGGTATTAATGTGGGGCTGGGAGGCTTTTCACTAATTCACTTTAATAGTAGGAGCATGCAAAGCAATTTCTCTAAAATAAAAAGCTACCTTGAAACATCCATCCATCCATCCATTATCTTTACCCGTTTATTCCATTTTGGGTCACGGGGGTTGCTGGTGCCCATGTCCAGCAATCACTGTGCGAGGGGCGGGGTACACCCTGGACAGGTCGCAAGTCCATCACAGGGCCACATAGAGACAAACGAGACAAACAAACATTCACTCTCTCACTCACACCTAGGGACAATTTAGAGTTACCAATCAGCCTAACATGCATGTTTTTGGTCTGTGGGAGGAAACCGGAGTACCCGGAGAAAACCCACGCATGCACGGAGAGAACATGCAAACTCCACCCAGAAAGGCCCCTGGACCGGGGTTTGAACCAAGGACCTGCTTGCTGAGAGGCAGCAGCTCTACCAGTTGCGCCACCGTGCTGCCCACCTTGAAACATTTGACCAGAAATTTAGCGTGGTAGCAATCTCAGAAACCTGGATCACTGAAGGAAATGAACTGTTGGATGGTCTAGATGGATATCAAATGTTTGGTCAGAATAGGTTTAAATAAAAGGGGAGGTGGTGTTGCACTGTTTATTAGGTCAGGACTGAAATGTAAGGTTATTGCTAAAATGACATTTTCAGTTGATAACTTGATGGAATGTTTATCTGTTAAAATTGAGGGTAACAGATCTGGATATATGTTAATTAGTTGTGTTTATCGAACTCCTGGCTCATGCATAGATGAGTTTAATAAGAAAATATTAGAGATGTATGAGAGGTATAATGAAAAGTTTACTTTTATTTGTGGAGACTTTAACATTGATTTATTGAAATACAATGAGCACATCAAAACAAGTGAATTTGTCAACACAATGTTTGGTTTAGGTTTCTATCCATTGATTTTAAGACCTACTCAAATAACCAAAGACAGTGCTTCATTGATTGACAATATTTTTTATAAATAAGTTCAATGTGAAAACAAAGAGTGGATTGTTGATAACTGATATTACTGATCATTTGCCAGTGTTAACTGTGTTGGATACTAGTAATGAGTTTAATCTAAATATGACAAAGCCAAATTCCAATTTAGTTAGAGTTAAATTACCTGAAGCTGTGGAAGCAATGAAAGCTGAATTATTAAATTATAATTGGCAAAACGTTTATGTTGATGATGTTAATGAGTCCTATAATACGTTTTTGGAAGTATTTGCAAGAATCTATAATCATCATTGTCCCTTTAAAGAATACAGTCATCAAAAAACAGATCGACTCCCTGGATGACAAGGAGTTTGGAAAAGTCATGTAAAAAGAAAAACAAGTTATATAAAGATTTTATTAGGTGCCCAATCCAGGAAAAAGAAGAAAAATATCAAATATATAAAAACAAATTAACATCAGTGCTGAGAAAGCAAAAACGGTAT
>NC_056513.1:34094871-34095610 GCF_014905685.2 Nematolebias whitei | reverse complement strand
ACATGCCAGTCCGGTTTGAGTTCACCCTCCCCCATCTAACTCCTAAGTCGTGCATTCTTGCACGTCGCACCCGGACCATTAACTACTTCACTGCCACACCTTTCACAGATATTTATAACTCTGAAATGATAATTCAGCCCCCAGTGTTTCTCACCACCACTGAGGAGCTGACATACCAGTTCAACTCTGTATGCTTAAAGACTCTGGATCATGTTGCTTCTGTTAAAACCAAAAAATCAAAACTCAGAGCAGAACCTTGGCTGAGTGACGTCACCAAGGCCGCTAGGCAGCAATGTAGGAGGGCGGAACAAAAGTGGAGGAAAGACAGGCTTCAGGTCTCTTTCCAAATACTTAAAGAGAGCTGGCGCTGTTATTAGAAAATAGTAAAAGCTGCAAAATCAAAATTCTTCTCTGATATAATTACCTCAAACTCTCACAACCCACGTGTCCTCTTCTCCACCCTAAATTCTGTTCTCCACCTCACTGAACCATCACCTCTGGAAGCCTCGACTGAGCAGTGAGACAACTTCCTACATTTCTTTGTGGAAAAAATTGCGACCACCAGGGCTCTCATTTCCCCTCCAACTCATGACCCATCCATCCCACCTCAATTTGTAGCTCCTTTTGACCATTTTGAACACATCACTCTATCTTCTCTAGAGCAGGTCATGTGCAGCTTGAAACCTTCTGGTTCCCCCTTTGATGTGGTCCCCCCTCGGCTACTAAAGGAGGTTTTTCC
>NC_056513.1:34093577-34094771 GCF_014905685.2 Nematolebias whitei | reverse complement strand
TGTAGCTCCTTTTGACCATTTTGAACACATCACTCTATCTTCTCTAGAGCAGGTCATGTGCAGCTTGAAACCTTCTGGTTCCCCCTTTGATGTGGTCCCCCCTCGACTACTAAAGGAGGTTTTTCCTACTCTAGGTCCGTCCATTCTTGCCATCGTAAACAGTAGTTTATCCACTGGCGTGGTGCCAAAAACCTTTAAACATACTGCCGTGCAGCCTCTCCTGAAAAAAAACAAACCTTGACCCCTCACTCGTTTCCAACTTCCGGCCTGTCTCCAAACTCCCATTTCTTAAGTACTGGAGAAAATAGTCGAGTCCCAGTTGAAGTGCTTCCTGGAGGATCACGCCATCTTAGAGCTTTTCTAATCTGGCTTTAAACCTCTCCACAGCACTGAAACTGCCCTGCTCAAGGTCTTTAACGACATCTTCAGATTCACAGATACCGGTGATTCTGTGCTGCATGTCCTGTTGGACCTCACAGCCGCCTTTGACACCATCGACCATGAGATCCTCATTGCTAGGTTGGAACAGTGGGTGGGCTTCACAGGATCAGCCCTCAATTGGTTCAGATCTTACCTCTCTGACAGATCATTTTGTGTCTCCATCAAGGATTTTTGTTCCGCAGAGGCAGAGCTTAAATGTGGGGGGGTTCAGCAGGGGTCCATACTGGGTCCCCTCCTATTCTCTTTATACCTGCTGCCGCTTGGTGCTATTTTCCGGAAACACAACATGCCCTTCCACTTCTATGCCGATGACTGTCTAATTTACTTCCCCCTAAGACACAATGGTACATGCTCTATTCAACCACTGCTCAACTGTCTGGCTGACATCAGAGACTGGATGGCTTTACATTTCTTAAGTTTCAATGAAAAGAAGTCTGAAGTCATGTTGTTCCCTCCCAACGACACGATCACAAACCACTGCATCAACCTTTCCGCTCTAACCCTGTCAGAAAAACAAAGAGTCACTAATCTGGGCGTGATAATGGACCCTTCCCTGAAACTTAACAATCATGTAAACATGATCGTTAAATCATGCTTCTTCCAACTGAGGTGGCTGTCTAAACTGAAGCCCATATTGTCCAAAAAGAACTTTGAGACAGTAATACATGCATTCATTACATCTAGGCTTGATTACTGCAATTTGCTCCTGTTTGGTATCAGTCAGACCTCCATTGCACGACTAAAACTGGTCCA
>NC_056513.1:34070443-34093477 GCF_014905685.2 Nematolebias whitei | reverse complement strand
TTTAACGAACCACCCAACAGTTGGACCAAAATCACCCCACAAAAAGTCAAAATTAAATTATATTTATTTTCAATGTGAAGTATAGCAGATTGGACCGGTTCTGGTACTGGTTTTGGGTTCTGGTTCGGGTTCTGGTTCCGGATCAGGAACGAGTCTATGAGACAGAGATCGGTTAGTGGTCGTGCAGGAGATAATGGAGAGCAAAAGTCAGAATGAGGAAGACCACTAACCATCTCAGATGAGCTTGGGGGTTCTGGAGACTGACGGGGTCCAAACTGATCTGGATTGCTGCAGGAGAGGCTGAATCCGGTGAGGGGCTGCAGCTGGCCGCAGCGACAGGTGGGTGGTGAGTCCGTTGAGCGAAGAGATGTGGTCACACAAGCCAGAGTCCAAAACTGGAGAGCAGAAGACAGGAGATACCGGAGGAGAAGACGAGGAGGCGTTGTTGTGCAGGCGAAGGTCAGAACCGAAAGCAGAAGACATAATAATCCAAAGGATCGAGCGAGAGACTATGTCCAGGTGAGGCGTGGGTCCAGGAGCCGGGAGGTCAAGCCAAGAGGGGAGGACAGGAACCAGGAGCAGGACAGGAACGAGGAGACAGGTAAACTATGACAAGAGAACATGAAAGGCTATGGGGCAACAAGGCAGGATCAAGAACGCGAGATATTTACTTGCAAAGAACTGTTTTCAACTACCGGGCACCGAAGAGGAGAAAGAGTGCAGCTTTTAAAGGGTGAGAGAGACAGGTGCAGCCAGTTGAGTTCAATCAGCTGCTGCTGGCTGCAGTGAAGACAAAACTAAACAACCGTGACATCACCCTCCGCCAGCATGCAAAGAAGGCAAACTAAAACTCACGTACATAAAACAAACATTACCAGAGCGGACAGAATAAATGAAACTCACAGAAAAGATTTATAACAAACTTTAAAGAGTAATCAGGGTGACAGAAAATATAATCTATGGGACGTGATTCGTGACAGATCCCCCCTCAAGGAACACCTCCCGGCGTTCTACCAGGTTGCTCGGGATGCAGGCGATGAAAGTCCCGGATGAGGCTGTGGTCCAGGATGTGATGGGAGGGAACCCAGGACCGCTCCTCCGGTCCGTATCCCTCCCAATCAACGAGGTACTGGAGCCCCCGACCCCTTCGTGTAGAATGGAGGAGTCGGCGAACAGTGTAGGCAGGAGAGCCGTCAATCAGATGGGCGGGTGGGGGGGAGCAAACAGAGGAGTGGTACTGGGAGGAAATTACTGACTTGACACAAGAGACATGGAATGTGGGATGAACACGAAAAGACTTAGGCAATGACAGGCGAACAGAAACAGGGTTAATAACTTTGGAGATGGGAAAGGGTCCGATGAAGCGGGGGACGAGTTTGTGGGACGTGACCTTAAGAGGGAGGTCCTTAGTGGACAACCACATTCTCTGTCCCACAGTATAGTCTAATTGGGGAGTTCTGTGGCAGTCAGCCTTCCTAGTGTAGGCTGCCCTGGATTTTAAAAGAGCCTGTTTAGACCTTCTCCAGACTCTCTGACAGCGAAGGGCAGCCATGTGGGCTGAGGGAACTGAAGCTTCACGTTCCTGCACTGATATAATAGGGGGGTGAAAACCAAAAACAACATAAAAAGGGGACAAACCGGTGGCTGAGGAGGGGACAAAATTAAGGGCATGTTCGACCCAGGCCAGTGATGAGCTCCATTTCTCAGGGTCCTTTTGGCATAAGAGCCTCAGTTTGCCCTCCACCTCTTGATTAGCCCTCTCCATCTGGCCATCAGACTCGGAGTGAAAGCCAGAAGAGAGACTAATGGAAATACCCAGAAGGTCACAAAACTCCTTCCAGAAGTGGGAGACAAACTGAGGCCCCCTATCAAAGACAATGTCCAATGGCAGTCCATAGAGCCTAAAAACCTCCTGAGCCATAATGTGGGCTAGGTCCTTGGAGGAGGGTAGCTTCTGCAGAGGAACTAGGTGAACCATTTTAGAAAAACGGTCTATGATAGTTAAAATGACCGTGAAATTATTGGAAGGTGGGAGACCGGTTATGAAGTCTATACCTATGTGCGACCAGGGACGTGATGGACAAGGGAGAGGACAGGTGAGACAGGGGCTGAATGCAAGGGAAAACACTGAGTGCTGGAAACATGAGGAAACAGACAGACAGAACCAAAACCCACAGTACCCACCACTCAAGGGATGGCTCCAGACATCCTAAGGACAAGCTACATCCAACTTGGGTGGGAAGCGGGAAAAACCAAGACAGAGAAACACATAGGACCAGAAGAACAAAAAACCGACAGGTAAACCTGGGTAACTAAACACAAAACCAAATCCAGGAGCCCCAACCACAGTCAAGGTGGATGGTCAGGAGACCATCCAGGGCAGGACCAGTATTCAGGAGGGCGACCAGGTGACCATCCCCAATGAGGCAGGAGATCAGAGGGACGGCCAGGAAACCCTCCACCTTCAGGCCAGAGCTCCAGTGGGTGGCCAGGGGACCGTCCATCTTGGGGTAGTACAGGCGTCCATCTAAGCCCTCCTGGACTCAAGCAGGCGAGGACCTCTTCAGGCAGACCAGGGGGCAGACCAGGGGGCAGACCAGGGGCCGAAGCAGGGATGAAGACCTCTGCAGACGGGCCAGGGACGAAGACCTCTGCAGACGAGCCAGGAGTGAGGGTCTCAGATGGCCCGGGATCTTCTGCGGTTGGGCCCGGAGCAGGGACCTCCAGAGACGAGCCAGGAGCATGGACCTCAGCCGAAGAGCCGGGATCTTCTGCGGTAGAGTGGACCTCAGCCGAAGAGCTGGGAGCGAAGACCTCAGTCCACGAGCCGTGAGCGAGGTCCTCAGTCCACAAGCCGGGAGCGAGGATCTCAGCCGAGTCAGGAGCCAGGACCTCAGACAAGCTAGGAGCCAGGACCTCAGATGAACCAGGAGCAAGGAGCGAGGACCTCAGACAACGAGTCAGGAGCGAGAACCTCAGATGATGAGTGAGGAGCGAGAACCTCAGATGAGCTGGGGGCCTCAGGCGGGCCGGGATCTTCTGCGGTCGAGACGGGAGCAAGGACCTCAGGCGAGCCAGGAGACTGGACTGCAGCTGTAGAGCCAGGATCTTCTGTGGTAGGTTCAGATCCGGTCATGGAACCCTCGAACATGGAACCCTCTGCAGACCTGGGACCTTCAGGATGAGGTGTGGAAACTTCAGGGGCGGCTTGAAACCCTCTGGAGGCTTGGGGCCCAGGAGAGGCTTGGGGCCCAGGAGAGGCTTGGGGCCCACTGGAGGCTTGGGGCGATGTGAGGTGTCAGGACCCACCATTATTGAGATCCCAATAGATGGGGTGTCAGAACCAATCCCCACAGAGGCACAGGAAGATGGTGCATTGAGACCAGCCCCCACCAAAGCATAAGAAGGAGGTGGGACGTCGGGTCCTACCCCCACTGAAGCACTGGAGAATTGGGCATTGGGACCAGCCCCCATCGAAGCATAGGAAGGAGGTGGGGTGTCGGGTACCAGGACTACAGCTGGAGAACCAGGAACAGGGACCAGAGACGGGGCTGCAGCTAGAGAACCAGGGACCAGAGATGGGACTGCAGCTGGAGAACCAGGGACTAGAGACGGGACTGCAGCTGGGGAGTCAGGGACCGGGGCTGCAGCAGGAGAACTGGGAACCAGAGCTGCAGCAGGTGGAGGAGGAATCAGAGCTGCAGCAGCAGGTGGTGGAACCGGGGCAGCCGCAGGCAATGGCACTGTGAACCCCTCTGGAAGACTTGAGTGAGGAGTGTCCACCTGGGTCTCCTCGCAGCAGGGCAGAAGCAGTGCTTGATATGTTGCTACTATAGAAGCCTGCCACCTTTCCAGTTCCTCCAACGAAGGAGGGCAGGACTGCTCCTCCGGCAGGAGGGTGCATGGGTTCCTCTCCCCCAGCAAACTCCCCCCTCGCTCCTCCAGCGAGCAAGAGCCAGACTGCTCCTCTCGTGGACACGGGTACCTCCCCCCCCCAGCGAAATCCTCCGCTGTTCAACCGGCGACCGAGGGCTGGGCTTGCCCCTCGTCTGAGAAGCTCTCTCCTCCCTGTGCTGGATTTGGGGAGGACCAGCAGTTCGCCCCCCTCTCTCAGACGATCATGCGGAACAGCCAGGAGGAGAACGAGGAGGAGGTGGGCAGCGGGGTGCAGCAGCGTGACGAGCAGATGAGGAGAAGTGAGACGGAGAGGCTGAGGACCCGGGTTTAATGGCCAGGCGGGTCCCCCAAAATGGATTCTTAATTCTCTCCTCCCTTTCTCTGTCACGCTGAGCCATCTTCTCTGCCTCATGAGCCAAAAACAAACAAAGTCCCACTGGGTTCAGAATGGTCTTGGGATTCTGTCACGTTCTACCGTCAGGAGTGTTGAACCCAATTGCAGGAGGATGACAGGAGGCTCAATGAAAAGATCAAAAGTATTTATTTTACAAAAACATAAAGCAAAGGCAGCTTACTTACTAAATAACAGGACACAGGATGGAAAGGCAGAAACACAACACCATTGAAGGATAATCCCGAGACAAAGATAAGACACCAGTGAACTGAATACACACACACTGATTAGGACAATGACAGACACCTGCAGTGATTAACATTAGACACAGGTGAGACAGGGGCTGAACGCAAGGGAAAACACTGAGTGCTGGAAACATGAGGAAACAGACAGACAGAACCAAAACCCCACAAGGGCTCTGGCTGGGCCAGTCAAGAATGGTCACAGAGTGGTTCCAAAGCCACTTCTTTGTAATTTTAGCTGTGCGCTTAGGGTCATTGTCTTGTTGGAAGGTGAACCTTCAGCCCAGTCTGAGGTCCAGAGCACTCTGGGACAGGTTTTCTTCCAGGATATCTCTGTACTTGGCCACATTCATCTTTCCTTCAATTGCAACCAGTTGTCCTGTTTCTGCAGCTGAAAAACACCCCCAAAGCATGATGCTGCCACCACCACGTTTCACTGTTGGGATTGTAGTGAACTAAGCCTGAAGGTCAAAACCTTGACCTTAGGCACCATATGGGACAGGAACTGTCATTTCATTGATTTGCATCCAGAAATACAGGTTGACCCATCCTGAGACTTTCTTTCTTGAATTCAAGTGAAAGAACACTCTCTTTTCTAGTATCATTACTATTTTACAAATGTTGATAATCAAAGTGTTTTAGTTCAAACCATTTTAGATGTTGCAGTGAACTAATCAATTTTTATTAACTGTGAAACAGTATAATGATTTTTAATCCTCATGCAAAGTTAGAATTTATGTTAAGGCCTGTTACAGAGTAATTATGCATTTTCTGATTTTCTGTCTTGGAATGAGCAGTGTAAGTTTGATCCAAGGTCGGAGTCGAACGCAGACCAGTTGTTGGAACGAGCTGTCTTGTTTTACATCCTCTCAGACGTAAATAGAGAAGCTGGCACCTGTTGGCAGCTGTTTTCCGCCAACCCGTCCAAACATTTCTCTCGTCTGTCTGAAAAACATTTTCAATCTGTTCCATAACATTCTTGCTGTTTTCTGACTTCTAGTAACCTCTTACGTCACAAAACACACCCCTGTCTGGTCGATATTGACCAATAAGAAAACTCCCAAATGAACCGGAAATAGAGCTCTTTAAAATGTCGGTATTTCCTGGTTCACCCCAGTTCCTGTTGGGTCGAAGTTCCAGTTGAGTCGAGCCGAGGTTGCGGTCGAGCTCCCGTGCTGGGAAACAGGAAGATCCTGACATGACCACAGAGCTCTTCCGAGTCTTATGGGATTATAACTTTCTTCCACATCTGGGTGGAACTCTGACGGACTCCACTCATGTGAAGTCCACTTGCTGAGGTGAATTTGTGTCGAACGGAATACCGTCACTACTTCGGACGATTCACAGCTGTTCCTACGGAGACGCTGAAAGGGTGCGTTGAATGGACTTTCGTACCGGTGGGGACATCTCCAGGTAAAAGAGTTGAATTCTGCCACCTAAGTGTACCGGGGAAAAAGCTGAGAAACCCGGAGAGTGCTGTTTCTGGTGCCGACATAAACAAACCCCCTCACCCATCTTTTCTCCCACTAAACTTCATCTTTCCTCTTTAAATTATTCTATCAAGTAGAAATCATTCCAGATAATTTTAGAAATGTCTGTGTAAAGTTCTCATCCACCGCCGTGTGGATAATCAATCACTTGTACAGCTTGCTAAAATTAGCCATGTTGTTATTTTTCAATGTGCCAAATTAATGTAAATGTTTGATGTTAAACTTTGATTCTGTAAATAAATGACCACATTCATTTTGATGGGTCAAAGATAAATAACGTCTCACGATACATTTTATTAAATTCAATGCACATTATATACAGTCCAGAAAAATGAAAGAATCCGTTTAATTTATGAATATATCTCATGCATATGTTCATCTACAGGATTGTATTGGGCAGGTGATGAGCAGTGCCTAGTTTTCTCCGCACATACCGCTTAGAATTAACGCCAAAAAGTTAAATTTGTCTCATCAGACCAGATAATCTTATTTCTCATAGGCTGGGAGTCCTTCATGTGTTTTTTGGCAAACTCTATGCGGGCTTTCATATGTCTTGCATTGAGGAGAGGCTTCCGTTGGGCCACTCTGCCATACAGCCGCAACTGGTGGAGGGCTGCAGTGATAGTTGACTTTGTGGAACTTTCTCCCATCTCCCTATTGCATTTCTGGAGCTCAGCCACAGTGATCTTTGGGTTCTTCTTTACCTCTCTCACCAAGGCTCTTCTCTCACGATTTCTCAATTTGGCTGGATAGCCAAGTCTAGGAAGAGTTCTGGTCATCCCAAACTTCTACCATTTAAGGATCATGGAGACCACTGTGCTTTTAAGAACCTTGAGTGCTGCAGAAATTATTTTGTAACCTTGGCCAAATCTGTGTCTTGCCACAATTCTGTCTCTGAGCTCCTTGGGCTATTGATGTCTCATATAGACTGGTGTGTGCCTTTCCTAATCAAGTCCAATCAGTTTAATTAAACACAGCTGGACTCCAATGAAGGAGTAGAAACATCTCATGGAGGATCAGAAGGAAATGAACAGCATGTGAGTTAAATATGAGTGTCACAGCAAAGGGCCTGAATACTTATGACCATGTGATATTTCAGTTTTTCTTTTTTAATACATTTGCAAAAATGTCTACATTTCTGTTTTTTTATGTCAACATGAGGTGCTGAGTATACATTAATGAGAAATAAAATGAACTTTTTTGATTTTAGCAAAAGGCTGCAATGAAACAGAGTGAAAAATTTAAATGGGTCTGAAAACTTTCCGTACCCACTATATGTACTGTACAGTATTGCTAAATTTTATGAGTACTCACTAGGGCATTAACAGAGTACTCAAGTAATTTACACATCGATTGCTAGGACCTCTATCGAGGTTAAAAATTTAACATCAAGTATCCGTAGTGACGTCATATTATGTGACCACCGTATGACCGTAGGTGGCAGTGTTGCACTGTTGCAGGTCACAGAGTATGGTGTAACACCGGGTCCAATTCACCGAACCAGTTTCGGTAAAGTTTCGTTTTTGACGTGCTGCACGTTTCTTAACTTTTGCAGTTTAATAATAATAACTAATGGTTTAGTTTTTCATGTGACTTATTTGCAGTATGATAAATGGTAGGAGCATTATATACGCTCCCAATGTTTTGTTGGTCTTTTTTGTTGTTGTAAATAATTACCTTTTTTTTGCGGTTTTATTTATTTATTTATTTTTGTATCTTGAGATCTATGACGTCATCAAATACTCGAGTTCTACTCTGGGTTTATTATGTTAATGTCGAGTTTAAAAATTATATACTCGTTCAACCCCTAGTATTCACCAGCTCTGCAGAAGCTTGGATCCAGTCTGGCTCATTTTCGGCTCATCCAGGTTGATGTTCATTCAACCTTTATTTATACAGGTTAGTCTCGAGCCTTGAAGACTCATTGACAAGAGTCCAATGTGGGCATGTGCTGTTGCTCCAAGAAGGACACAAGGCTGCCCAGGATAGTCCATCACCTCAGCCTGGGTCTGGACTAGCACTGCGCAACCAGAACCAGACCAAACCCCGCCGCGGTCTGTTCCCTACAGACCCCAGGTTCAGGGTTGCACTGTCTAGATCAACTGCAGCCCAGGTACTCACCAGTGAACATACTACTACAACTTGAAGGATGAGTTCAGCTTCAGGATTATTTGAGACTTTCCTGCCAGTTCTGTGAGCTTAATATTGTAGATAGATCCTCCCTCCATTGCCGCCATTTTGGCAGAAAGCAGCGGCCGAAAGCACTTTTGGCTTCTGGGTAGTGTAGTTCTTTTTGACTGGCTTTACAGTGTAGGCTTATTGAACGAAAACTCCAAAAGGGCAGCGCCTGTTCAAAGTTTTTTTTTTGTTAACTTTTTATTCCATATCGTCCCAATCACATGAATAATATTAAAATTGACAATCGTTGAAAAACTGAGAAAAAGCAAGTCCGTGAAAGTCAAACCGCCACGTAGCGAGGGACTACTGTAATCTGAAAGAAACGGAAAAAGTAAACACAAAATTGTTTTACTCAAACAAAAATAAAACCTAATTGGGATTTTTTTTTTGTAATAGATGTGTAAGGGTCCCACTGCCTGCAGCCTGCCTTGCTGATGGCCGCTGATTACCAACACCTGGCGGCCATCAGCCTGATGAGCCTCTCTATCTACAAAAGGCTGCAGCCCAGTGTGACTCATCGCTGGAGCATATCACCTGTCATGGTATAGTACTGTTGAGCTAGATATGTCTAGGTGAAAAGAATTTGTTCACCTGTGTTCTCTTTTCCAGTTTCCTGGTTCCTCGTGTTTTTGGATTCTTCTCGTGACCTGATCTGGATCCCTCGGCCTGTCAGGTATTCCTCGTGCCATTTTTGCCTCCAGTTGCCAGCCTTCCTTGTTCCCTTGGACCCTCGTTGGATTCCCCTCTGCTGCTCTCTCCCTGGACTGAAGGACCAGCTCCCCTCCTTCGGGTTTGAACTGTAAGGACAAAACCTCCTTCAAACAACCACTCAGGTCTTCCCCTCTGGACCAATACTAACCTGTCGTCCCTCTTTCCAGGAGTGCTGAGTTCCAGCGTGTGAATATTCACTGTACATAATAAACACTGTTCTTTTGTATTTCCCCTGTGTCTGCCTCGTTCTGGGTCTCATACTATCTGGGTTCCCCGCGTAATCGTAACAGAAATGCTCCAGCCAAAAAAGACCCAGAATGAGACCAAGAGCGAGCAGACAACCCCCGGTTCCCCGGAGGAACGGATCAACAGGTTGGACAAAGTTCTACATCAAGTGCTGACTCACCAAACCACAGTCCAGTCCAACCTTCAGGAGCTCGGAGGTATGATTTATTCCATTAAACGTCAACTGCAAGCTTCTGCCTCCTCAGCTCCAGTCATTCCGCCAGCCCCCGTGGCTCCTGGTCCCACTCCTCCTGTTCAACAAATATTCATTAAACCTTCTGAGTTCTTCACCGGAGACCCTGACCAATGTGGCGGTTTCTTGCTGCAGTGCAGACTCGCCTTCGAGGGGGCTCCCTCCCAGTTCTCCTCGGATGCGGCCAAGATCACCTTTTTCGTAAGTCAGCTCAAAGGTAACGCTCTCCGGTGGGCTCACTCGTTTCTTCTGAGCCATGATAATCCCCCTGCTACCTATGAACTATTTCTACGTGAGTTTCGTAGGATTTTTGATCGCCCCCTGCAGACGTCAAACGCCGCCAAGCATTTGCTGAATTTACGACAGGGCCGTCGTAACGCTTCGTAGTTCGCCCTGGAGTTTCGGATCCTTGCTGCCCAAACAGGATGGTACGAGCCAGCCCTCCAAGGTATTTTCTTAAACTCTTTATCTGATTTTCTCAAAGACCAGATGGCCAGGCGAGACGAGCCCGAGACTTTCGACAAGTTAATAGACCTTGCCATCTCCATCGATGACCGTTTCCGGGGAAGGAGGAGAGAGGCAAACTACAATTCCCATCGACCCCCGACTTCCGGGTTTCCGACTTCTCCAGGTGAGCCCAAGACTACACCTTTGTACTACGTTTCCCAGAATCTTCCCACTTCCGGGTTCACGACCCCTCGCCACGAGTCCGCTTCACCCAAGCAGTCCCCCTTGACCTACAACTCCCAGTCTTCCATGCTTCCTGGTTTCAACCAATCATCTTCTTTTCCTCCATGGGATCGCTCCCCCGAGCCCATGGAGGTGGGGCGCGAACGGCTGACTCCTGCAGAGAGACAGGGGCGTGTATCCGCCCGTCTCTGCATTTATTGTGGTAACCCCGGTCATTTTCTGCCCCACTGTCCATTTCGGGGAAACGAGAACTTCCACCAGTAAAGCGGGATTTACTGGTGGGAACGTCTGCGTTAACCTCCCCATTCAAACTATTACTTCCCATGGTCATTCAGACACCTGACCATCGCTTTTCGTTTTCTGCTCTCATCAACTCGGGTGCTGAACAAAACCTGATCAGCGTCGATTTAGTTAAAGAATATTCTTTGCCCATTCGCGAGATTCCTCCGATTTCTGTCGCCGGCTTAACCGGAGACACTTTGACTCGTATAAACCTTAAGACTACCGATTTGCATGTCATAATCTCAGGAAATCATCACGAAATGACCGATTTCTTCATGTTTAATTCCCGTACGCCCCAAATAATTTTAGGTTTCCCCTGGCTCTGAAACCATGACCCAGTTATTAATTGGGAGCGTGGCTGCGTTGACAAATGGAGCGACAAGTGTCTCAGTAACCGTCTTCGCTCCGCCATTAAAGAGTTCCCTCGGAATGCGCCTCCTCTAGAGGAGATCGACCTCACCTCTGTTCCTACTGAATACCGCAACCTGGCGGCAGTCTTTAGCAAGCAATGCGCCTTGTCTCTTCCTCCTCATCATCCCTATGACTGCTCGATTGACTTATTACCTGGCGCCCCCTTGCCGTCAAGTAGACTTTATAATCTTTCTGGTCCCAAAAGGGAGTCTATGTCCAATTATATTAATGAATCCCTTGCCTCTGGTATTATTAGACCCTCGACCTCCCCTTTGGGAGCCGGTTTCTTTTTCGTTTCTAAAAAGGATAAAACTCTCAGGCCATGTATTGATTACCGCGGATTAAATAACATAACTGTTAAAAATAAGTATCCGCTCCCCCTCATTGACTCACTGCAGGAACAATTACAGTCGGCTTCTTGTTTCACTTAACTCGACTTAAGAAATGCTTACCACCTTGTGCGTATTAAGGAGGGCGACGAGTGGAAGACAGCTTTTCGCACTCCTTTGGGTCATTTTGAATATTTAGTTATGCCTTTTGGGTTGACCAATGCCCCCACAGTTTTTCAGGCGCTCGTCAATGACGTCCTGCGCGACCTTATTGGTAATTTTGTTTTCGTCTACCTCGACGATATCCTTATCTTTTATCACAACCCCTCTCAGCACACGGCTCACGTCCGCACGGTTCTTCAGCGGCTGCTGGAGAATCAGTTATTCGTTAAGGCAGAGAAGTGCGAGTTTAATACCTCCACCGTCTCATTCTTAGGTTTTATTTTTGAGGGCGGACGTTGTCGAACCGACCCCGAGAAAACCAGGGCGGTAGTCGACTGGCCGACCCCCGAGTCCAGGAAACAGTTACAACGTTTCCTGGGCTTCGCAAATTTCTACAGGCGATTTATAAAGAATTATAGTCATGTCGATGCCCCCCTGTCTCAGCTCACCTTCACCGCCCAAGCCTTTCACTGGACCCCAGAGGCCGAGGCCGCCTTCAAGAAACTCAAGTCTCTCTTTTCCTCCGCGCCCATCCTCTGCCACCCAGACCCTACGCACCAGTTCAGTCTGGAGGTGGACGCCTCCGACACTGGGGTAGGGGCGGTCCTTTCCCAGCGATCACCTTCGGACAATAAGGTTCATCCCTGCGCCTTCTTTTCTCAACGTCTCTCCCAAGCGGAGCGCAATTACGACGTGGGCAACCGCGAGCTGTTGGCAGTCAAGCTTGCATTAGAGGAATGGCGGCACTGGTTGGAAGGCACCGAGACCCCTTTTTTGATTTGGACGGACCATAAGAACTTGACCTATCTTAGGAACGCCAAGCGTTTGACCTCCCGTCAGGCCCGTTGGTTGCTTTTTTTTAATCGTTTCAATTTTGCCCTAACTTTCCGCCCAGGCTCAAAGAACATTAAGCCTGATGCCCTGTCCAGGCAGTTTGCCCCTCCTGACTCGCCTGAGGTCTCTAATAACATTGTTCCCCCCACCTGTATTGTCGGCTCCTTCTCCTGGCCCATCACCGCTACCGTTCAGGAGGCCCTTCTCTCCGAACCCGATCCTGGTGGTGGTCCCCCCGGTACCCTCTTTGTTCCTTCCAGCGTGCGGTCCAACATGCTCCAGTGGCTTCACTCGAACAAGCTTTCTTGCCACCCTGGAGTCAACCGCATGCTCGCCCTCACAAAGGCTCATTTCTGGAGGCCCTCCATGTCCAGAGACATTAAGGACTTTGTTTCGGCCTGTTCCGTCTGTGCCAGAAACAAGTCTGGTACACAACCTCCGGCTGGCCCTCTGCTTCCCCTCCCGACCCCTAGTTGCCCTTGGTCCCACATCGCCCTCGATTTTGTGACCGGTCTTCCTCCATTTGACGGCAACACCCCCATCCTCACGGTTGTTGACCGTTTCTCCAAGGCCGCTCACTTTGTCCCCCTCCCTAAGCTCCCCTCTGCCCTTGAAACCGCTCACCTTCTCACCCTCCATGTTTTCAGGCTCCATGGGATTCCTTCGGACATCGTCTCCGACCGAGGCCCGCAGTTCATCTCCCAGGTCTGGCACTCCTTCTGCAAGTCGCTCGGGGCGTCCGTTAGCCTTACCTCCGGCTACCATCCTTAGGCTAACGGACAAGCTGAGCGCTGTAATCAGGAGTTGGAGTCCACCCTGCGTTGCCTGGTCGAGTCCAATCCATCGTCCTGGAGCCAACACTTGGTTTGGGTGGAATACGCCCACAACTCTCTCCGTTCCTCTGCCACCGGTATGTCCCCCTTCGAAGCTTCCCTCGGCTACCTCCCTTCTCTTTTTCCCAGCTCTGAGTCCGACTGCTCGGTCCCATCCGTGCAGCACCACTTTCGGCGGTGTCGTCGCATCTGGCGCCAGGCCAAGGTGGCCCTCCTTAGGACCGCAGCCCAGGCTAAACGGTTCGCTGACCGCCACCGTTCAGAGACACCCACCTACCAGGTCGGCCAGCAGGTTTGGTTGTCCACCAGGGACATCAAACTGGGGGACACCCCCCGTAAACTGGCCCCCCGCTTCATTGGTCCCTTCCCCATTACCCGCATCATTAACCCCTCTGCGGTCCGTCTCCATCTCCCCAGGGCCATGAGGATTCACCCGACCTTCCATGTGTCCCAGGTGAAGTCCGTTTCCCTCAGTCCCTTGTGTCCCCCTTCTGACCTCCCTCCGCCGCCCCGCCTGATCGACAACCACCCTGCGTTCACCGTCAGATCCATCCTGGACGTGCGACGCAGGGGTAGGGGTTTCCAGTACCTGGTCGATTGGGAGGGGTATGGTCCTGAGGAGAGATCATGGATCCCCAGGTCTTTCATCCTCGACCCCAGCCTCATCTCCAGGTTTTTCAGAGACCACCCCGAGAAGCGCCTCAGGTTGCCTGGAGGCGATTCTTGGAAGGGGGGGGGGGGTACTGTAAGGGTCCCACTGCCTGCAGCATGCCTTGCTGATGGCCGCTGATTACCAACCAACACCTGGCGGCCATCAGCCTGATGAGCCTCTCCATCTACAAAAGGCTGCAGCCCAGTGTGACTCATCGCTGGAACATATCACCTCTCATGGTATAGTACTGTTGAGCTAGATATGTCTAGGTGAAAAGAATTTGTTCACCTGTGTTCTCTTTTCCAGTTTCCTGGCTCCTCGTGTTGGACTGTAAGGACAAAACCTCCTTCAAACAACCACTCAGGTCTTCCCCTCTGGACCAACACTAACCTGTCGTCCCTCTTTCCAAGAGTGCTGAGTTCCAGCGTGTGAATATTCACTGTACATAATAAACACTGTTCTTTTGTATTTCCCCTGTGTCTGCCTCGTTCTGGGTCTCATACTATCTGGGTTCGGATGATGTTTAGGTTCTTATAATCGCTATGATGCTTGTCTACATTTTTCTATCACATCATTTCTAATTCCTGTTTTATGCAGAGTTTGTGATAAATGCAGTTTTCTTTTTTAGCTTTCTTTTTTAGCTCCATCTCTGGATCTGTTCACGTTTTGTCTCGGCCTTGTCACACTTGGGGCGTGTTTCTCTCAGCAACCATGTCTGATGCTGCCATGGAGACCCCTGCAGATATGAAACGTTTGCTAATGAAACGGAAATGCTGCTTTTAAACTTTAATATTAACAAAAAAGTTTTAGTCTTTTGGGAGTGCAAGTTATATGAGACCAGAACTGAAGCATTTAATGAGTAATGTGACTGATACACAAAACAAGATAAGTGGAATGAAATGTTCAGACAGATATTCCATGTTTAGGTTTGTCCTCTTAGCGAGCTGTGCAGGAAAAAAATAAAGCTCTTCACTTCTTTATAGCAAGACCTTCATCTCATCAGTATTTGTGTAGAGCCTATTGGCTGAGTGCTTTGCCACCACTCTCCAGTTTGCAGAAATAAAAGTGTTTCACAAGTGTGCTACATCCCCTGCCTGCAAGAGTCAGAATTCACTCTCCTACGAGAGAGAGGAAGCCACAAAGAGAAGACGGCGTGAAGTGACTGAAAGCAGGGCAGCTGAATGAAAAAGGGGGAAAGGGGAGTGGGAGGGCAGAGAGATGAGGTGGTTGGGTTCTTGTTTTCACATGAGTCATCTTTGGTGGAAACACTGAACTCCCACGAGGACAACTCGCAGTGGAAAAGGTCAAGGCTGTCGTTCAAATGCCAGAATCCTGCACATCTCACTGCGAACATGTGAAGTCCTGCAGACACGTCTGTGTGAGAGAAAAATGGAAGGCGGTCTGTCTATACTCAGTGCGTGGACCTGATGAGAGGTACAGTAGCTGTCACAGCTTTGTTACTATGGTTACTGTGGCTTTGTGGTACACTTTGAATTGTTGTATCATCCAGTTGTGCAACTTAATGAACTATAGTTGATTTTAATGCAGGGCTGCGTGTGCTGAAAAGGCTGAGAACACATTATTTAAGGATCAGAGCTTTTGGATTTAAAATCAGTCTCAAATTTCTTGAATGATTTTATTTGTTCCCTGATATAGGGCAAAAAGTGGAGGATTGGAAATACCCTCCGTCTGTCCATCCACGTTGTGAGTTGAACTTGAAAAATCAGTGAGGTACCAATTTCAATTTTGGTGTATGGCTGAATCTAGTCATAAAAAATATTTCTTTCAAAAATTTGGTTGTCATATCAAAATCCAAAATGGCCCCACTATATATTGTTTATAAATCCAACCACCCCTATCATTTGAGGAAACTTCTTTCTAGTTTTTTGGGGCTTAGTTGGTGTAGAGGCAGGGCAGCCAACTCAGGACCCGAAAGTCCCAGGTTCAATCCCCAGTCATTGCACATCTCGTGGTGTCTCTGAGCAGCACACCCCATCCCCAGCTGCTCCCCAGGCACCCCCAATAGCTGCCCACTGCTCCACCTGGGGGTGGATGGGTTAAATGCAGAGAGACAATTTTGCCATTTTATGGGAACATACAATGATGACAACACATAACACATTATTATTATTATATTGCTTAAAGTATAGTTTCCTCAAATGAATGGAGTGCCCAAAGATTAATCTGTGCCATTGACCTCCTGGCTCTACCATTGTGCCTGGTTGGGGATAAAATTGTTTCCTCCACTTGCCAGGATTGGTCACTCTGCACTGCCTCGAACAAGCAATAAATAAATAAATAAAAATGCAAACACCTACCTATCTTCTTAAGCACAGTGTAACTCACCCACTTGAATATCTTGTACTAAAACATTAAAGTTTAATTGAATTCCCAATTTAATTCCAGTCCAGAAAAACACTCATCTCAAAAACTGCAAATACAGTAGTCCTTCGTTTATCGTGGGGGTTCGGCTCCCAGCCCCCCTGCAATAAGTGAAAAACAACAAAGTACAGATAGTAGTACATACAAGTTGTAGTAGTAATAGTAGTAGTAAGTAGTAGTTTATTTTAAACCCTTCCCACACTCTTGCAATGTTCCTAACAATTTTCTAAACTATTTAAAAAAATATTAATTTTAAATGGGTACTCACCAGTGAAGATGAGATGGAGATGAAGAATTAGCTGTCAAGTGATGATGATGAAGATGATGAAGATGAAATTAAACCAGGTGTTTTGGCTTCGTCCTTCATAATAAAAGTGTGAGATGGCATCCTTTTCCAGAACAGGCCCTTTTTGTCCATGTTAAAACCTTCAGGCCTGTAGACCCCCTTGGTAATCAGATCTTTGAACGTCGTATTAACAAACTCCTCCGCTCCTGCTGTCAGCAGACGCAGTCTCTCGGTGCAAAAAACACTTTAAACCCAAATAGTTTTTGAAATCTGTTGAACCATCCTTGCTCACACTAAATGCAGTTGGTTCGGTGGTTGAACCCGGTGGTCGAAAGTCCAACTTCGGGTTTGTCCCCCCCCACTCCTCATTTGCATCGGCATGTCTGCCGTGCTGCTGCAAGAAGATCATAAAGTTGTTTCACGTTTGTCCAGATGGTGCTGGTATCCAAAGTGATGTTTTTTTTCTGCAATCATTAATCCACACAACCAACGTAGCCTACATCTTCACAATCGTGCCGTAAAGGCGGCCAGCATTTGCATAGGTACAGCCACCTTTAAGTTTGTCCAGAAGTTCTACTTTTCCTTTATTCATCAGCATCTTCCGCTGGTTTTTTGGTTCACTGCCAGAAATTTTTGAACGCACAGAACATTTAGGAGCCATAAGAATCCCAATTGAAGTCCAGTTGAAAAAGAGCACAGGTAAACAGACTGTAACTGAGTCTATCAGCAGCCAAGCTAGTAAGCATGTTGGTTACAAAGCATCTCTGGCATTTCAGTTCGCTGCCAGAAACTTTTGAACACACAGAACTTTTAGGAGCCATAATACAGTAGTAACACTTGGAAGTCTAGTTGAAAAAGAGCACAGGTAAACAGACGGTAACAGCCAATCAGCGGCCGGGTTAGACAGAGATGATGGTTACTGATTCAATCAACGCTCGTGTTACTAATTTTCCTCTATTTCTTGAAGAGACATGCCTTGACATGATTTACACTTTCTTGTGAATATTGTAAAATTGAATTTTCTTAAAAAAAAAAAAAAAAACGTTTCCATGTGACATGAATTCAATTTTACGTTTGAAAGTCCGGTTCAGCAGTCATGACTTAGCTTTGCAAAAATACTGCTCGGCAGAAAACAGCGACCAGAGGCACTACAGTTACAGCACAGCATTGACTTAAGAGCAATGTAGTCTTTATGAGTGGCGATTACAGTACAGTGGAAGCTGAATGAAAGAAGACTACAAAATGGTGGCGCCTGTCAAAATTATTATTATAATTTTTTTGTCATTAACTTTTTCACAACCACATGAGTACAGTGATATTACAGTACAGTCCACAACTGTGTGTTTTGTACAATTTTTTGGTCCAAAATTATGGACTATACATCCACAAACCATGGTAGTGAGTCGGCAGAAGTCAAACCACAAAGTAGCGAGGAACTACAGTATTCACTTTTCAAATCCCTCAATGATTGGGGACATTGGTGTACTGCTTGTTATTTACATTTTCACCCAACATGAGATCAACAGATGTGTTGGTGTAGTTTCTGTAGTATTGCATATTCTGTGCTGGTCTGGTTCATTGTAGTGAAGAGGGAGCTAAGCTGCAAGGCAAACTTTCTGTTTACCAGTTGGTCTATGTTCCTACCCTCTCCTATAGTCATCAACTCTAGTAGGTAGTGATCAAAAGAACAAGATTGCAGATATAAGTGGTTGAAATTTGTTTTCTCGGGGTAGCTAAACTCTCCCTTAGAGAAAAAGGTGAGACGTTCAGTTAGCCAGGAAAGACTCTCAGTTGAGCATCTGGTAAAGCTTGAGAATGGCAGCCATGGACAAGTAGCCATATGGTCCTTTCTGTGGGGCAACAGAATGGTAAACTCATGTAACCGGGCTTCTTGTTGTTTTCTGTCCATATGAGCATTCTTTGTCTAGCCCATCACCTAGAAACAATGTGCCTTGGGAGACCCTAACAGGGGCAATTGTTCCAGACAGCATAGGATTGTTCAGGTAGACAAACTCTGCTACCACGATAAGGTGCTGGTCTAGGGAGGAGTGCTCAGTAAACATATTTTACTTTTCAGGGATGCATAAGAGTAACACTGACTAAAAGGGAGCCACTTGTTGCCATGGATACCTGAAGTACAAATACCTCTGAAGGTAATCTCAAATCCACACATTAGATAATGCATTTATCTGTCAATAACAAGGCAGAAGAGAAAATGAGATTCTCTGTGTGTTTTATCACTTTCATTATGAAGCTGGTCTATTACAGCAGAACAGGCACATGCATGCTAAGGGATACATGACATTTTAGTTAATACAGAAATATATGTACTAATATGAAATATTTTTTACGTGTACACACATATGCAATTGGACATCAATCAAGAGTATTGTAAATTGGTCACTGCTTCATGGAGCTCTTATAGGAAGAGTTCCTTAATCCCAGCGGGACCAGGACTGTGTGTCCTGGATAATTAACAGCCCACTAACATCCCAGCTCTGAGTTTGGCAGCTACTGTTGTGCAGGCTGCTGGAAGCAAGCTTCCCATTCTGCATTACCATGGTGATGAGTTGTACCGTAGGAAACAGACTGTATGCAGATAACCTTGTTACATTCAGTTATTTGGTCTGGCTTGAGCTGTGTCATTTTCAGTTTTACTGTGACGTTTCCTACTTGTGCTCATGTGGCGGCTATATTTTTCCACACAGGCAGTTGCTAAATGTTGGAAACATTTAAGAAAACTGTTACAGGTAATCCCTGCCTCTCATGCAATGACTGCTGGATATGGACCCCAGTTCTCCTAGTTCTTCCCGTCTGAGGTATTGTTGTCTGTACATGGAACAAGAATATTTATTGGGCCATTTCACATTTGTATAGTAAGAAAAGTGCATGCTTTTAGTTATCCCATTATCATTTGGTGTGTTTTATACAGCTTTTCTGTAAACAGTTATACATTAATGTGGCCACCATCTTACTATTACCTAAAAAAACAGTTCTCCTACACTAGAGGTTACATGCAGTCATAACAATGCATATATTACAATGGACATACAAGGACATACAAATGTATCACTTGTATTTCCTTTCACATGTATATGTAAATATTGGAGAAAATTAGACTGTTTTCTGATAGTATGTAAAAATGTGTGTATGTTAGAATTCCTGCCTGCCTCAGGCTTTCCTCTGTTTTTCCTAATTTCTCCAAGTGGAGTTGTGGGCTGGATGAACTCTGCCCTGCGCTTCTTCTATCAACTCACATCCTGTTTCAGCTATCTCACCTCTTGCCAATATCCTCATCACTTGCAGGTATTTAGGACCAGCTCTGACCATCATCTTAACCATATTGTCACCATGTTCCCCTTTCAGTACTTCATGTTACCTGCTGCTAGGATCTCTTTACTGTACATATTCTCATTGCTGATCGAACCTGTGAAAAAGTATGCTCACCTGCCACTTACCTCCCTGCCCACTCTCCATCATGGCCATAGCATCTCTTACTGGGGCTTCTGGATGTTCGCTCCCCTCCTCTGAGCTGGAAGAAAAACAAAAAAACAAGACTTTATGACTCTACTACATTCTCTATTGATGCGGTGGAAGTGGTCTCCAGTTACAGGTACTTGGGTGTGCACCTGAATAACAACCTCACCTGGGGCAACACTACCAGCCCAATCAAGAAAGCACATCAGAGACTACCTCCTCAGGTGGCTGAGGCGAGCTGGTCTGGGAAGCTCAGTCCTGACCTCTTTCTACAGGTGTGCAGTGGAGAGCATCCTGTGCTCCAGCATCAACATGTGGCATGGAGGCTGCGCAGCTGCAGAAAGAAAAGTTCTGCAGAAAGTGGTGAAGGCTGCACAGAAGACTGTTGGAGTCAGTTTCCCCACCATCACAGACATCTACACCTGGGGACAACAGTTTCATGAAGGACCCCACTCACCCAGCACACACTTTTTGCTCTTTTCCCCTCAGGCAGGAGGTTAAGGAGCATTAAGTGTTGAACCACTAGACTGAGGAACAGCTTCTACCCTGACTCATAAATGCCTAACCAGGAAAATCGCTGTAATGTCACGTTGAGATTTGACACTTTATCCATGCTTCTGATTTCTGACCCATAAGCTGCTATATGCATATACCCATCTGCTTACAAGACTCATGTTCAGGATACTGTTTAATACACTATTATATTATTAGTGTTTAGTCGCTATATCTTAGATCATTTTCGTTTTTTTATAGTTTATATTATTGCTAGTTTTGGGTGTAACTGGGACCTTGAGTACACAATTTCATTTCAAATCATGCACATATGTGAATGACAATATCGCCTTGAAGTGAATAATTAATGGTAGCTGTTTCCAAGGAAAATGAAAGCTCTAATTAAATCAGAACATCATCAAAATATTTATTTGTACACTTATGCAATTATCTTTTTATTTATTTTCCCTGTGAATTTATTCAGTTAAAATGTACAGAATGTGTCACAATAAAGGTGGGAATAATGAAATTATTTATTAGTTTCATGTTTTACAGCACAATTTTTTAAATTTAATTTTAAGTATCATAAAAAGTACATTTACTCACATGAAATTAGTAATTTGGGGCGTTCAAAGTGAGTTTTATGTAAAAACAAGCACTATTTGCTCTTTCTGAGGAGCACGTGCTCCTTCCTCATGGCAGCTCTCTGCCTCAACCTTGTGGTCATATGGCGCGAGCGCAAGTCAAGGAGCGGAGCAGCGCCTCGGTGGGCTCCTCAGCCGAGGCGGGTTACACGTCAGTGGGAAACCTGTACTGGTGCGTGGACGTGTACCGCGCGAGTTCGGCGGTCCCCGGATGCACTGGGCAGAAACATGGACCGAGTGGTGGTGGAAGGGCCGATCAACAACGGTGAGACACGGCTCCAAACGCACCTCAGAAGGCCTTTTAACGTCTCGCGCTGCGCTACGCCTCAGCGGAGCCGTGTGCGCATGCTCCGCCTCCTGTGGTGCGTTCAATGCCACTGCGGGGCTGAGAGCTCTGTGCAGGCTCAGTCTGGCTGCTGTTTGAAGTGTAGCTGCAGGCCGCGAGAAATCAGGCCTGCTGCCATCAGGCCCCTCCACTCGGATTGAGGACTCATAGTTAAATAAATAAATACACAGGGTTAGACAGGATAATGATACGTATTTTTAAAGATTCTCCTATAACTTTGTTCAGTTTGGTACTACTTTGAAGTTGGAAGCTAAAATGTGTGATTCTTGTTTTAATTAAAACAATTTAATATATTTTTATTGGGTTTTAGTCGAAAATATGTAACACATTAATAACAAATTCAACCTAATAACGATGTTTTTTCAGACACGAGGAAAATTTTTAACCAGTTCCTCTGTTTTAAAGATGGGCATTTTTAAAAATTTATTTATTAATTTACTACTTTATAAATCTTTATGGTGTGGTGTCTAACTTCAGGGTTTTCCATTTCATGCCCTTCAACAACGCCCCGAAAGCGTCAGGTTCGTTTCTCAGCTCGCCATGACATCATCCTCCTGCGAGAAGTCATTGCTCAGAACCCATTTGGCTCCAAAGAGCCAGGTTTGTTTTATATTCTTAACAAAACTTTAAACTACCGGAAACACTGATACGTGTTGAAGCTGCTGCTCTAGTGATTCTTACGGACAACATCTGGTCTCATCTGTCTTCTGTCAGGACGGATATGGGCCCGTGTAGGGGAAATCATCACTGCAGCCCTGCAGGAGGAGAACTTTGAGGTGGATGCCAGGAGGTGCAGGGAGAGGACCATGCTGCTGCTGGACTATTACAAGAAACAGGACTTTCCCAGCCTGCGCAGGTTGGTTCTGTTTGTTAGAATGTGCAGTCCCACACTGGATGTGCCACACAGCATGGTGTGTGTTTTATCCTAACTCAGGTTTGGAACAGAGAGGTTGTATGCCCAAAAGGAGGATCTGCTCCATGAGGTTCTGGAGCTGGAGGCTGAGAAGGGGCTGCTGGCCAGCGGTGAGGGGACAAAATATCAGGTGAGAGTAAACAATGCTGTATCTGCAGGTTTTTAGGATTAAAACAGGCTTTTGTTCCCAACAAAAAGGCTAAAGCATATTAATTCTAGTGTTATCTCCTGATCCTACTGATATCAGCCAAAAACTAAAATCCAAACTTAAATTTTACTCAGTATAATCTAAAAGTAAAGTTTTGTTAATGTCTGCATTTTAGTTAATAAACAAATCTAATATTTCACCACTTTTTTTTAATATCTTAAACAAATATGTTGATGTGACTCAAACTCTGGTCTCCCACATGAAAGCACATTGTAATTTCCTTTAGACAGTCCTCAAATAGTGGGGTGCGCCCCCCCTGGGGGGGCCCGGGGCAATGCCAGGGGGGACGCATGTGACCCTAGAAAACATGTTTTTTTTGCCGCAGGGAGTAGGTTTTTTTTTCACCATTCTCACTTTGTCGCGTGCATTCCTAATAAGTTATGAGCAAATATGGCTGCCTTGTCATTTTGGGAGCCATGCATGACCCGTGTCTCTCCCCTCTGCGGCTGACGCGATAAATAAACTCAACTGTCACCTCCTCAGTCCTCTGCTGCTGTTTTTATGTCCACGCGCTCTGGACGTCACTCACAGCGCGCATGCAACAAAGAGTAAACTCAAGCGAGAGCGACACCTGCCCCCTCTTTCATAGTTGTCGCAACCATTATATGTGAAGGGGACAAGTCCCCCCACATTAAAAAAAATTTCGTTTGGAACCCCACTTTTACTATGAAACATTAGCTCAGGCGGCGCAGTTTCTCTTTCT
>NC_056513.1:34034678-34070343 GCF_014905685.2 Nematolebias whitei | reverse complement strand
CCCACACACACACACACACACACACTTTTACTATAAAACATTAGTTCAGGCGGCGCAGTTTCTCTTTCTTCGTGAACGAATCCATTCCACTTGATTAATCGGAAAATACTCAAGCCACTAAAACTCCACACCAGATTTTCCTGGTTACCTCCAACTCTCCACTGTCCCTTCCTGCCTCTTGCCTCGGCAGAAAACGCGCACAGGTGGAGGAGGTGGAGATACCTCGCGCCAGTTTAGCGAGCTTAGTGCGGATAGTGGTTGACCAGGGGATTGATGATAAACATATATTCATATTAGGAGGAGAGAAGTGGAGCACTACGTAGCAGCTTAGCTTAGCAGTAACTGTGATGCTGTAAGATGCTGCAGGTGTAAGAAACATGATGTGTTCAGGTGTATTAAAGTTGAAATGTGTTTAAAACCCCACACCTTATTGTCCTCAAGCTTCATGGGAAACATCATTTAGATGAGTAGTGTTGAACACAAGTAAAAAAAGTCCAGTAGTGATGTTTTTTATTTCTCTATAAAGACAAATAGTGCCGATCTGACGCACTATATTAAAGTTTATTAAAGTTAAAATGTTTTTAAAACCCACAGATGAATTTACACAATCTTGGTGAGAAACATGCTTTAAATGTGTGGAATTAAAGGAAATATAGGTGAAATGCTGCTTTTTTGTACACTATTGAACACCTTTTTTTTACGTGCGCGCGCACACACACACCTACACACATCATTGTGTCCCCCCCACAATATGGATGCTTCTGACACCCTTGTCCTCTTTCCTCTTTTGCGTTGACTAAATGTTTTAGTTTTATCGATGAGTTTGTCAAAGCACAATTTACAGAAGTAATGTTTAATAAATGTTAGGACTTGATTCTTTGCTAACAAAATTAATTCACCTCCTCAGTTAAGCTGCTGTTTTTTGATGCTCTGGACGCTTGTCACTCACAGCATGCAGGCGACAAAGAGTAACTCAAAACGAGAGGGTTACCTGCCCCCTCTTTCCTCTTTCTCGTTGACAATTTTTTTTGTTTGTTTTATCGATGAATGTGCTCATTGATCCTGACTTCCTCATTTTGATTATTAAAAAAATCAGCATAAATTGTTTTATTCATTTTTGTTTTGTAGGTCAAAGTGTTTTATATAACACTCCTGAGTTAAAATGTTGCTGATCAATTTGAGTTTATTATTATTTATTGATTATATTTAATTTTAGGCAAATTGATACAGACTAAAAAAAGCAATGTTAATTCTTCCTTGTAAGTTGATCTACTGTATGTTCTTTTTTCCCATTAATGTTAATAAGGACACAATGTTAGGTAGAGGTGTACTTATAACAATTTTATAGACATACTATTTACAGTCGCCGCGGAGAGTGTGTGTGTGTGTGTGGGGGGGGGGGGGGAGGAAAGGTGATCGTCTTACGGGGGGGGGGGGGGGGATAAGATAAAATAATTGAGAAGCACTGCCTTAGAACAACCAGAATTGTACTGAATTTATATTAAAAGCATTTTTTTTCCTCTTTTAATTCACTACAATCATGTCTTGTAGAGTTCATTTAATTTCTTAGTAGACATGTATTGCTGCATTTTGCATTTGAAACACATTTGAACAATGTTTTTGTGAAGTACATAAATTTAGGGCTACGGAAGAGGTGAAAAACAGCTTTGAGGGTATCTCCAGCTCATGATTGCTATTTCAAATGATCCTAGGAGCTATGCTGTTGGGGGCAATTAATTGCCCCTGGTAGGGTCTCCCAAGGCAGATTGATCCTAGGTGACAGGCCAGACAAAGAGCGATTCAGAAAATTTTTATGGACAAAACAAAACAAGGAACTCAGTGTCCCTTGCCCAGACGTGGGTTACTGGGGCTCCACCCTATAGCCAGGTCTGGGGGAGGGGCTCGTCGGCGAGCACCTGGTGACTGGGTCTCTGCCCATGGGGCCCGGTCGGGCTCAGCCCGAAGGAGCAGCATGGGTTTGCCTTCCTGTGGACCCACCGCCTGCAGGAAGGGCCATAAAAGTTGGGTGCATGATGCTATGGGCAGTGGCCGAAGGCAGTGGCCGAAGGTGGGGACCTTGGCGCTCTTACCCTAGCTTGCTAGCTCTTGGGACATGGAATGTAACCTCCCTGGCAGGGAAGGAGCCTGAGCTTGTGTGCGAGGTTGAGAGGTACCGACTAGATGTATTTGGGCACACCTCGACGCACAGCATGGGCTCTGGAACTGATCTCCTTGAGAGGGGTTGGACGCTATTCCACTCTGGAGTTGCCCATGGTGAGAGGTTTCGAGCTGGTGTGGGTCTACTTGTAGCCCCCCGACTTGGTGCCTGTGTGTTGGAGTTTTCCACGGTAGATGAGAGGATGGCTTCCCTTTGCCTTCGGGTGGGGGGACGGGCTCTGACTGTTGTTTGTGCCTACACGCTGAACTGCAGTTCAGAGTATCCGGCCTTCTTAGAGTCCTTGGCAGGGTTGCTGGAAGGTGCACTTGCTGGGGACTCTTTTATTTTGTTGGGGGACTTCAATGCCCACATGGGTAATGACAGTGTGACCTGGAGGGGTGTGATTGGGAGGAACGGCCTCTCTGATATGAACCTGAGCGGTGTTCTGTTGTTGGACTTCTGTGCTAGTCATAGTTTGTCCATCACGAATACCATGCATGAACATAAGGGTGTCCATAAGTGCACTTGGCACCAGGACGCCCTAGGTCGTAGATCGATGATTGACTTCATAGTCGTGTCATCTGATTTGCGGCCATTTGTTTTGGACACTCAGGTAAAGAGAGGAGCTGAGCTGTCAACTGATAACCACCTGGTAGTGAGTTGGATCAGATGGCGGGGGAAGATGCTGGACAGACTCTGTCTCAAACGTGTAGTGAGGGTTTGCTGGGAACGCCTGGCAGAAGAACCCATCAGAGAGATCTTCAACTCACACCTCCAGGAGAGCTTTAAACGCATCCCAGCTGAGGTGGGAGATGATGCCTTGAGTTGTGGCTGCAAGATTGTCGGTGCTTCTCGCGGTGGTCATCCATGGACTCAGTGGTGGACACCTCGGGTTAGGGAGGCTGTCAAGCTGAAGAAGGAGTCCTATCAGGCCTTTTTGGCCAGTGGGACTCTGGAGGCAGCTGAAGAGTACCGGAGGGCCAAGTGGTGTGCAGCCTTGGCTGTTGCTGAGGCAAAAGCTCAGATGTGGGAGGAGTTCAGTGAGACCTTGGATAGAGACTCTCGGTTGGCTCAGAGGAGATTCAGGCAAACCATCAGGCAGCTGAGGAGGGGAAAGCAGCACTTTACTAACAGTGTGTTCAGTGAAAGTGGGGTGTTGTTGACCTCAACCAATGATGTCGTCGGGAGGTGGAATGAATACTTCTCGGACCTTCTCAATCCCACCAGCACGTCTTCCATGAAGGAAGATGAGTCGGGGAACTTCTGGGTTGATCCGTCTATAACCATGACTGAGGTCGCTGAGGTAGTTAAAAAGCTCAGAGGCAGCAGGGCTCCAGGAGTGGATGAGATTCACTCTGAATTTCTTAAGGCTCTGGATATTGTGGGGCTGTTTTGGCTGACACGCCTTTGCAACGTCGCGTGGACATCGGGAGCAGTGCCATAGGACTGGCAGACTGGGGTAGTGATTCCCCTCTTCAAAAAGGTGGACCGTAGAGGGTGTGCTCCAATTATTAGGGCATCACTCTCCTTAGTCTCCCTGGTAAGGTCTATTCAGGGGTACTGGAGAAGCGAGTCCGATCATTGATCGAACCTCAGATCCAAGAGGAACAATGTGGGTTCCGTCCTGGAGGTGGAACACTGGATCAGCTCTTTACCCTCACTAAGGTCCTTGAGGGGTCATGGGAGTTTGCCCATCCAGTCTACATGTGTTTTATGGACTTGGAGAAGGCATTCGACCGTGTTCCTCAGGGTACACTGTGGGAGGTGCTCCGCGAGTAAGGGATTGGAGACTCGTTGTTACGGGCTGTTCAGTCCCTATACAAGCGGTGCGAGAGTTTGGTTCGCTTTGCCGACAGTAAATTGGACCCCTTCAGGGTGGGAGTTGGACTCTGCGAAGGCTGCCCCTTGTCACCGATTCTGTTCATAACTTTTATGGACAGAATTTCTTGGTGCAGCCAGCTGGTGGAGGGTTTCCAGTTCAGTGGCCTCAGGATTCCATCTCTGCTCTTTGCAGATGATGAGGCTTAAGAGTGTGATCTCCCTGTAGTTGTAACACACTCTACGGTCCCCCTTTTTGAATAGGGGGACCACCACCCCAGTCTGCCAATCTAGGGGAACTTCCCCCGATGTCCACGCAATATTGCAGAGTTGTGTAAGCCAACACAACCCTACAGCATCCAGAGCCTTAAGGAACTCCGGGCGAATCTCATCCACCCCTGGGGCCCTGCCACCGAGGAACTTTTTAACCACCTCGATGACCTCAACACCAGAGAATGGAGGGCCCGACCCAGAGTTCCCAGGCTCCGCTTCCTCAGTGGAAGACGTGCCGGTGGGATTGAGGAGGTCTTCAAAGTATTCTGCCCACCGGCCCACGACATCCCGAGTTGAGGTCAGCAGCACACCACCCCCACTATAAACAGTGTTGGTGGTGTACCGCTTTCGCCCCCTGAGACACCGGATTGTGGACCAGAATTGTCTCGAAACCATGCGGAAGTCATTCTCCATGGCCTCTCCAAACTCCTTTCATGCCCGAGTTTTTGCCTCAGCGACCACGCGAGCCACATTTCGCTTAGACTGCCGGTACCCATCAGCTGCTTCTGGGGTCCCACAGGCCAAA
This sequence comes from Nematolebias whitei, assembly GCF_014905685.2. NCBI lineage: Eukaryota > Metazoa > Chordata > Actinopteri > Cyprinodontiformes > Rivulidae > Nematolebias > Nematolebias whitei. The sequence goes on along the minus strand of NC_056513.1, from coordinate 34,065,568 downwards.
AAGGCCCGATAGGACTCCTTCTTCAGCCGGACAGCATCCCTCACTGACGGTGTACACCACCGAGTTCAAGGGTTGCCGCCGCGACAGACACAACAACCTTATAGCCGCAGCTCCGGTAAGTCGCCTCGACAATAGAGGCACGGAACATTGCCCACTCGGACTCAATGTCCCCCACCTCCCCCAGAACATGTTCGAAGTTCTCCCGGAGGTGGTAGTTAAAACTCCGTTTCACAGGAGACTCTGCCAGACCTTCCCAGCAAACCCTCACAATACGTTTGGGTCTGCCAGGTCTGACCGGCATCCTTCCCCACCATCGGAGCCAACTCACCACCAGGTAGTGATCAGTGGACAGCTCCGCTCCTCTCTTCACCCGAGTGTCCAAGACATGCGGCCGCAGATCAGATGAGATGATGACAAAGTCGATCATCGAACTGCGGCCTAGGGTGTCCTGGTGCCAAGAGCACATATGGACACCCTTATGCTTGAACATGGTGTTTGTTATGAACAATCTATGACAAACACAGAAGTCCAACAACAGAACACCACTCGGGTTCAGATCAGGGGGGCCGTTCCTCCCAACCACACCCCTCCAGGTCTCACTGTCATTGCCCACGTGAGCATTTAAGTCCCCCAGCAGAACAAGAGAGTCCCCAGGAGGTGTACTTTCCAGTACCCCCTCCAAGGACTCCAAAAAGGGTGGATAATCTGAACTGCCATTTGGTGCATAAGCACAAACGACAGTCAGAACCCGTCCCCCCACACGCAGGCGGAGGGAGGCCACCCTCTCATTCACCGGGGTGAACCCCAACACACAGACACCAAGATGGGGGGCACTAAGTATGCCCACTCCTGCTCGGCGCCTCTCACCAGGGGTAACTCCAGAGTGGAAGAGTGTCCAACCCCTCTCAAGGAAACTTGTTCCAGAGCCATGCGTAGAGGTGAGTCCGACTATTTCTAGCCGGAACCTCTCAACCTCACACACCAGCTCAGGCTCCTTCCCCACCAGTGAGGTGACATTCCACGTCCCAATAGCCAGCTTCTGTAGCCGAGGATCAGACCTCCAGGGTCCCCGCCCTCAGCCACCACCCATCCATTACAGCCTGCGACCAATATATCGGTAGGGCCAATTTTTTAGGCCAATATAAACGTTTGGGGATCTTTCATATCGGTGATAGTCACTGGCATTAGAAATATTTGTAATGTAGGGGGACACACTGGTGTGGGGGTCTGGAGGTCCTCCCCCAGAAATTTTTTAATAAAGTGGATGCCATTTCTCTTTTTCGCTCTTGATGAAGATGGTCACTTTCACCCACTCCTCCCCCCTTCTTTCTTTTTTGCACTCTTGTTCTGTGAACCTACTCAGAGCCTCTCTTTACACATCTTCCAAATCAAAATTTATTATGGATCTGGTCAGCTGGTCTCAACAAAATTGATAACATTTTACAAGAAGACAGGGTGACGGAGAGCCCTCGTCTCGGATACATAACTGGATTTATGATAACTGGATTCTGCTTTTTAGAGTCAGTAGAAATCTGGATTGTCGACAAATTCGGAAACGCCATCAGCTGTTTAAGCTTTCTGGAATGTGTGTGCTGGGCTTGGCAACACTCAGACTGTGTGCGAACTAACTATGGAACTGGAACAGAGCTGAGCAGGCAGGACTGTGGAACTTTGTGGCAGTGTTCGTGGACAGTTGGAAGGAAGAGATCTTGGAGAAGTTAGAAGTCCGACTTCGGCGGAATATCCACAGATCTGGTCGTTTGGATTCACCATTGAGTGTTCCAGCAGAACTGAAGGCAGACATCTCAATTGAGTCTGTCTGCTCCAAACTGTTGTTTTTCTGAATTTGGCTTCCCTGCTGGCCTTATAGGCCAACTTATCTCAAATTGCTCCTGGAGGATACGTAAACTAAGGGGCCGTTTACACGGCACGTATTTTGAGGGCATCTACAGCTTTCTCCCTGCGGTTCTGCTGATCATTTACACGACACCAGTGGCCCCCTCTTTGAATCTGGAGGTTTCTGAACCCACCTTCCAGAGTGAAGGTTTTTCGCTGACCCCCAGCTGATAATGTAAACATCTCCCGCTGAGGCTTTGTGTTAAACCACATGCGCACACACACGCGCGGACAGACGATATATTTCTATCAACATGGTGGCGGACAGTGCTTTCAGAACTATGACTGATGGAATATATTTTAATTTCGTAGTTAATCTACGTCAGATTGTAGGTGCTGTGACCAACATCTGTGTTGGAAGAGACACAGTCTGATCCAGTTCTAATATTGCTGTTTATAGAACGTGGCACGCGCACACGTCGCGCTGCACTATAACATACTAAATGTGCTAAATAACAACAGTTTAATAATAATAAACAGTATTTATGTTAGTGTGCGAGATATAATAATGCTCTGAGCTAAATGAAGCTATCTGGACATTATATAATTCAAATTTAAAATGATGCTAAACATAGCGTGAACACTAAAGTTGAAAATGAAGACATCAGGTTTAATTTTTATTTATTTATTCAACACCACAAACTGTATGTCACACGAACACTGATAATTAAACTGAACACACTATTAAAACACGTTAACTGAACTTGAATGGATTGAATAAAAGAAATGAGGGGAATTTTAAATAAATCGTTCATCCAACAGCTCTCTTCGACGTCCTCCTGCAGTTCTTCTGGGCTGAGCCTCGTTCAGAACCGGTCCACCTGGTGGGAGGACAGCTTCTTCTTCTTTCAGGAAAAAATAAAAACTTGGTTGTTTTGTAACTGAAGTAAACACAAACTAACATTATTAAGAACATTTGATTTACCTGCAGTAAATCAGCTACTGATTATCACGGAATAAAGTCTGACATTGTCGACTCGGTTCTGGTCCACTCAGTGACCGGTGTGGAGCTGTTAGACGAAGCATTCCCGCTTGGCGTCATATCTGTCGACTCTTATCCAAAAATCCAGCCAGAATCCAGCTTTAACTTGTTGTTACGTTGTTGTTAGCTGTGCTTTTTAGCTCACAGGAAAAGAGCATGCCGAGGCAGCACGCATGCGCATTAGGTGAAGGTACAAAATTCACAGCGCCATCTAATGACCTGGCATGGTAACTACAGCGGATTCGGGAGGGCGGGGGGGGGGGGCGCGAATCCTCCGGATGTATGTAAACCCAAAATCCGACCGTGTCAACGCAAATCTTTTCCTCTAATTAACATACGAAAAAACCTATGTTTCCCCCAATCGTGTCTGTGTAAATAGGGCATAAGAAGCTCTGGCTGCCCCCCCCCCCCCTTCCCGAGGACATCTGTGGCCTTATTAGAATTGTGCCGCTGATAGACACTGTACCATCTTATCAGAACTTTGGAACTTTCTGGCATGTTTATGGATAACTCACCGGCTTTGTCGACCTCTATGCATAAATGTAATATGATGTGGTGAAGGCTGCACAGAAGACTGTTGGAGTCAGTCTCCCCACTATCACAGACATTTATACCTCCAGATGCAGGAAGAGGGCCACCTGCATCATGAAGGACCCCACTCACCCAGCACACACACTTTTTGCCCCACTCCCCTCAGGAAGGAGTTTAAGGAGCATTAAGTCTAGAACCACTAGACTGAGGAACAGCTTCTACCCTGAGGCTGTTAGACTCATGAATATCTAACCAGGATAATCACAGTGAAAAATCACATCATGTTGCTGCTGATCTGTTTCATGTTGCTGCTGATCTGTTTCATGTTGATGTGTTCATTCGTCCTCATCTGCTCACACAGACTCATGTTCGTGCTGCTGTTCGGCGTATTGTTTTTATGCTACTAGTGCTTAGTGTATATTTAGTTGATGTTTTTCTTCGTTCATATCTTAGATCCTATTACTATTTTTCTTTTACTTTTTATTGTTGGATGTAACTGGGACCCTGTGTACATAATTTCGTTCCACCACATGCACCACGTGGGGTGTGAATGACAAATAAAGAACCTTGAATCCTTGAATATCATTGTATGTTGCTGTTTTATGTTGCAAGGTTTTTTTTTTTTTATCTTTTACACTATGCCCCAGCCAGGACATGGTGTGAGATGAGACATGGTTTTTTTTACTTCCACCACCCTTGTGTTCTCCTTTTTTTCTCTCATCTACTCTGTATGTTGTATGTAACAGGTCTATCTTATAAATAAGTCCTCGAGGCTCAATGGGAACTAACCTGTATAAATAAAGGTTGAATGAAAAATTTCCTGCATTCTGGTGTATTTTAACGAGTTGTTAAAATATCTGTTGTCTATGTTTACCTACATAAGTAAACACTTGATTCAGTAACTATTTTGGAGAGCATGGCACAACAAGTAGCCTGACCAACAGCTCTCCTTGTGTGAATAGAGCATGCTCCACTTCTCTCACGCATCGTAGCATGTATTATGAGCTGTTTTCGCCCTTATTTGCCGAAGCACTTGTTTTACTGAGAAAATACATCAAAGATTGTTCTGTGGTGTAAGCACTCACTACCTCACGTGCTGCATGTACAAAATGACAAAGATCAGATGTCTCACTCTGATTGGAATTCAAATCCAAAACATTTTTACAGTTTTTAGCATGAATTTACTCAATCAAATTGTTAACTATGAACTTATTTATAATCTCATTTATGTAACTTACTCACATGATGAATTTATTACGGTCTTTAAACCAAAGGCAGCACAGTGGGACTAACTACTGACTAGGGGTTGAACGAGTATATAATTTTTAAATTCGACATTACTATAATAAAACCTGAGTGGAACTCGAGTATTTGATGACGTAATAGATCTCAAGATACAAAAATAAATAAATAAATAAAACTGCAAAAAAAAAGGTAATTATTTACAACAAAAAAAAGACCAACAAAACATTGGGAGCGTATATTATGCTCCTACCATTTATCATACTGCAAATAAGTCACAGCAAAAACTCAAGTATTAGTTATTATTATTAAACTGCAAACGTGAAGAAACGTGCAGCACGTCAAAAACGAAACTTAAACCAAAACTGGTTCGGTGGATTGGACCCGGTGTTACACCATACTCTGTGACCTGCAACAGTGCAACACCGCCCCCTACGGTCATACGGTGGTCACATAATATGACGTCACTACGGATACTCGATGTTAAATTTTTAACCTCGATAGATGTCCTAGCAATCGATGTGTAGATTACTCGAGTACTCTGTTAATGCCCTACTACTGACATGCTTAGCTTCATGGTTGCTAACAGCTGCGCTAAATAAACAAGCTCCACTTCACTTGTTGTTTTCTTTGATTCTTGAGGGTTGACAAAGCAAAAAAATTACAGCCATTATATTGGTTATTGGCAGCTGCTTTCCTCTCCCAATATCGGTATTGGCGATAGCACAATTTCCATATCGGTTGGGCTCTACTTTTAACAACTTATTGGTTCTTGGAAATATTTTGGCAGAACTGTAAATTCCTTATATGTTATTGTCTCACCAACAACCCTTAATTTGCTCAAAGTTTTGCTCTCATGTCCAGTTTCTTTATTTGTTTTTTCCTTTTTGGGTCAAGGGGAGCTGAAGTCTGTCTCCAGCAGTCACTGTGTGATAGGTGGGGTGCAGGTCCTTGTAGTATGAAATTCTTTATCAAAGGTTCGTGAACGATCGGCACCAGATATTCAGACAAGAGGAAAATGAAACACAAGGGACTGTAACTTGCTAGAATAATATTGTCATTTATTAATCTGCCACAAGAAAACAGCCAAGCAAAGTCATGTACACTTTGTACACTCTTAACACACAAATTGATATGAGTATCTCTCACCGTGACAAATGAACGGGAAGCCTTTCGATCCAATGACAGAACTCACATCACAACTGCATGGCACCGCACGCTGGTCCACACAAGACTTCAACTTTGTCACAGTATTTGTGCTCCTTAAATACCCCTTCCCGACCGGATCGCGTGAGAGTAGATGAAAACAAGTTTGATGGTTGCCAGGAGGACAGATTTAATTAAATCTGTTTTTCCATCATCAAAGCAGTCTGTACAACTGAGCGATGGCTTCATAAAAACATGTCCTTCAAAATCTGGGTCACCGTAACCTTAAGATTGGGCCAGGTCTTCTGGTTAGAGCATCCCCCAGAGAACTTTAATTACTCCAAAACACATCTGCAGCACAGGCCTGACTTTAAGCAGATAAGATGCAGCAAAAGTGAGTATAAGTATTAATTGACATAAAAGCATCAAAATAATCATTCCTATATCATTCCACCCTTGCCTTTTATGGCAATTTAGACATTTAATTCTGAAAAGTAACACACACACACACACAATATATATGTTTGAATAGGCATAAAGGCAACTTAATATATTTTTATAAAACATATTTTTATATCAGTCCTGGTACTTGGATAGGTTACAAGTCCATCACGGGGACATACAGAGACAAGATAACCATTCACACTCTCACTCTTTTTGCTGTTTTTTAATATTTACTGTAAAGTAACTGCAGGTTCTGATCTTAAAACTCCCGTTTGTTTTTTGTTGTTCTTGTTGTAAGAAGTAACTTTGTTTAAATCTTACCAAGGATGAAGAGCGAAGGAATCATGTTCTAGAAGAACTAACTCTTCCAGAACAGGACAAACCCAACATCACGCAGATACCTGCAGGTACTCCACTGGACAATGCAAAGCTGTCATTTGAGAACCACATACGAATGACGTGACAAATACAATTTTAAAGACTTTGACTGGAGTTAGGTATTTCATTTGTCTCAAAATGTCTCAAACATACCTTCAAAATGTTTGAACACCTGTACAGTGTGCATGTTGTATATTTATTCTACTGGTTCCCTCACTGATCCCCCATTTCTATCAGGACTTGACTGATTTTTGTTGTCTTTACAGAAGCAGAAGAAGAACGGGAGCAAATGGCAGAGCTGTCAGCGGCGCCCACAGCCAAGAGGCCTTGCCAATGTTGCTGCCAGACATACTCCGAGATTCTGAGCTTTCTGGAGAAACGTTCAGAGGCGGAGCAACGGCTTCGGGAGGAGGAGCTTGCACTGCGCCGAGAGGAACTGGAAATTCAAAGGAGTATGATTTTTTGTAGCTCTTTGCTACACACAAAAATGGCTTCATCAGTTTTACAGACACTGAGCTAAAATTTGAAGAGTTAATAGCTGAAAGTCATTCCCAACTTATACTCAAAGCTCTAACAAATACCACATAATATTATTTTCAATATTTGACCTGGGCAGCTACACCTTGGTTATTTCTCATCATAAAATGTCTGGCTTGAACGGTGGCAGGTGATACATAAGCATTCTTTCAAGAAATATATAACTTTCAAGGTTCTTTAAAAAAAAAAAGTTATTTTATTGAATTTTTTGGTTTTTTTGGACATACAAAAAGAAAAAAAGACAAAACATAGAACAAACTCCATCCCCGCTCCTTCCCTCCACACACAAACAAACGAATTAACTAGGCATTGACATGTTTTCTACGTACAACATGAAAGGCTGCCACGTGTCCCATAATCTTTTATCAGAACCCTTCAGGGTGTATCTGATGTTTTCCAGATGGATATGACACATCACTTGTCTTATCCAATGTACATATGCTGGGTGGTGTGGGTCCTTCCAACTGCATAAAAAAAGTCTTATGGCCAAGAGAGAGACAAAAGCAATCCCATCCTTCTTGTACTTACCATACCATGCAATTTTATTTATAGAGCACTTAAAACAGTGACAAGGCCAACCGAAGTGCTGTACAAACAGAAAACAGGCAACACACAAAGCAATATACAAGATGTACGAGATGGGTGGGTGGGTGGGGGAGACTGTTTAGCGATTTGTAGACATACAGGAGTATTTTGAACTGGATTCGAAGGTGAACCGATAGCCAGTGCAGGGAGGCCAAGACTGGAGTAATGTGCTCTCTTTTGCCTGTACAGGTTAAAAATCGGGCTGCTGCATTCTGGACCAGTTATAGTCGTGCAGTCATGGTCTGACTGATACCAAACAGGAGCGAATTGCAGTAATCAAGCCTAGATGTAATGAATGCGTGTATTACTGTCTCCAGGTTATTTTTGGACAAAATGGGCTTCAGCTTAGACAGTCTCCTCAGTTGGAAAAAACAGGATTTAACAATCGTGTTTACCTGACTGTTGAGTTTCATGAAAGGGTCCATTGTCACTCCCAGATTTGTGACTCTTTGTTTTTCTGACAGGGCTAGAGCGGAAAAGTCGATGCAGTGGTTCGTGATTGTGTCGTTGGGAGGGAACAACATGACTTCAGACTTCTGATCCTCCAGGAAGCACTTCAACTGGGACTCAACTATTTTCTCCAGTAGTTTAGAAATAAATGGGAGTCTGGAGACAGGCCAGAAGTTGGATATGACCGGGGTCAAGGTTTGTTTTTTTCAGGAGAGCTTGAACAGCAGCATGTTTAAAGGTTTTTGGTATCTCGCCAGTGGGTAAACTGCTGTTCACAATAGCAAGAATGGAAGGATCTAGAGTAGGAAAAACCTCCTTTACTAGTCGAGGGGGGACCACATCAAAGGGGGAACCAGAAGGTTTCAAGCTGCACATAACCTGCTCTAGAGAAGATAGAGTGATGTGTTCAAAATGGTCAAAAGGAGCTACAAATTGAGGTGGGATGGATGGGTCATGAGTTGGAGGGGAAATGAGAGCCCTGGTGGTCGCAATTTTTTCCACAAAGAAATGTAGGAAGTTGTCTCACTGCTCAGTCGAGGCTTCCAGAGGTGATGGTTCAGTGAGGTGGAGAACAGAATTTAGGGTGGAGAAGAGGACACGTGGGTTGTGAGAGTTTGAGGTAATTATATCAGAGAAGAATTTTGATTTTGCAGCTTTTACTATTTTCTAATAACAGCGCCAGCTCTCTTTAAGTATTTGGAAAGAGACCTGAAGCCTGTCTTTCCTCCACTTTTGTTCCGCCCTCCTACATTGCTGCCTAGCGGCCTTGGTGACGTCACTCAGCCAAGGTTCTGCTCTGAGTTTTGATTTTTTGGTTTTAACAGAAGCAACATGATCCAGAGTCTTTAAGCATACAGAGTTGAACTGGTATGTCAGCTCCTCAGTGGTGGTGAGAAACACTGGGGGCTGAATTATCATTTCAGAGTTATAAATATCTGTGAAAGGTGTGGCAGTGAAGTAGTTAATGGTCCGGGTGCGACGTGCAAGAATGCACGACTTAGGAGTTAGATGGGGGAGGGTGAACTCAAACCGGACTGGCATGTGGTCTGAAAAAACATTATCACCAATAACTAGATTATTAACAGTCATATCATGAGTTAAAACAAGGTCCAGTGTATGTCCACGCTCTTGGGTGGGACCGTTTACATGCTGAGTTAAATTAAATGAGTCCAATAAATCTAAAAAGTCCTTAACCAAGGGCTTCTCAGGACAGCACACATGCAAATTAAAATCCCCAATAATGAAAACATGATCATATTTTGTGTGATTTCAGCCAAGAAATCAGAAAACTAATTTATGAAATCCTTAGATCGAGGTGGGCGTTAGACCAGTGCGCATAAAGTCAAAGGCGAATGGCCGAGTTCAAAGACGCTCAGCTCAAAACTGGCACAGGAAACTGGGATGGACAGTTGTTTACAGTCAAAAGTTGATTTGAATATTGTTAATAAAACACCACCGCGCCGGCCTGATGGTCGCGGTGCGTTACAATACAGACAGTTCGGTGGCAATAATTCCGTCAAGGCGCTGGACTCACCCAGAGACATCCAAGTCTCTGTGATGCAAAGAAAGTCCAAATCCATCCATCCATCCATCCATCCATCCATTATCTTTACCTGCTTATTCCATTTTGGGTCACGGGGGTCGCTGGTGCCCATGTCCAGCAGTCACCGTGCGAGGGGCGGGGTACACCCTGGACAGGTCACAAGTCCATCACAGGGCCACATAGAGACAAACAACCATTCACTCTCTCATTCACACCTAGGGACAATTTAGAGTTTCCAATCAGCCTAACATGCATGTTTTTGGTCTGTGGGAGGAAACCGGAACACCCGGAGAAAACCCACGCATGCACGGAGAGAACATGCAAACTCCACCCAGAAAGGCCCCTGGACAAAATCATCAGCAGCACAAAATCGAAGATCCAGAAGCTGTTGTCGATCATACACCAGTCGGGAGTTTATGTCCCAGATGAAAAATGAACAAAATACAAATAATCCGAACACCGTCAGCAGAGGTGATTGCAAGCCATGTACACGGGCACCATCTTACCGTATTGTCTTCATCATTGCTGAAGGACGTATCCACAGGGACCACCCCTAACAGTGAGATGTATGGTGATGGGTTTACAGTTTTTCCACTTATCCCAGAGAAGGTGTCAAAAATAGATTGTAAAAAAGTATGCATTTTGGGACATGTCCAGAATGTATGCAGGAGTGTAGCTGGAGTTTGTTTACAATGATTACATGTGGGGCCCAGGTTGGCTTTGACCCTGGACAGCTTGTCTTTGGACCAGTGCAGCCAGTGCACCACCTTGAATTGAATTACAAGGTCCAAATGTTTTAACTAAAACAAAATAACTACTTCACAGTATCAGTACATAAACATTAAACAAATGTTGGTTTGTTGGTTATCCATCCATCCATCCTTCCATTATCTTTGACCCACTTCTTCCATTTTGGGTTACGGGGGTTGCCAGTTCCCATATCCAGCATTCACTGTGCGAGGGGCGGGGTACACCCTGGACAGGTCTTCAGTCCATCACAGGGACACATAGAGACAAACGAGACAAACAACCATTCACACTCTCTCTCACCCCTAGGGACATGTCATTTTATATGTTTTATGTAGGAGATAAATGGTAAATGGACTGTACTTATATAGCGCCTTTCTATCTAATCAAGATACTCAAAGCGCTTTACACTACAATCTGTGCCTCATTTACCCATTCATGCAGCACTCTACTAGATCTCTACAAAGCTAATTGAACAAATCATTCTAAAGAGACTAATCAGAGCTTTATCACATTCATACACCGATGGGACATACATCGGAGGCGATGAGGGGTTCAGTGTCTTGCCCATGGACACTTCGGCATGTGACTGCTGGTGGGTTTGAACCCACAACTCTTGCATTGGAGTACGACTGCTCTAACCACTCAGCCACAGCTGCCCCAGATGGGATGGAGATGGGACCAGTTAAAAAAATACTCTTTGCTTCCAGAGAACATCTTCAGCTCATAGACAATGGAAGTCAATGAAAAGTTACTGTACAGGTCCTTCTAAAAAAATTAGCATATTGTGATAAAGGTCATTATTTTTCATAATGTAATGATAAAAATGAAACTTTCATTTATTTCAGATTCATTGCACACCAACTGAAATATTTCAGGTCTTTAATTGTTTTAATACTGATGATTATGGCATACAGCTCATGAAAACCCAAAATGCCTGTCCCAAAAAATTAGCATATTTCATCCCACCAATGAAAGACAAGTGTTTTTAATACAAAAAACGCCAACCTTCAAATAATCATGTTCAGTTATGTGCTCAATACTTGTTCGGGAATCCTTTTGCATGAATGACTGCTTCAATGCGGTGTGGCATGGAGGCAATCAGCCTGTGGCACTGCTGAGGTGTTATGGAGGCACAGGATGCTTCGATAGCGGCCTTAAGCTCATCCAGAGTGTTGGGTCTTGCGTCTCTCAACTTTCTCTTCACAATATCCCACAGGTTCTCTATGGGGTTCAGGTCAGAGAGTTGGCAGGCCAATTGAGCACAGTAATACCATGGTCAGTAAATCATTTACCAGTGGTTTTGGCACTGTGAGCAGGTGTCAGGTCGTGCTGAAAAATGAAATCTTCATCTCCATAAAGCTTTTCAGCAGATGGAAGCATGAAGTGCTCCAAAATCTCCTGATAGCTAGCTGCATTGACCCTGCCCTTGATAAAACACAGTGGACCAATACCAGCAGCTGACATGGCACCCCAGTGACTGTGGAAACTTGACACTGGACCTCAAGCAATGTGAATTTTGTGTCTCCTCTCTTCCTCCAGACTCTGGGACCTTGATTTCCAAAGGAAATGTAAAATTTACTGTAATCAGAGAACATAACTTTGGACCACTCAGCAGCAGTCCCAGGTGAGATGCTTCTGACGCAGTCTCTTGTTCAAAAGTGGCTTGACCTGGGGAGCGCGGCACCTGTAGCCCATTTCCTGCACACGCCTGTGCATGGTGGCTCTGGATGTTTCTACTCCAGACTCAGTCCACTGCTTCCACAGGTCCCCCAAGGTCTGGAATCGGCCCTTCTCCACAATCCTCCTAAGGGTCCGGTCACCTCTTCTCATTGTGCAGCATTTTCTGCCACACTTTTCCCTTCCCACAAACTTCCCACTGAAGTGCCTTGATACAGCACTCTGGGAACAGCCTATTCGTTCAGCAATTTCTTTCTGTGTCTTACCCTCTTGCTTGAGGGTGTCAATGATGGCCTTCTGGACAGCAGTCAGGTCAGCAGTCTTACCCATGATTGCGGTTTTGAGTAATGAACAAGGCTGGGAGTTTTTAAAAGCCTCAGGAATCTTTTGCAGGTGTTTAGCGTTACGTTGTTGATTCAGATGGTTAGGTTAATAGCTTGTTTAGAGAACCTTTTCATGATATGCTAATTTTTTGGGACAGGCATTTTGGGTTTTCATGAGCTGTATGCCATAATCATCAGTATTAAAACAATTAAAGACCTGAAATATTTCAGTTGGTGTGCAATGAATCTGAAATATATGAAAGTTTCATTTTTATCATTACTTTATGGAAAATAATGACCTTTATCACAATATGCTAATTTTTTGAGAAGGACCTGTACGTGTCCAGGTTCTCTTCTTTGGGAGGATTCAAAACAGAAACACAAGAACTTTAGCTGAATGCAAACTTGTTAAAATTAAGTGAACAGGCTAGTTTTATGTACAAACTGTATAAGAAATGCAATGACTGAGGCAATAAGAAGAGTTTGATTGCAAAACAAGGTAAAATTATGACAGGTCAGAAAGTATTGTGTGACATCACACTAAGTTTAACTTTCTGTGGTAAAAGTGTCAAAAATCATAAAACCTAAATTGTAACTGTTTAAACGCTGTTAAATCCATCCATCCATTATCTTTATCCACTTCTTCCTTTTCGTGTCACAGGGATGATGCCCATAGTCACTGTGCGAGAGGCGGGGTACACCCTGGACAGGTGTCCAGTCCATCACAGGGACACATAGAGACAAACAAGACAAACAACCATTCACTCTCTCAGTCACAACTAGAGACAATTCAGAGTTACCATTCAGCCTAACATGCATGTTTTTGGTCTGTGGGAGGAAACCTGAGTACCTGGAGAAAACCCACGCATGTGCACGAAGAGAACATGCAAACTCCACTCAGAAAGGTCCTGGACTGGGATTCCAGCTGGCGAACTTCTCTCTGAGAGGCAGCAGAGCCAACTGATCCAACGTGCCGCCCTGTGTAAAAACTGTTAAAGATATTTAAATGCCAGTTCAGAACTGTAAAGTCCATCCTTCTGTGACCTGAACGATGTCTGAGCTATAGTGCTCCAAAGAGGAATTTTTTTCCCGCCTTTTGACACAACTCCATCATTGTAAAAATGGTTCCTTTTTTTCCAAATTGTCTACACTGCATGCATGATACATGCTACTAAAAGCCATAACACTCTATTCTAGACTGAACTGCATGTTGTATTTTTATATAAGTAGCTATAGGTTTTCTAAAGCTGTAGGCGAAACAGGAAATCAAATATTTGTGGCATAAACAGAAAAATAACGGCTGAATAGTTATGTGTGCCTCATTTGGCTTAACTGGAGCTGATTTTGGGATCAAGAAGATCCTCATTATATGCAGATTGTTGTGCTGTCTTCACGTCTGCTTGTCCTTTAATTAATCTAACATTCATTGTTTTTCATTTTAGGCAAGATCGCTCTGGAGAGGGAACGCCTGGAAGCTGAGAGGAAAGAGAGGGAGCGGAGATTTGAGCTTGAGAGTCAAGAGAGGCAGGTCATTTTAGACCTGCTGAAAGACAAGGTGCTGAAAGGCTGAAAACACCTGCAGCAGACCGTGGACATCCAAACACACGACCAAAACAGGAAGCAAAACAGCTAAACTGGAAGTGAGAAGATCAGAGAGAGGAACAGTGAGTTGAAATGTAAAATAAAGCGGACTGGGCTGCTTTTGTCTGTTTTAGCAGTTGAACAACAAAGGAAAGCAGAGCAGCAGACATGATGGACAGGAAGTACATGCAGCTGCTCTGCTCATTTTTTAAACAGAATAAAGTGTTTTTTATTTCTTATCAATTCAACACGTGCTCTCCATAAACATTAAATGGAAAAAAAGAAGTACTGAAGAGTTCAAATCCTTTCTGAAGGAAACAGGACACATTTTTACATTCTGTTATTTTTATTTATCCTTGACGACCGTTTACTTGTGACAAACTGACTAAAATAAAGAGGTCTGTGTAAACACGTGTCTCCACAGCAGCAGACATTTTACAGTCTTTGATATGAACTTTCACTGAACAGCCAGTAAAGTAGCTGAAGCAAAGAAAGAGCCAGGACAGAAGATGAGCTCTTCCTCACCAGATTCTTCTGATGCACATCAGACACTGTCAGCAACCACAAGAGCCATGAAATGTCTGATGCTGAAAGCTAACAGAGCTAGTTGCTGTTAGCGTTGCCACAGGGAAATTTTGCCACCAGCTTGAAGATCTTTCTCACTTCAGTCTTGTGATACTCACTGCCATTCTTGTGAAATGACCCGACCCAGATGGCCCAATCTGGTCCGATAGATCTGTACCTTATACCAACTTTACTGCTGTTCATTGTACATTATATACTGTAACATGAAAGGGGCCAACAGCTTCTACTCTTCTTGCAAAGCCTATCCATCCATCCATCCATCCATATATTTTACCCACTTCTTCCTGTTCGGGTCGCTGGTGTCCATATCCAGCAGTCACTGTGCGAGAGGTGGGGGACACCCTGGACAGGTCTCCAGTCCATCACATAGAGACATACGAGACAAACACTCACACCTAGAGCCAATTTAGAGTTACCAATCAGCCTAACATGCACGTTTTTGGTCTGTGGGAGGAAACTGGAGTACCTGGAGAAAACCCACGCATGCGCGGAGAGAACATGTAAACTCCACCCAGAATGGCCCCCAGGCTGGGATTTGATCCGGCGACCTTCTTGCTGAGAGGCAGCAGCTCTACCAACCATGCCACCGTGCACCTCTCTTGCAATGCCTTTCACAAGGCTTTGGAAGGTTGCCATGAGGAAAATGTCTCTCTTTACTCTGTAGAGCAGGGCTATTCAACTGGTGGCCCATGGGCCGGAAATGGCCAGCAGGTGATTTCAATCCGGCCTACCAATGACTTCATTTTAAAAAAATTGGGGGGGGGGGGGGGGGGGGGGGGTGGGTTTGGGTTTTTTTTTTTGCATTTATGACTAAATGCATTTATGACTAAATGCAATAAAATAAACAAATTTAAAACACAACAGATCATTTTAATACTTTGTTTATTCACATAATGACTTTAATTGCTGGATGTGTGGCCCCTGAGCTGCTGGCTTTCAGTAACTGTGGCCCCCTGAGCAGTTTAGTTGAACAGCTCTGCTGTAGAGCATTTCTAAAGGTCAGACATTGATGATGATGGTGGCTTGCAATCTTCTTTCCAGTTTGTACCAATACGGTTGACGTCAGGACTCTACATGGATCAGTCAAGTTCTTCCACACCATTCTGACATATGGTATCTTTACTGACTGAATGTCCCAGCAGTCTCAGTATTGACATTTCAAACCAGCAGGAAACGTCTTCCAGAAGCTGTTGTGTTGTAATTTTATAGGAACCAGCATAACGTGATGTGCGGCATTAAGCTCAATCTACTCCCACACACAAAATTTTCTTTTAAGCATGAAATAACAGCTAAATGTGCTAGAAAAATGAATAATTGAACTAAAGCAGCAAAGTAATATTTAAAGAATCAAAAGTCAGAACCTAAAAAAAAAAAATCAGCAGTTCTGTTTTATTTTATTTTTAAACAAGAAAACATCCTTTTTTTTATTGTGGAGGTGGCAGAATTTAAAACTTATACTGTAACCAGCTAACAGGAAAGCTGGTCCATTACAGATTCAACTTCCTGGATTTAGTCTGAGATCTACTTTTATGAAATCCTAGTTCCAAAGCAAACTTGTCAAACCATGTCTTGTTTGGTGCACTATAGAATAGGCCTGATGCGATAAATTATAAATCAATTAATCGCATAATAAATTAAAATTATCTACCTAATTTTCATTTACCGGCTTTATCGTTTCTTCATGTCTCTCTTTCTACTGAAGACACTGGATGAGAAAAGGCTCAACTCCGGTGTTCTTCACTGACACCTCCCCTTCTCTTTAAAATCCGTTTTATCCATCCATCCATTTTATTCCGCTTATCCGGGGTTGGGTCGCGGGGGTAGCAGCCTAAGTAGGGAGGCCCAGACTTCCCTCTCCCCAGCCACTTGGGCTAGCTCTTCTGGGGGAATCCCGAGGCGTTCCCAGGCCAGCCGAGAAACAGTCCGTTTTAACAATCCAAAATTGCGTTTTTGGATTGTTAAAAGCAGCTAAGCTGAGAAGCTAAGCTACGAGCTAAGCTAACAGGCCAACCTCATGGAAAAAACCCTCCGTCTTGTCGAAGCTCCAAAATTCACAGTTGAAACCCGTGCCTTCATCTAAAAATTTGTTTTTCTTTGCAAAAAGAAGCTGAGAACTTGTTTACTGATTTTTTTATTAAAAGCTTTGTGTGACAAATGCTATGTTCTTACCGGGACTTCCGGTAAGATGGCGCCCGTGTACATGGCTTGCAATCCACCTCTACTGATGGTGTTCGGATTATTTGTGTTTTGTTTGTTTTTCATCTGGGACATAAACTCGCTGCTGGTGTATGACCGACAACAGCTTCTGGATCTTCGATTTTCTGCCGCCGATGTCGCTTATTTGAATCAATATGAGCGTACTGCTGGACCCCACCCCCCTTCCCCCACTGCTGGCGGACATGCCTGTTTACCGTCGCTGCGCTCCTCACCTGCCTGCCCAGAGATATCGCTCCAGACGCCAGGGAAAACTTTCTGGTAAAGCTTAAAGCCCTGCACACTGCATCTTCCTCTCCATCTTGTGTTCATGGTTTACATCGCCAGCTTCCCGCATGCCCGGACCAGGTAAACAACGGGAGGTATCGGCCGGTGCACCACACGGGCCGACCCGGAGGCGTTATTGAAAATCTGCGGCCACTGGCGCGCTCCCTCCACCGCTGCTGGGTTCACTTTGGACAGTATCCGGATGTGCTTGGTCAACGCAAGATCTCTTACCAAAAAAACATTTATCCTCAGGGACTACTTTCAAGAGCACAATTTGGACTATCTCTGCATCACAGAGACTTGGATGTCTCTGGGTGAGTCCAGCGCCTTGATGGAATTATTGCCACCGAACTGTCTGTATTTTAATGCCCCGTGGCCATCAGGCCGCCGCGGTGGTGGATTATTAACAATATTCAAATCAACTTTTGACTATAAACAACTGCCCATTCCAGTTTCCCGTGCCAGCTTTGAGCTGAGCATCTTTGAGCTGAGCATCTTTGAACTCGGCCATTCGACTTAATGCGCACTCGTCTACCGCCCACCTCGATCTAAGGATTTCATAAATGAATTTTCTGATTTCTTTGGCTGAAATCACACCAAAATATGATCATGTTTTCATTATTGTGGACATTAATTTGCATGTGTGCTGTCAGGAGAAGCCAAAGTCCTTGGTTAAGGACTTTTTAGATTTATTGGACTCATTTAATCTAACTCAGCATGTAAATGGTCCCACCCAAGAGCGCGGACATACACTGGACCTTTTTCAACACGTGATGTGACTGTTAGTATCTTGAAATTGATGATAATGCTTTTTCAGACCACATGCCAGTCCGGTTTGAGTTCACCCTCCCCCATCTAATTCCTAAGCCGTGCGCTCGTGCACGTAGTAGCCGGACCATTAACCACTTCACTGCCACACGTTTCACAGATGTTTATGACTTGGAAATGATCATTCAGTCCCCGGTGTTTCTCACCACCGCTGAGGAGCTGATATCCCAGTTCAACTCTTTTTGCTTAAAGACTCTGGATCATGTCGCTCCTGTTAAAACTAGAAAATCAAAACTCAGAGCAGAACCTTGGCTGAATGATGTCACCAAGGCCGCTAGGCAGCAGTGCAGGAGGGCGGAGAGCAAATGGAGGAAAGACCGGTTTCATGTCTCTTTTCAAATAAAAGAGAGTTGGCAGCGTTATCAAAAAGCAATAAAAGCTGCTAAATCCAAATACTTTTCTGATATCATAACCTCAAACTCTCACAACCCACGTGTCCTCTTTTCTACCCTAAACTCTGTTCTCCACCTCACTGAACCATCACCTCTGGAAGCCTCGACTGAGCTGTACGAGAACTTCCTACATTTCTTTTTGGAAAAAATTGTGACCACCCGGGCTCTCATTTCCCCTCCAACTCATGACCCATCCATCCCACCTCAAGCTGTAGCTCTATTTGACTATTTTGAGCCCATAACTCTATCTTCTGTAGAGCAGGTCATGTGCAGCTGGAAACCTTCTGGTTCCCCCTTTGATGTGGTCCTACCTCGACTACTAAAGGAGGTTTTTCCTACTCTCGGTCCGTCCATTCTTGCCATTGTAAATAGCAGTTTATCCACTGGCGTGGTGACAAAAACCTTTAAACATGCTGCTGTCCAGCCTCTCCTGAAAAAAACAAACCTTGACCCCTCAGTCCAACTTCCGGCCTGTCTCCAGACTCCCATTTATTTCTAAACTACTGGAGAAAATAGTTGAGTCCCAGTTGAAGTGCTTCCTGGAGGGTTACACTATCCTAGAGCTATTCCAATCTGGCTTTAATCCTCTCCATAGCACTGAAACTGCCCTACTGAAGGTTTTTGTCCTATTGGACCTTACAGCCGCTTTTGACAATATCGACCATGAGATCCTCATTGCTAGGTTGGAGCAGTGGGTGGGCATCACAGGTTCAGCCCTCAATTGGTTCAGATCCTACCTCGCTGACAGATCCTTTTGTGTCTCCATCAAGGACTTTAGTTCTGCAGCGGCAGAGCTTAAATGGGGGGTTCCGCAGGGGTCCATCCTGGGTCCCCTCCTGGGTCCCCTCCTATTCTCTTTATACCTGCTGCCACTTGGTGCTATTTTCCGGAAATACAACATATCCTTTCACTTCTACGCCGATGACTGTCAAATTTACTTCCCCCTAAGACACAATGGTACATGCTCTATTCAACCTCTGCTCGACTGCCTGGCTGACATCAGGGACTGGATGGCTTTACATTTCTTAAGTTTCAATGAAAAGAAGTCTGAAGTCATGTTGTTCCCTCCCACTGACACGATCACAAACCACTGCATCGACCTTTCCGCTCTAACCCTGTCAGAAAAACAAAGAGTCACTAATCTGGGCGTGATAGTGGACCCTTCCCTGAAACGTAACAATCATGTAAACATGATTGTTAAGTCATGTTTTTTCCAACTGAGGCGGCTGTCTAAACTGAAGCCTATATTATCCAAAAATAACCTGGAGACAGTAATACATGCATTCATTACATCTAGGCTTGATTACTGCAATTTGCTCCTGTTTGGTATCAGTCAGACCTCCATTGCACGACTACAACTGGTCCAGAATGCTGCAACCCGATTTTTAACCAGCACAGGCAAAAGAGAGCACATTACTCCAGTTTTGGCCTCATTGCACTGGCTACCGGTTCACCTTCGAATCCAGTTCAAAATGCTCCTGTGTGTCTACAAATCGCTGAACAGCTTCGCCGCCCCCCACCCCAATATCTCTGATTTGCTACATCCGTATGTCCCACATTCCCTGAGGTCAGCGTCGCAGGCCCAAGACTTTGGAACGAGTTACCTCTGCTTGTCAGACAGGCCCCCTCCCTCTCGGTTTTCAAATCCCGTTTAAAAACCCACTACTATTCAGTAGCTTTCAACACCAGATGATCTGTGTTTTGAACCTGTATGCTCCACACTGGTTAGTCGTCATATTTATTATCTACATCGTTTTTATGTCTATGTTCTGATTTACCTCATTTTGTTTATTGCTTTGTGTATTGCCTGTTTTTCTGTCTGTACAGCACTTTGGTTGGCCTTGTCGCTGTTTTAAGTGCTCTATAAATAAAATGGTATGATATGGTATGGTATGTTAAAGAGCTCAAACCACACGAGGGTCAGCCATTTTGAAAACTGAAAAACAAGAACGAGACACAGCCCATGTCATGTCAAGGGCCTCCCTCCCATTTTTCTTAAAGAGACACGCTGCTCGCTCCCTCACTATCTATCCTTCGGTTCAGACAATCTTATACTGCCGTCCAGTGGTTAAAAAAGGTACTACAGATAAATTAACTTAAAGTTCTTCTTAAATTTGACAATAATTACTAATGTCAAATTTCAAACAATATTATCGTTTATCACAATATTTTCTGAGACAATTAATCGCACAGCAAAATTTGTTATCGTGACAGGCCTACTGTAGAATAGTTATGCTGGAATACAAAAGTGTCTTCCCAAAGTGTTGCAAAAAAATTGGGAGTGCAACGTTGTCCAAAATGCCTGCTAGAACATTAAGAATTACCTTTCAATAAACATTGGAGGCCTCGTCCAGCTCTGACTGAAACACTGGAATTGTTTCATACATGTGAATTTTTACATACGTTTAAAAAAAAAATCCCAATCCCCCTCCCAACTAAGTTGTCAGACCTTGACTGCCACACAACAGAAACATCTTTATTTGGGATTTTTGTGTGTGTGTGTGTGCATGCCAATCTGTTGTATTTGGAACAATGTTTAAGCTTTAATTGCTGCCATGGAGCTGGTGCCTATAGCAGTCACTGTGCAAGAGGCTGGGGACACCCTTGACAGGTCTCCAGTCCATCAATTTCAATTCAATTCAATTCAGTTTATTTATATAGCGCCAAATTACAACAAAGTTGTCTCAGGGCACTTTACAGGAACATTCACATACATAAAAGCCAATTAGTAAAGTTCTCTAAGGAATCCAGCAGACAAGTTGAATCTTGGCTTCGTTGCAGTCTCCCATCCTGAGCAAGCAAAGTGGCAACAGTGGAAAGGAATAACTCCCTTTTAAAAGGAAAATACCTCCAGCAGAACCAGGCTCAGGACAATCGGCCATCTGCTTTGACCGGCTGGTTGAGAGGACAGGAAGGAGAGACAGACGAACATAGAATGGTAGGTCCAGGTATAGGTACAGGTGTATCTGAAAGACAAAAAAAAAAAAAAAAAACACTTGTTAAGGATAGAAAAAATAATTACAAATACAAAACAGGTTTAGTAGAGTAAGTAAAGACAGTAGCAGAGTGAAAAGTGTGGTCAGTTTGACCTCCAGCAGTCTAAGCCTCTAGCAGCATAACTAAGGAACAGCTCAGGAAACCCAAGCCAACTCTAACTATAGGATTTAGCAAAAAGGAAAGTCTTAAGCCAAGTTTTAAAACTGGATAATGTGTCAGCCTCACGGACAGAGATTGGAAGTTGGTTCCACAAGAGAGGAGCCTGATAACTAAAAAATCTGCCTCCCATTCTGTTTGTGTAAATTCTAGGAACCACAAGTAAGCCTGCAGTCTGAGAGCGAAGTGCTCTGTTAGGAAAATATGGAACAATAAGATCTGTAATATAAGATGGAGCTAGGTTGTTGAGAGCTTTATAGGTTATAAGTAAGATTTTGAGTTCTATTCTGGACTTGGCAGGGAGCCAATGGAGAGAAGCTAAAACTGGAGAGATATGATCTCTCCAACTAACTTCAGTTAAGACTCTGGCAGCAGCATTTTGGATCAACTGAAGACGTTTTAAAGACGTATTTGGACACCCAGATAAATAAACCATTGCAATAGTCCAGTCTAGACGTGACAAATGCATGGACCAGTTTTTCTGCATCATTTTTAGATAAGATGTTTCTAATTTTAGTGATATTACGCAGGTGGAAGAAGGCAGTTCTAGTAACGTTTTTAATGTGGGGGATAAAAGACATGTCCTGATCAAAAATAACACCAAGATTTTTAACATTAGAGCTGGAGGACAGATTAATGCCATCTAAGGAGGGAGAAAGACTGAAAATTTCATTCCTAAGGTGCTCGGGTCCAAAAACCAAAACCTCAGTTTTGTCTGTGTTCAACAGGAGAAAATTAAGGGTCATCCAGGTTTTTATGTCTTTAAGACATGCTTGTAGTCTAAGTAGCTGATTGGATTCATTGGGTTTAATGGACAAATATAATTGTGTGTCATCAGCATAACAATGGAAATTTATCCCATGCTGTTTAACAACTCACAGGGACACTTGGAGACAAATGAGACAAACAACCATTCACTCTCTCACTCCTAGAGACAGTTTAGAGTTATCAATCAGCCTAACATGCATGGTTTCCATTGTTGGGAGGAGTACCTGAAAAAAGTCACCTTTGCTTAAGGAGAAGATGTAAACTTCAAACAGAAATGTCTCAGGCCAGGAGGCAATCCTGTGACCTTCCTGCTGGGAGGCAACAGCTCTAACCACTGCTCAGAGTGCTGGCTTCATTAAATGTCAAAATGGACC
Source organism: Nematolebias whitei (assembly GCF_014905685.2). Taxonomy (NCBI): domain Eukaryota; kingdom Metazoa; phylum Chordata; class Actinopteri; order Cyprinodontiformes; family Rivulidae; genus Nematolebias; species Nematolebias whitei. The sequence continues at coordinate 34,042,922 of NC_056513.1, read as the reverse complement.
AAGTTTGGTGTCTAAGAATGTGGAGAATATCTCTGAGATCTAATGAAAGAAATATAAGATAGACATTCAAGCTTTAGATCTGGTTGGGCAACACAAACTACAAGTTGGTGTCATCATGCAGTTGAGGTCTGAATGGACAATGAGCAGTAGTTTGGTAGATATCACCGTATGAAAATGGTTTTATTGATTAACAGGGCCTTTGCTGTGCATGACCACATTTTTTTGTTGTTGTTTTCTCTCCTGTGTTTTTGTGTTAAGTCCAAAGATTTACATTTGGTTAATTTGTGATTGCGGAAATCTTTATACAGCAACTGTAGAACTGGATATCTGGTGACATCGATGTTTACCAAAACCAGTTGCTCAAGGATCATCATGACAGGAAACTCTGAGACCCATGAAGTTTGTCATCTAAGAAACAGAGGGGAGATGTGGGTGTGGTCAAATGTTTTAGGAGTTGAGATTTACTGAGTCAAAAGTGGTGCCAAGGATCACATTTTGTGTGCTCTGATCAGCAAGATCAACTACAGCCTGTCTCACCAGGATTAAAAAGTCCTGCTGAGTCTTATTGAGCCATGATGTCCTGGGAGGACACAATGATTGATTGTACCAGAATGAATAAAACTGTATATTTAAAAATGTCATCCAACAAATTAAATATTCCACCACAAGTATTCCACAAGTCTTTACAAACTTTTTCGAGTTTACTATACTATAGAATTTGCACTTGTCTTTTTTCATTGATTTTTATTTCAAGACATTTTGAATAACATAAAACTAAACATCTTAACTTCCCCTCATACTGATTGACAAGTTGACAATCCCTCCATGACAAAAAGACAAGCCAGAACATGGATGATCTTTGAGGGGTCTTGGCAAAGTTGTTTAGAATGTATTAAAACTGCAGGGGGCTCTCATTACAAGTGATAAAGCATGACAGGTCAGTGGTGGTTGTGAGCATGAAAACTTCCATAGTGTTGTAGTGATGGTGGGGAGAGTAGCAGTGGTGCCAGTGTTTCCATGACAGGTAACCCACAAAAGCATGTGTGGCTTGACCTTTGACACTTTAAAGCAGCACTAGCCACGCTGACCTTGTTCCTGAGCTACTGTTGTGATCATAAGGTCGTGCAAACGACCGAAGCCAAGCGTGAAACCCATGGCTGCCTCCTGACGTGGTCTGAGCCTGAGCCCTATAAAGAGAGAGTTGCGACACTCTTTGATCTCGCCGATACGCGGTCACCTGGTTCATGCAGCTCCCAATAGTTCCAAACAGCTCATCCCTGTCAGTCAGTTTGAGCGGCTGCTGGCGCAACACAACACAAAAATTGACTTTTCTCACTTTACCTAGCGTCTTTCAGTAATTATTGAGCAGTAACGAACTGATTACTTAACTGATTACTGATTATTTCACAGACTATGCATTTTATCAAAGCATTTTTTAGAAGCGGCTGATACATTTATCATTAAATTTTAGAAGGAAACGAGACTGCAAATACATATTTGTTAGAAAAAATGTATATGCAATACAATGATAAATGTAGCCATGTCAGTGTTTTATAACGTTACACATGTAAAAAAAAAAAAAAAAAAAAAAAGGATCAGCGTAACACCTGTTATAAACCTATTTCTGATGTTCTCTGCATGAGCAGCAGGACCACACTTTCCACAGAACAACTGTGTCAACTCTTGAAACTGTGCCTGCAGTCAACCTACTTCACATATGGGGAGCAATATTATAGGCAGAAACATGGGTGTGCTATGGGGTCTCCAGTTTCTCCTATTGTTGCCAACCTGTACATGGAGGAGGTAGAAAAGAGAGCCTTGACGTCCTTTTCAGGGACACCACCAAGTCATTGGTTCAGGTATGTTGACGACACCTGGGTTAAAATCAAATCTCAGGAAGTCCAACATTTTACTGACCACATCAACTCTGTGGATAAATACATCAAGTTCACACGAGAAGATGTAAAAAATGGCAGGTTGGCTTTCTTGGACTGTGAGGTCTCAGTCTCTGATAGAGGACATTTGCAAACTGAGGTTTACCGCAAACCCACCCACACAGACCAGTATTTGCAGTTTGACTCCCATCACCCTTTGGAGCACAAGTTAGGAGTCATCAGGACTCTGTATCACAGAGCAGACAGCGTCCCCACTAGCTCAGGAGCCAGGCAGAAGGAGAAATCCCACACAAGACAGGCTCTAGAGCAATGTGGCTATCCTAACTGGGCCTTCCTGAAAGCAGAGAAGAAACCCAAACAGGACTCCAGTCAGCCAACAGGTGAAAAGGAGGAACCCAGACCAGTGGTCATTCCATATGTTGAGGGAGTATCAGAGAAACTGAGACATTTATTTTCTAAACATAACGTCCCAGTGGCTTTTAAACCCCAAAATACATTACGGCAAAGACTGGTTCATCCCAAAGATCCAGTCCCCCGGCACAAACAGAGTAATGTTGTGTATGCTGTTCAGTGTCAGGTGGGCTGTGATCAGTCTTACATCGGGGAAACAAAACAGCCACTGGCCAAAAGGATGGCCCAGCACAGAAGATCAACATCATCAGGCCAGGACTCTGCGGTCTACACTCATCTCCAGGCCAGCGGTCACTCTTTCAGGGATGAAGATGTTCACATCCTGGACAGAGAGGAACGATGGTTTGAGAGAGGAGTAAAGGAGGCCATCTTTGTGAAAAGAAATCGTCCATCGTTAAACAGGGGTGGAGGCCTCCGGGTTCAACTGTCCCCCTCTTACAATGCTGTGATTGCTAGTATCACTCAGCCCTCTGTGAACAGTAAACAGCCATCAGTGTGCTAATGATCCATTGTTAGGCTGATGGTCCTTCTTGAGCATGTGATCAGCTGGTTTTGGTTGTCAGCAGCAAAACTGGTTGATCCACTCTGAGACGGTGCTATTTAAGAGACTGAGCTGAATACAGCTCCTCAGACTGAGGAAGTCTCTCGGATGAGAGACGAAACGTTTCTACATTTTTTTGTTGATTTGCTTTGTTGGTTTTTTTTGTTTGTTTTTTTTAATGTCCAGAGGACCAGATTTAACTTTTTTAGATTTTTCTACCTGGATTATTGAGCATGCATCAGGATATTTCTTTTTATCATTTTTCTGGCAGTGAATAAAACAGAAGATTGACACATAATAACAGTTCAGTTTAGCACTAGGCTCAGTTTACAACCAAATTTGGTCAAAGGCCTTGTATGGGAACAGAGAAGTTAAAATCAAGACCAAGCAAATAAATAAAACAATTAATTAATTAATTAAGTAATAAAAAATAAAAAAATAAAACCCAGTGCGTCTTCGAAAACCAATGTTACAACAACTTAGTCTACAAACGTTTACTTGCTGAAAATTATTTACTTTGATAAGTTATTTTTGCCCTTACATGATTTTATTTAGTTTAACAGTTATATTTTAAAGTTTATGAAGTCCTTTGCACCATTTTCAAAACACTTCCCATGCCGCGAAGAGATGGCAACGTCATCCTTGAGACTTTTGAATGTTTTTGTTTGTTTTAGAAAATTACAGCTTTATTAATCTAACTAGTATATTTATTTAAAAAAATATTTAATCTCAAGAGATATCTGAAAATAGCTTGAAATTTGACTTTGCCTGCCATAATTAGACTCCTTTCCCCCTAAAGGAGTTTGTTTCTTTCAATTATTTGTTAGTTTTAAATTTTTGCATTTATCATAAACAGGCAGAATATTTAGGCCTACATGTGAAAATTGCAATTTTGTCTAGTCTAGCTAAAAACTGGAGCCATACTATAACTTAACTGTACTATATCAATGCAATAAAAATGTATGGTATTGTATATGAAAATAAATGTTTTTACAATTGTATAATCAGTTTTATTTACTTCTGATTTGCCTGTATTGAGATCAGTTATAAGTTATTGCTGTTTTAGAATTTGTTTCAGTGAACAGACAACGTATTTTTGTATTTTTGGTGTTATACTTTAGAAATGGTGTTTGTTCTAGAAAGCCACATGATCTTCAGAGCCAGCCAATGCTTTATGCTGGGGAAGAGTCATCCAGGTCATGATAACACCCCCCACCACCACCACCACCACCCCCCCAAAAAAAGATTTAACAAAACCCCAAAACGTTGGTTACGTACTGTAACCCCAGATTCTATGAGTATAGGCACAGCCCTTTAAGGCTGTCGCTGGTGGTTTTCATCCTGTCGCGCAAAGCGCAGCACTGAAAACTTTAGTCCACACCCACCTGCTGTGTGGGCCTCACCCGGTCCGTATAAATTACGGTGAGACTGGGTAATCGGCTCCCAAATAGCTTTTTTGTTCAGCCATTTAGGAACCAGTGAGGACCAGAGCTTAAAGGGCTATGCCTATACTCATAGAACCTGGGGTTACAGTACGTAACCAACGTTCTATTTCATATAGGCTTCGCCCTTTAAGGTTGTCGCTGGTGGGTTAAAGGCAAAGCAGGATGTAGTCTATGCCTCACTGGGTCCGTTCAGTCCCGTGGGCTCAATGAGAACCATAGTTGACACTGGGCGTTCTCCCGTGTGGTAAACAAATCCACTGCTGCTCGGCCGAACTTGCTTCAAATCCGAGATCAGTTCGGGACGGAGACTCCAGCCCCCGTGGCGCGGACCGCCCCTGGACTTTATGTCTGTTCCTCTGTTCAGGACGCCGGGGATGTACACTGCTCTGATGGAGAGCAGGTTTTGTTGAGCCTAGCACAACAGCTGCCTTGCGATGCGTAACAGTTGGGCTGAGCGCACACCCCCTTGCCGGTTTATGTAAGCTGCAGTCACTTTGTTGTAGGGATGCACCAATCCACCTTTTTTTTACTTCCGATCCGATCCCGATACCTAACTCTGAATATCGGCCGATACCGATCCAGTTCCGATATCATCATTATTGATTTTACATGAGGCTGTAATAATCAAGGACAATTTGTACAAATATATGTCATGCATGTCCAAAAAGGCAACTTGAGGTTTTATTAATGTTGGATAAGTTTTAAAGTTAGAATTAAATTCTCCTAACACAAAACATGTTTATTTTTATTCCTAGCTTTAAAGTGGATATTAAAGTGATTAATTTAAGTGATTGTTTAAATTTTTTTTTTTTAATAAGGGGCAGATATAAGAATTATTTTTCTTCTTTCTGCACTCTTTTCATTCAATTTTTTCTTTTTGATGATTTTTTATTTTGTTTCTTTTAAATGAATGAATAAATGAATTAAATTAAATAAAATGTTAAATGGCTTCAAACACCTGCTAAGTTCATGGCATAAACCAACAGACATGTTCCTGTTTTTAGTATTTTACATCACTTTATAATGTAGCTGTCTTTTGTTTTTAATATATATAATTTTCAAATCATGTTTTTTTTATGATTGTCTACTGTTGTACTGATAAATATCTCCTGGAAGGTAAACTATATCTTGGATGCAAATATCAAACTGTGAAATCCTTCGTTTTCTAAAACTGATAGGAGTTGGACATTAATTATGAAGTTTAGCAACTTTTCTGTAAACATTAGCGCTCCATGGTTTCAGCGATGTCTTCTTCTTGTTCAATCCGAAGCAGGCAGCCTGATTTGGTGCAGCCGCGCTCAGTCTGTCCCTCCTCAGAGACAGGCAGACTGCGAGGCAGATTGGACGCGGCTGGCCGAGATCGAGTCGCCTCTTTCGGATTCAGCGAGAGTAGCGCCCCACTGAAGCCACAGAGCTCGAATGTCCAACGTAAAACTAACTTTACCGCGGTTTAATGTGGCGCTATGGCTCTGCAGACATTGCACGTTGCTGTCTTGTTTTGTGGTGTTTCTAATATAAAATACTTCCACACAGCGGACATGTTTAGATGAAAAGTTGGTTAGCTGTTAGCCACAGTGCTGCTAACTCAGCCCTCACGTTGTAGCTGGCTGAAAACTATCAACTGGATTTCCTGAATGTGAGGCGGGTCTTATTATTCTGGATTCATGAGACAAGCCGCCGTTCATGAAATCCATTCCATAGTTTGAAGCCAACGTGCAACGCAACCACAGACATGCATCATGGATCGGAAATATCGGCAGGTGGATCTGAAAAATCCGATACGTAAATTATGCTGGTATCGGAGGGCCGATACCGATACTGGATCGGATCGGCCCCATCCCTAATTTGTTGTCTGTGTGAATCAGAACATGCTGATTCCGCAACAGGGGAGCAAAATGCTGAATCATATTCTAAACTGTGAGACAATCCAAAATGTTTATATGAGCTGATGGTGTGAGGCGGCCACAGCGTCCCCACCACTTGAGACAGGCACGTTCCTCCCAAGCCTGACAGGGACACGTCTGTGAAAACTGAGACGTGTGATGTAGGTCTGCTGATAAGAACTCCCTCTGACAGAGTGAGAGGGTTTCCCCAGCGCTTCTGGTCGGTTCCCACGGAGGGGGACACAGAGATCATCCGTCTCTTCTGACGTACCGGATCTATGCGCAGGCGAGCGAACCATATCTTAAGGCATCTCATGTGGCGTAAGCCCAGCGGAACTACAGCGTGAGCTGACGACATCGTTCCCAACAGTTTCATGATCGAGACGGCCGTTACTACTCTGCTGGGTTTTACACGGCGGAGCTGGTCCTTTAGAGCTTCGGCTCTCGTCTGTGATAAACGGGCCCTCATAGTGACTGAGTTTAGCTCCACTCCCAGATAAACGATCATCTGGGCAGGGAGAACCAAACTCTTCTCCCAATTTATGGTGAAACCCAGGTTTAACAGGTGTGATGTCAGCGCTTTGGTTTGTGCAGCTGCTTCCTGTCTGGATCGGGTCAGCAGCAGCAGATTGTCCAGATAGAACAAAATTCGCATCCCTGCTCTGTGTAGCGGCTACCGAACAGTCTCCACGCATTTCGAAAACGTGCGTGGTGCGAGGGAATAGCCGAACGGGAGCCTGTTGTACTGGTACTGGGTCCCTTGGAAGAAGAAGCGCAGGAACTTTCTGTGTTTTGGAATGATTGGTATGTGAAAATAGGCGTCTTTTAGATCTATGGAGGTAAACCAGTCGTTCTAGTGAATGTTGTCCAACATCTGTCTGGTTGTCAGCATGTGGAATTGTCTCTCCATGATCGAATTGTTGAATACGGATAAGTCCAAAATGGGTCTCATTCCTCCGGTCCTCTTCGGAACCAGGAAGTAACATGAGTAAAACCCCGTGTTTTCCTCTCCGTTGGGAACCCTGGAAATTACGTTTCTTATCAGTAATTCCTGCACTTCTGGGTGGAGAGACGAGATCTGTTCTGGAGATGACAGAACCGTCTCTATAATCCCTCTGAACGGTGGGGGTTGAGCTGCAAACTGCAGTGTGTAACCTCTGCTGATCAGACGGTCCATCCATCTGTCCAGGGAACACACTCGCTGCCACTCTGCGTAACGCTCTGGGAGCGGGCATGCGTTTTTGTGTTGTGTCAGGTTCTTTATGGACGTTAGCCAAGCTAAGGCCTCCACCGCCATCATATGCTCTGGAGATGCTCTTTGAGCGACCCATGGGGAGGCCTTGGCGAAAGGGCTCTGGGAATGCCTCTGTGCTGCGCTCAGGCTGCGAGCTCACATCAGAGTTGATGTGAGCTGACGCGCACTGAGGAGAGGCGTAAGCGCCTTTAGAAATGTGACGCTGTTTGGGTGGAGATTGCAGTTCCGGTGGAGAAACGCGTTTGCTCCCGCTGCAGTTAGAAAAATCAGAACACAACCTGGGCTGAGAGAAAGGATTTTTTCTGGGCTCGATCTGCTGAAAAAAATCAGTTTTAGCTGCTGTGTCAAGCGAGCATTTTGTGTGGTTTCTCGAGCTGCGGTGACTTTTAAAAACCTGTTTTGAGGTTACCGGCCCGATTTGTGTGGAGGATGTGTGAAGAGAAGCCGCTGTGAGATCATTCGATCTGACAGTCAGGCTGGAATCAGAAGACACTTTACTCTCTGAATGATGTTTTCGTTCTATTTTAAAACTCATCTCATCATTATACATACACACATCCTCCGCAAGGAGTCATTTCTTGTATCTTCTCCCCCGTGAGCCCTGCGACTGGTTGTTCCAGGATGGCGCCTGTTGGCGGTCTCTGGGGAAACGCTGAGCCGCTGGTTGCTGCGATGAGAAGGACTGTTCTCTGGCGGGAGGGGCCGGTGGCGGAGCGGGGAGGGAGGACACTGCTGCAGCTGAGGAACGTCTCTGCTGCTGCCTCTGACCACAACGATTTCTCCAGCTGGTGTGTGTGTGGGGGGGGGGGGGGGG
>NC_056513.1:34025391-34034578 GCF_014905685.2 Nematolebias whitei | reverse complement strand
GGAGGGGTGCAGCTTCATCAGGTGGCACACAGTCTTCGACACCTCCTCTGACTTCTTCGACTTTTCAAGCATGGCCTTGAAATTGGCCCCGAACAGCGCGTCCATCGTGATGGGGCCCTCCAGGAGGTCTTTCTGCACTTTCTCCGGCAAGGAGGGGGAGTATCGGAGCCAGGTGAACCTCTGGATCATTGTCATCCAGGTGGCTATGCGAGACAGGCAGACCGCAGAGGAGGCACACAGGTTGAGGATGACGTCAGACACTTTGCAGAGCAAGCTCCTCATCTCCTCAGGCAGGTCTGTGTCCTTCAGCCTTTTGGAGATGCTGTAGGCCAGCAGGGTGTCCAACCTGGACACTTTTGCTCCGAGTGCTTCCGCCAGGCTTAGCTCTGGGGGGGGGGGGGGGGGGGGTACAGAGGGAAAATTCCGCTCTGTAAACCTCTCCACTCTGGTGATGGGAGCGAAGGTGGAGACGGGCACCTTCAGCCTACCAGGTCCGTCCGGCTGCAGCCTCGTTCCAGTAGGACGTGTCGTCACAGCTGGGAAACGAGGCCAGATGGGGTCAGGGAGGCGAGTCAGGGTGGAGCCAAACCTTCCCGCTAGATCATCCGATCTGGGCAGGGGGAGGAGAGGGACGGAAAGTCCCTTCGTGTCAGCCGCCTCCTGGATTATGCCGGACAGCTCCGAGAGGAGGGCACCGACGACTGGGAGCGGTGTGTTCGCCAATGCGGAAAGGCCTGGGGGGGGGGGGCATCCACTCAGCCCATCCAACCCGTTCCAACACTACGCTCTCCAGGAGCGAATGAGCAGTGGTGCTGCTGCTGACGTCGCCTTTCCTGGAGGAATTATCCTATTCGCTCTGTGACTCGGCGTCAAAAAAGGCTATGGCGTCATCCAGCGAACAGTCCTCCGTCATTGAGAGACACTTCTCAATGTTAGCCTTGAACAAGGCTGCTCGCCTCTGTCTCTCCTCAGGAGGGAGGAGGTCACAGAGATGGCAGGAGGAGGCGAGGTCGGCGTGGCGGGGATCCAGGCATCCTTCACAGATGTCGTGACGGTTGAAGCTCAGCATGTAGCCGGTCTTGCAGGATAGGCACAGGCGGATGGTGCTGGACATCGTGTTCTTGTAAAAAAAAACAGTGCTGGTTGCTTGCTGAAGAAAAATGGGAGCTGATTACCTGGTCTCACCGTAATTTATACGGACCAGGTGAGGCCCACACAGCAGGTGGGCGTGGACTAAAGTTTTCAGTGCTGTGCTTCGTGCGACAAAACCCACCAGCGACTGCCTTAAAGGGCGAAGCCTATACGAAATAGAACAACTGGACTTTTTTTCTGAAGCTATTCTTTCAGCTTCAGAATAGAAGTCCCTTTTTTTTCCTTCTTCTTTTTTTTGTGGGGGGGGTGTGTGTGAATGTTTTTTCAAAAACAAAAGCGTGAGGAAGAATTTAAACTTAATGTAATAAATCCAACCTCCAAATGGTGGCAGTATATTGATGCCCTTCGTGTATAATCTGCAGTATCAACATCTAATGAAGAAGAAATATAAGCTTTCTGATTGGCTCTTGTAAAAGTCAGTTCCTGTTTTTCATCCAATGGATGAGTGCGCGTGGTGTTTTTTTAATCCGACCTCTACAGCACCACGAAAAAAGTTGTAATTTGAGTGTGACGCAGATTTAGTTAAAAAAGCTGTTTGCAGTATTTTCTTTCTGATCCTTTAGTGTAATCAACATAACTTTAAAACGTTTCGGCGGTACGGGACACTTCCGGCTGAAGGTCCCGAAGGATTAAGAGAAACGAACGACTCGGTTTTCCATCTGCTGAGTTTTTTTTTTCCCCCAGCCGTTGGTAGATTTGACTTGTTACTCCCGCTAGACCCGCTGCTTCCATCCATGTGGGACATAATGTGCCTTCTCTGTTGTAGGCTTCATGTTTAGTACACACAAGTTTCCATTGTTTATAGTTTCTAAATTTGGGTTTCACCTTCACGATGGCGACCATCTGAACCAAGAACCGCATGAATTTGAACTGAAAGTCGTGTCCCCGCTTTTCTGAGCTAAATCCAGGAACACCACAGCCTCCTCCGGAGCAGCATGCCCATCAGACGCTTCGGGGGTCACAGGTCTCTTGGTTCTTGTTCTCCGACCGCTAAATTACTGTCGTATGATTACACGAGGAAAATGAATATTTCAAAAAGTGGCTACCGTGTGTTCACGGCCAACTCCAGCACCGCCTGTACCGAGCTGGCCAAGAAGATCACAGAGTAAGTATGGACATGTTTAAATAATAAACGTGGTGGCAGCCATTCACTCATGAGACGTGCAGAATAAATCTGAATCAGTGATGATGTGGGAGCATCACTCATTGTTATACAGAACCAGAAGCCAGGCCCAGTGTAAATTTGGGTTTGGAGGGTTATTCCTTATGGAAACCTTAAACAATGCTTTACTGCATGACGGGTAACAAGAAAATTACATTTGTTGAGGCATTTCCTTTATATAAAAATAACAGCAGATGTGCTGGAGCCAAAAAGTTCCAGTTTTGTTGTGTCAGCATGTATTTTAGTAAATTCCCGTTTTTAAATTTAAGTGCTATGTGTTGTTATCATACAAGGGCAAATTTAGTTCTCTGCATTTAACCCTTCACACGTGGGATACACCCAGGTGGAGCAGTGGACGGCTACATTGAGGAAAATAAGTATTTGAACACCCTGCGACTTAGCAAGTTCTCCCACTTAGAAATCATGGAGGGGTCTGAAATTTTCATCTTAGGTGCATGTCCACTGTGAGAAACATAATCTAAAAATATATATATATATCCGGAAATCACAATGTATGATTTTTTAATAATTTATTTGTGTGTTGCTGCTGCAAATAAGTATTTGAACACCTGCCAATCAGCAACAATCCTGGCCCTCAAAGACCTGTTAGTCCACCTCTAAAACATCCACCTCCACTCCACTTATTATTTTAAATTAGAAGCACCTGTTTGAGGTCGTTAGCTACATAAAGACACCTGTCCACCCCACACAATCAGTAAGACTCCAACTACTAACATGGCTAAGACCAAAGACACCAGAGACAAAATTGTAGACCTCCAAAAGGCTGGAAAGAGCTACGGGGCAATTACCAAGCAGCTTGGTGAAAAAAGATCAAATGTTGGAGCAATTATTAGAAAATGGAAGAAGCTAGACATGACTGTCAATCTCCCTCAGACTGGGGATCCATGCAAGATCTCACCTCGTGGCGTATCAGTGATCCTAAGAAAGGTGAGGAATCAGCTCAGAACTACACGGGAGAAGCTGCTCAATGACCTGAAGAGAGCTGGCACCACTGTTTCCAAGGTTACTGTGGGTAATACACGAAGACGTCATAGTTTAAAATCATGCATGGCATAGAAGGTTCCCCTGCTTAAATCAGCACACGTCCAGGCCCGTCTTAAGTTTGCCCATGACCATTTGAATGATCCAGAGGAGTCATGGGAGAAAGTTCTGTGGTCAGATGAGACCAAAATAAAACTTTTTGGTCTTAATTCCACTAGCCTGCTACAGTGTGTGCAAACCTGGTGGAAAAACTACAGGAAACCTTTGACCTCTGTAACTGCAAACAAAGGCTACTGTACCAAATATTAACATTGATTTTCACAGGTGTTCAAATACTTATTTGCAGCAGTAACACACAAATAAATTATAAAAAAAATCATACATTGTGATTTCTGTTGTTTTTTTTTAAGATTATGTCTCTCACAGTGGACATGCACCTAAGATGAAAATTTCAGACCCCTCCATGATTTCTAAGTGGGAGAACTTGCAAAGTCGCAGGGTGTTCAAATACTTATTTTCCTCACTGTATGTAAGCGCCCGGGAACAATTGGGGATTGGGTGTCTTGCTCAGGGACACCATGACGTGGGAATGGCGGGGAGTCGAAGCGCGATTTTTGTGGTCCCAGTTCGGCTGATCTGCCTCTACCCCGTCTCGTCCCCCTAAAAACCATCGCAGTTTGGTATTTTTGTGTTTTTCTGCTAACAGTGAAGCCCTCAAAATAAAATGGATGGCTTGATCAGAAAGTGACATACCTGAACCTTGGGAGTTCATCTTGAATGGTTTTGAATGGTTTATTTTTGAGCTCTTCTACCTTCTGCTCTATCCATTTTTATCATCCTGGGGTTGCATTAACACTTGGGTCTACTAGGCCTGTCATGGTAAACATTAAATCAATTAATCGCATGATAAATGAAAATTATCGACCTCATTTTCATTTATCAGCTTTATCATTTATTCGTCTCTCTCTCTCTACTGAAGACACTGGATGACAAGGCTCAACTCAGGTGTTCTTCACTGACACCTCTAGGGGTTCACCGATTGCAGTTTTCTGGCCCATCACCATTCACCGATTTCTAAAAAGCCTGACCTGCCGATTCCGATTTTGGCTGATACTGATTTTTGTTTTGTAAGCGACACTGTCAGGTGTTATAAGGTCACAATGCACCTTCAATTTTCCAATATTAATTTAAGAAAACCTACCCTTGAACAATATCCTAGAAACATTAAAAACTTGTTTTAACTGGCCATGAGGTAGTACTCTGAAATACAAATCAAGTTTAGACAATTATTAAAAAAAATAAAAGATCTGTAAAATTGGTTTCTCATGTAAGTATCGGCTGATTTCCGATTTCTCAAAATTAAGGAAATCGGGGCCGATAAATCGGCCGGCTGATTTATCGGTGCACACCTAGACACACCCCATCACCACCACCCCATTTCTCTTTTCTCTTTAGAATCCATTTTAACCATGATCTTAAATCATGTTTTTGGATCATTAGAAGCAACTAAGCTACGAGCTAAGCTATCAGGCCGACCTCAGGGAAAAATGTTTGTTAATTTGTTTTGAGTGTAGTACAAAAAAAGGTACTACACTCAAAACAAATTAAACATTTCTTCTTAAATTTGACAATAATTACCAATTATTGTCAAATTTCAAACAATATCTATCGCAATAATTTCTGAGACATTTAATTGCCCAGCAAAATTTGTTATCGTGACAGGCCTAGCGTCTACATCCTGGGAGGTTGTCTACAGTCCCATAAACCCTGTAGTCAACCTTTGTCACCAGTATACACAGTTAAACCTCACAAATGTACTAAAAACACAAATGACCTTCGTCTATATGAGCTTTCCAGTTTAGACTGGATGTTTCAAGGTCGTCTTTGTGGTACCGTTCTACTTCCAGTCCATGTTTAAGCAGGCTCTGCAGCTGTGAGGTTCTTTTACAAGCCAATCAGAGGAGACTTTACTACAGCCAAAACAGTATTACTGGATTTCTTAGTTTTACTGCAGAGGGTCAGTAACCATTAGTAACTATTATTATTATATTATTATTATTATTATTAGTCTGAAATGTGTGGAGTATCCCACAGAGCTGCTCACTAAAACCCAGAAGGAGAACCTAAAGTCTTTTCATGTCTATTTTCAGAAATCAGACTTTGCATCATTATTACTTTCAGAATGTACAACAAGCTTTATTTAAGTTGCTCACGTAGGTTTTGGATAAGCGTCCCATATTCTGACTCTAAAATGTGTTAAATTTACTAAAGCTTTTACAGTTTTGCTTTTTCAAATATACAGTATTCAATAAATTTGGGCACAAAGGGTCAGTTTGTCTTTTCTATTACTTTTGTTTTTTTGTTGCACATAGGTCGTTTATTCTTTAAATTGTTGCTTAAGGTTAAGAACACTATGTGCACAAGTGTGTTGAAGATTAAAGTTGCATTATCTTCTCACTAATTTGGGATTTTAAAGTGTGGTGAGGGAGATTTAACAACATTAACACCAAACCCTGATCAAAGGAGCCCAGTCTTCAGGTACACGTCTACAAACAGGCCACTGGTAATGAAGGTGAAGTGATTCAAGGAGTGTTTAAACAAGACTTTAGATTCAAAACAATGTACTTTGTACTGTTGAATGAGTCAGCTGTCACATTAAATCTCAAGCATTTATAAAAATTGTGTATTTTAATCAAAACAAAAAGAATAACTACAAATTGAAATCAAATGTTAGAGACGGCTGGTCTAAGTTGAGCAACATAAATAACAGTGCAGGGAAGGAGGCATGTCTCAGGAAGTTAAAATAAAAATACAAATGATCTGAAATATGTTTTTTTACTTGTGTTGTTTTCATCCTTCATTAAACTGGACGGGTGCCACCACCCCGCAGGATGGACATGTCCCTGACTCGAAGTTGCATTTGGTCTACAGTCCACCAGTTAATGATCACTGGCACAAAGATTTGTCTTTTTATCCCCACAGACGTTTGGGTGTGGAGTTGGGCAAGTCAGTGGTGTATCAGGAGTCCAATTCAGGTAAGTGTCAGCTACATGTCCAGACAGCTTGATTTCCTCACTGAAAATGTCTTTTTCAGTTGTTGCATCTGGACCAACTGGTTGTTGTTTCGTTCTGCAGAGACTAGAGTCGAAGTGAAGGAATCTGTCCGTGGACAGGACATCTTTATTATTCAGACCATTCCCAGGTGAGACAGAAGAATGAGCCCAACGTTTTAAACTTTGCTTTCCTTCAGCCCCGAATCAGGACACACAAGATAAAACCACATTAGTTTGACTTTTTAAATAGGAAATTGATCAGACGCGCTCTGTTCTGTTTCTCAGAGATGTCAACACAGCTGTCATGGAGCTGCTCGTGATGGCTTATGCTCTGAAGACGTCTTGTGCCAAGAACATCATTGGAGTCATTCCTTACTTTCCATACAGCAAGCAGTGCAAGATGAGGAAGAGAGGCTCTATTGTCTGTAAACTGCTGGCTTCTATGCTAGCTAAAGCTGGTAAGACCAGGATGCACATTAACGCATTATAACTTTTAAGTCCAGTTTCTGAAATTATTGACGGTTAATTTGTACATTTATGAACTACAACCCCAATTGCAAAAATGGACTGAGGAAAAATGGAGAACTGTTCTGCAGTTAAATCCAGTTAAATATTGTCCTCTAAACTAAAAAAACAGAGGGATCATCCAGTTTATTAGTATTAGTATATCATTTGTCACACAACGCTTTTAATAAAAATCAGTAAACAAGTTCTCAGCTTTTTTTTGCAGAGAAAAACAACTTTTTACACGAAGGCATGGGTTTACATGAATTTTGGAGCTTTGATAAGACGTGTTTTTTTTTCCTTCCTGAGGTCGGCCTGTTAGTTTAGCTCGTAGCTTAGCTTCTCAGCTTTAAACAATCCAAAAACACAATTTTGGATGGTTAAAACAGATTTTAAAGAGAAAAGAGAAAGGGAGGGGTCAGTGAAGAGCACCAGAGTTGAGCCTTTTGTCATCCAGTGTCTTCAGTAGAACGAGAGAGAGAGACACGAAGAAACGATGAAGCCGATAAATGAAAATGAGATTGATAATTTTAATTTATCATGCGATTAATTGAGTTATTGTTTATTGTGACAGGCCTACTCATGATGTCACCCTCCTGCACATCATCAGCTTCTATGTGGCGAGGGTCAACAGCACATCTTTTAAAATGTTCTCAGGTCTCAGGAACCTCGCCCACAGGCTGGATCCCTCAGCTAATAAAGTAGCTGAATCTAATACCACTCTCTAACAAGAGAACCAGAGTTTTGTTTTATCGTGTATTTCATTATATGTACAGAAATGTCTGCATTGAACAGAGTCAGCCACTTGGTTTTTACTTGTGTATTTGTACTTGAAACTTGTTAGTTTGTTCTGTGGTCATATTTAATAAAAGCTGGTGGTTGTGTGTCCGGTGCTTCAGGGCTCACTCACCTCATCACCATGGACCTTCATCAGAAGGAGATCCAGGGCTTCTTCAACTTCCCCGTTGACAACCTGAGAGCTTCACATTTCCTCATCCAGTACATCCAGGAGCAGGTCGGGCTTCAATAAACCGTACATTTAGCTTTTTACCAAAGCATGTCGGGGTTAAAGTGGTTATCTATAGAACATTGCATATTGTTTTAATGTTTCAAATATCTTTTCTCCTCAGATTCCAGATTACAGGAATGCCATAATTGTTGCAACGTCTCCCTCAGCTGCTAAGAGGTATACAGCATTCCTAAAACGCTCAAAACTTTAAAATGAGAGTCATTAAACGTCCGTGAGGTGGATGTAGCTGTGTATAAGGTTAATACAATTTACTGTAAACCACTCAACCATTCATTCATGCAGTTTTATACATATCTGGGTTCGTTCTGATTGCTGTTTATATTCTAACATCTCTTAGATTTGACAAGAGGAACTCCTCACTTTAAAATAAAAGTGCTTCACATATGAATTTAAAATTCACTGTTACATCGAGACTTTGTTCCACCAAATGTTCCACAGGCCAGAGTTCAGTGACCTCAGCACAAAGTCAGCATCTGTGACTGAGACTATATTTGTGTTCTGTCAGAGCTTCACCTACAGCAGACGTAGTTTCATTCTGTCTAGTGGAATATCTTCTAGCATACGGCCACAAACTCCCCTCACCTCTGCAGATGGATGTTGCTGTGGATGAGTTATGTAAAGTAATAAGCTAACTAGGCCTGTCAAGATAACAAATTTTGCTGGGCTATTAATTGTTTGAAATTTGACAATAATTAGTTATTGTCAAATTTTAAAAGAAATGTTGGTTAATTTTATTTAGCTTGTAGTACCTGTTTTGACCACTGGATAGCAGTATAAGACAGTTTAAACCAAAGGATGGATAGTGACGGAGCGAGCAGCATGTCTTAAGAAAAATGGGAGAGAGACCCCTTGACGTGACACGGACTGTCTCTCATTCCTGTTTTTCTGTTCTCAAAATGGCGGACGCTTGGTGTGGTTTGAGCTCTTTAGCATAGCATTTGCCACACAAAGTTTTTATTTAAAAAATCAGTAAATAAGTTCTCAGCTTCTTTTTACAGAGAAAAACAACTTTTTAGAGGAAGGCACAAGTTTCAACCGTGAATTTTGGGGCTTTGACAAGACAAAGGTTTTTTTTTCCCGAGGTCGGCTTGTTAGCTTAGCTCGTAGCTTAGCTACTCAGTTTAGCTGTTTTTTAACGATCCAAAAACACAATTTTGGACTGTTATGGGGGTCGAGATGGTGTAGAGGCAAGGCAGCTGGCTTGGGACACGAAAGTCCCAGGTTCGATCCCCGGTCACTGCATACATACCTTGTGGTGTCTCTGGGCAGCACACCTTATCCCCA
>NC_056513.1:33992658-34024991 GCF_014905685.2 Nematolebias whitei | reverse complement strand
ATGGGTTAAATGCAGAGACTAATTTTGCCATTGTATGGAAACATAATGTGATGACATTATTATTATTATTAACGTAGATTTTCAAGAGAAAAGCGAAAGGGAGGGGTCGGTGAAGAGCACCGGAGTTGAGTCTTTTGTCATCCAGTGTCTTCACTAGAAAGAGACACGAAGAAATGATGAAGCCGATAAATGAAAATGAGATTAATAATTTTAATTTATCATGCGATTAATTGATTTATTGTTTATCGCAACAGGCCTAAAGCTAACATTCACATCTCCATGTTTTCTTGCACTTTCAGTCAATTGTGTTTCAACAAAACTGGCTAAGTTTTACTCCGCATCATATTATGTGGTTAACGTTCCAAGATAAACTTCGTATTAGATGTCATTTGTGTGTAGAAGTGTTTGCATCACCGCTCTGTAACGTGTACGACTCCTCGTGATGCTGCAGTCAGCACTGCAGTGTTCAGGAGGAGGAACATGTCAACAGCTAAAGAAGCTGAATATACTCTGGACCTTAGACAACACTGGAAACTCAACAAATGAGGCCTTGAAGAATTGTTCATGGTCCAGGCTAATTATGCTTTTAGAAAAAATGGCTTCAGTTCTGGACAAATGAAACAAGCCACCGTGGTCACATTATTATTAATTTTACTACAGTGAATTTAAGAAACAAATTAATTCAGTTATCCACAAAAGCTCTATTCAACTAAAGATACTTTATTAATGGTCAGGTCTGCCTTCCATTAGCTCAGTGTGGGACAATAATTCATGTCTTTATTGCTTCTGAAATTAGAGTGCGACCCCTCGTGGGGCGTGTAACTGCTCCTGACTTTTTATTTTCATAAATCTTTATAAAAAAAATTATTTGATTTTTAAAAAGTTGTCTGAACTAATAGTTAGTTGTTGTCACACCTCATTGTGAAATCTCATCTTTTCTTACTGGCTCTTTGATGTGGTTGAGCAGATCTATCTTGGCTTTTCTTGTACAGGTTTATTCAATTTATGTATTTGTTTTTAACTTTAGTTATTATCGTTAAGTTTTATTGAAGTTCATCTCACGTCATGGTCTAATGTTGAAGCACAGGGACACTTCAGCATGTGACCGTTGGTGGAATCGAACCCCCAACTCTCCCAAAGGAAGACGACTGCTCTAAGCACTCAGTCACAGCTGTCCTCAGAGTCTAGTTTCACGGTGGACAGCTTTTTGTCCTCAGTTTAGGACCTTTTCCAGCCATGACTACATATTTTGGAGCAATCTTGTGTTTTTGCTCCAGGTTTATTTCTCTGGACTGTGTTTGACACCTTCTGTCTGTCTCAGAGCTCAGTCGTTTGCAGAGAGGCTGCGACTCGGTCTGGCAGTGATTCACGGGGAGGCCCAACATTCAGAGTCGGACATGGCAGACGGTCGACAGTCCCCCCCGCTGTCCCGAGCTTCCACAGGACACCCTGGCCTGCAGCTGCCTTGTAAGACAATCGCTGTATCAACGTGCATGTTTTCAGCCCACACTGTCTTTGCTTTTGCTAAATAGACTGTACTTATATAACACTTTTCTATCTGATCAAGACTCTCAAAGCTCTTTACTACACAATCTGTGTCCTCATTTACCTTCAACACACGCATTCATACAGCACTCTACTAGATCTCTGCAAAGATAATCTGAATCTGTAGAGACTAATCAGAGCTTATCACATTCATACACTGATGGGACACTCTGGAGGCAATGAGGGGTTCAGTGCCTTGCCCAGGGACACTTCAGCATATGACTGCTGGTGGACTTGAGCCCCCAACTCTCCCATTGGAGGACGACTGCTTTAACAGCCACAGCTGCCTCAATTGCTGTCAACAGATCTGCAGGAACTGGAAGTTTAAGCCGTGTTGAAAAATGACCAGTTTAGAGTCCATTCAGGATTTGATTCAGTGGAATTAAACTCGACATACATAGTGATTTGAGTGAGTTTAGGTTTAAAGATATGCAACAAACTGAACAGGTTTCAGGTCAGCTTTCCCTCAGAGCTGTAAAATGCACATCCTGACATTGATCTGAGTTTACTCTTCATCTCGCTGAGATTATTTCCCCCCTCGTCATCTCATTTTATACCGTCTGTGCTGTTTAAATGTATCTTCTCCTGTGTTCTCCCTCATAATAGGAATGGGTTTTATTTCAGCTGCCTCTGTTTCTATTCTTGCTGTTGAGTCTCACTCTGTCCAGCCAGCCTGTTGAATTCAGTTTATTCATAAAGCACCAAAAAGTTCCCACAAAGAAGTAACACGTCTAAATCCAGTTCAAAACCAACACAAACAGTTTTGTTCTACTACAAGACAAACACGTAAACAACATATTTCATAGATATTTTACCTGTTCAACTCATTTAGCTTCGGTAACTGGGAGTCTCTTATGTAGTGTGATTACAATCAGTTTGAAAATCCATTTAAATACCGTATTGGACTTGGGTTTTAATCCACTAAGTTCTGTTTAAACATCTCTCTGTATTACTAGATGTTAGGTGATTCTGTGATATTCTTTTTCACCATTGATAAAATGGACTTTTTATTTCATGCACTTGATCTAGAAAATAAATTTGTCAATATTTACAACAGTTTTTTGTTTATGCATGTGTTCAGAGCTAAAATTTCAAAACGATTTATCGGCCACAGGTGGTGATTTCATATTTGCAGCTGTGACGCTGAACTCTCAGACCGTGCAGTAACTGGAAACTTGTTTTGAAATAAATAATGTTTGCAGCTTTAGAGCTCCTCATTTTGTCTTCCATCTAATGGTGTGCGGATTTTTCCTCGTTGTAAACTTCTCGTGTCTGTTTGCCAGTGATGATGGCGAAGGAAAAACCACCCATCTCTGTTGTTGGCGATGTTGGAGGCAGAATCGCCATCATCGTTGTAAGTTTTGATCTGTTTAAACTGGTAGCTGTGATTGACTGATGTGAATACAGAGCCTCATGGAGAGATTAGATTCAAACAACTTAAATATATAAAGATTTATGTAGCATATGAAGAACACCTTTTAATACGCCCATCAAACGCAGGACATGGAAACCTGATGCACATCATCACTAGACGGAGTGTGGCATACACTTTATCATCCCAGCTTGAAGGTCACAAATCAAGGTCAAAGTTAAAACAAGGTTTTTGCTTGTCCAGGCCATAACTTCTCATCCATCCATCCATTCATCCATCCATCCCATCCCAGAGAGAACATGCAAACTCCACCCACAAAGGTCCCAGGCCGGGATTTGAACCAGCGACCTTCCTGCTGAGAGGCGGCAGCTTTACTAACTGAGCCACCGTGCCGCCTAACTTCTGATCCGCTCAAGATAATTTAATGAAACTTGGAACATGTATGCCTCATCACTAGATGGAGCATCACAAACACTTTCTATCACCCAGCTCCCAAGGTCAAGGTCAAAATATTTCACCACCCACTGGGGAGGTTTCAAGGAAACTCGGAAAGTAATCATTGGATGTACAGACCCTGTAGAATATCATGGAAAAGTTGTTTAACTTTCATAATTCCATTCAAAAAGTTAATCCGTAATCTTTAATAGATGATAGATTCAGGGCCCACAATTTAAACGAGTTCAAGTATTTACTTGTTTATTTTTACATAATTTGGGCTTCCAGCTCATGAAACCCACGAAAACAGGATTTCAAAAAATTAGAATACTGTGAAGACATCAGCCCACACTACTTCTCAGTTTTTGCAGAAAAAAGAAAGAAATTAGGATCACAACGAATCAATCAAAATATGGTACTTTTCAAAACGATATGTCAATCTTCAGTACTTGGTTGGGAATCCCTTTGCCTTAATCACTGCCTCGATGCGACGTGGCATTGAGGCAATTAGCCTGTGGCATTGACTGGGAGTTATGGAAGCCCAGATTTCCTTGATGCTTGCTGTCAGCTCTTCTTTGTTGTTGGGTCTGGTGCCCCTTATTTTCCTCTTGAGAATACCTCATAGATTCTCAGTGGGGTTTAGGTCCAGCAAGTTGGCTGGCCAGTCTTGCACTGTGGCATGTGCTTCAAACCAGCTGCTCACATGGTCAAGAAGGACCATCAGCCTAACAATGGATCATTAGCACACTGATGGCTGTTTACTATTCACTGGGGGTTGAGTGATGCTAGCAATCACAGCATTGTAAGAGGGGGACAGTTGAACACGGAGGCCTCCACCCCTGTTTAATGATGGATGATATTTTTCACAAAGATGGCCTCCTTTACTCCTCTCTCAAACCATTGTTCCTCTCTATCCAGGATGTGAACATCTTCATCATATTATTTTTAATGTTTAGCCAAAATGGCTTTATGCAACCCTTCATGGAATACTAGGCCTTTAATTAAAAAAATGTCTGCTTTTAGTTCAAATGACTGCTTTCTAACAGTCCCATCATCTCCACCCTCTCTGACCTTGTTTTCCCATTGTCAGGATGACATCATAGATGACGTGGAGGACTTTGTTGCAGCAGCAGAAATCCTGAAGGAAAGGGGAGCCTACAAGATCTACGTCATGGCTACACATGGATTACTGTCTGCAGAGGCACCATCACTAATAGAGGAGTCTGCAATCGATGAGGTACAACATTCACTGAAGAGCCTCAGTTTGTTCACGCAGGAGTGGTGCAGAAAACACCGTGCCCACACCTGCCTGCGCTCCAAGGCACACATCGATATAAGAGCAACTCAGAGGGACTTGAATTTCAGTTTCTGTAAACTTGAGGATCTAAATGGTAAATGGACTGTACTTATATAGCACTTTTCTATCTTATTTCAAGATACTCAAAGCGCGTTACACTACAATCTGTGTCCTCATTTACCCATTCATACAGCACTCTACTAGATCTCTACAAAGCTAATTGAACAAATCATTCTAATGAGACTAATCAGTGCTTTAGATCACATTCATACACTGATGGGACACACATCAGAGGCTATGAGGGGTTCAGTGTCTTGCCCATGGACACTTCGGCATGTGAATGCTGGTGGATTCGAACCCCCGACTCTTGCATTGGAGGACGACTGCTCTAACCACTCAGACACAGTTGCCCCAAAATGTCTCTGAAAGTTTTCACTTTTCTGTGATTCATAGTCCGAGTCTCAATAACAACTGCAGCTTTGTCTCCGGCTTCACAGCTGCTTGAATTGGACTGAACCAGCTGAAAGTTGTTGTTTTTGGGTGGGACTATGTCAAATTTATTAAATTGATTTATTATTAGGGATGCACCATATTGTATTTTTGGCCGATATGCCGATATGTTAAAACTTATTTGGACGATAACTGATACCAATACCGATGTTTTTTTTCTCCTAGACCTACTTACAAAGACTATATAGCTTTCTCTGCTGTGAAATTAAAATACTACATTATTCTTTTTCATTCAAACTTTATTAACACAGGTTAGTTCCCAGGGAGTCTCGAGGACTCATTTACAAGAGAGACCTTCTGCATGGTCTTTGTCAATGTGGCCTGCTACCAAATATTGATGCCAAAAAGGGGGCTGAAAATGATGTAACACTGTATAAATATATAATGTATTAAAAAAAAAACCAGCACCTTTAAAATCTGAATTATTTTGATAGAATGTCCGATATTTAACTTTATCACTAATATCGGCCAATACCGATACATGCTGATAATATCGTGCATCCATATTGTTAAATATTTAGCTTGTAAATAAAAAGTATAATTTAAATAAATTAGTTGGGAGAGATAACATGTTATGTTTAGATCAGAAAATGGAGATGAAAAACATGCACTGCCAGTTAAACCATGAGGATACAGTTGCTCCAGTTCCTTCATTGAGCTTATGTTTATCTGAGGAAATGCTCATAATAAGAATAAAAACAGGGAGTGTTTTATATCAGCAGCTTTTATAACGTTGATGTCTGGTCACATGATTCGAGCAGAAAATTTCGGCGCCACCATTTGTCTGTTCTAACTATAAGAAAATGTAAATATAGTTGATTAGAAATGAGTAAGAATGAGTAATAAATGAAAAATAAAAGAAATCAAGATGCTATGATTTAAGCTTGTTGTCTTTTATTATTTGAAAATTTTCACAAAAGATTAAACACAGTGATTTATTTTGTGGTTTGCAGGTGGTGGTGACAAACACCGTTCCTCACGAGGTGCAGAAGCTGCAGTGTCCAAAGATCCGGACTGTAGATGTGAGTCTGATCCTGGCCGAGGCCATCCGGCGCATCCACAACGGAGAGTCCATGTCCTATCTGTTCCGCAACATCACTGTGGACGACTGAGGACACACATTCCTACACACACACACAGCAAACATTTTTCAGCACACGCTGAGAACAATCCAAAGCTTTCGCGTGTTGTTCCTGTTTGTGCATCTGTTAAACACTTTCTGAGACACGAGCAGAAAACCGTCAAATGTTTCTGCTTTTTTTACCACTAAACCTGCACCATTGTACCAGCAGCCTCCGTCTGTTCTGCAGATCATCACAAATAAAGCTGTTGCTCTGAGATTAGAATTGTTTCATTTATTTCCTTTAACAACAAGTTAATGCAACATCACCACTGGTTCGATCAAGAACAAAAAATACGTTTTGGAGAACAAGTGCGGCTAAATTTCAGGAACTAGAAACGGTTCAGCTTTGCACCTGAGCACAAAAACTTTCAGTCGCGCTTTCGGTCACGAGCAGGAAGAAGATGAACGGCTGCAGCGACGTGATTTTCATCCTCGTAAAGTTGTTAGTTTGGGCCGTTCAGGAGGGTTTTTAAACTATTTTTGGGCATGCTGTATATTAAACAGGAACTGTGACGGCAGAGCACAGCTCAAGATGTCATGCTGCTGATTTATAGATCAAACTCTGGATGTGTGAAACTGCTTATAAAACATTCAAATACATCTAAACCTTACTGTCAGTAGATTGTATTGTGGGTGATATGTGCCAATATTTCCTTTTAAATATGGTAAATGGTTACATTTTAAATGACAAATGAAGGCATGCGACAAATTCTACAGAAACAAAGAAGCTTTAAAACCTGCTTGGTGTAGAAAAATAAAAAAACACTAAGGCTACAGATGTATTTTCATCTTCAGGTAGATGCTGTGTTTTTATCCCAAACCCTGAACTTGTTCTAAACGCCTCAGGGTGAGTAGAGTCTGCTGAGGAGCTTTGACCAAGTCCAGGGGCAGAGATGTCATCCGTGATCCAACGTCTCACTGCAACTGAAACCACCACGACGCACCAAGTGCACAGAAGAAGTGTTTGAAAAGTGTTTTTCTTCAAATCTTGAATGTGAGGCCTGAAAGAGAGGAGCGTGTAAGAAGATGACAAACACACACACCTGCGTGACTGAAGCTGTCAGGTCCGCTGCCCTGCACCACTGAGCCAGAGCACAGTGCGGAAGAATGTTTAAATGTGGACTGAAAGAGGAACTGCTCGCAAACGTTAACGCAGCCACTTCCTCTTATTAAAACAGGAAACTTTGTACAGGCTAATCTGATGGGTGGGGGGTGGACTGGACCTGAGCACTACGACAACAGCCTCTTCTGGTTGTGCTCAGAGGAACCATTCAGCTCTATTTCAGGAACTGCAGGTCTGTTTCAGCCTCGCTGAAGAACAGCTGAATTGTTCTGTGCTCAGAGGTGGGAGGTGTTTTTTTTTTTTTTTTTTAACTCTGCTGTTCCCTTGGGTCAGGAACTAACCAGTTAACACTTCAACTCGTGTCACACCTCATCATCTGAATGTTCTGTCATGTCTGAAAATAGTGAGTTCAGTTCAGTTTATTTATATAGTGCCAAGTCCCAACAGAAGTCGTCTCAGGGCACTGAACAAAATATTCACATGCAGTATATTATAAAACGCACGTAGTAAAAGTTCTCTATCTAAGGAAACAGCAGATTGTGTCGAATCTTTACTTCTTTACAGTCTCCCGTCCTGAACAAGCACAAAGGAGACAGTGGGAAGGAAAGATTCCCTTTTAAACAGGAAGAAACCTCCAGCAGAACCAGGCTCAGGACAAGCAGGCATCTGCTTCGACCGGCTGGGTTTGAGGGGAACAGGAAGGAGAGACGAACACAGAATTACACGTCCAGGTGAATTTTCTGTTGGAGGAAAAACAAAAAACGTTAAGACAAAAATAATTACAAATACAGAGCAAGTAAAGAGCAGCAGAGTGAGGAATGTGGTCAGTTTATCCTCCAGCAATCAGTCTACAGCTGCAGCATAACTAAGGGCAGCTCAGGAAACCCAAACCAACCCTAACTATAGGATTTATTAAAAAGGAAAGTTTTAAAGCTGGACAATGTGTCAGCCTCATGGACAGAAACTAAGTTGGTTCCACAAGAGAGGAGCCTGATAACTGAAAGATCTGCCTCCCATTCTGCTTTTGGAAACTAGGAACTACAAGTAAATTTGCAGTTTGAGAGCAAAGTGCTCTTTTAGGAAAATATGGAACAATAAGATCTGTAATATAAGATGGAGCTAGGTTGTTGAGAGCTTTGTAGGTTAGAAATAAGATTTTGAATTCTATTCTGGTTTTGACAGGGAGCCAATGGAGAGAAGCTAAAACTGGAGAGATATGATCTCTCCTACTAACTCCAGTTAAGACTGGCAGCAACATTTTGGATCAACTGAAGATGTTTTAAAGACGTATTTGGACACCCAGATAAAACATCATTGCAGTAGTCCAGTCTAGACGTGACAAATGCATGAACCAATTTGAGAAAACCTGGAAATTCAGACAAAAACTGAGAATAAAGGCTTGGTGGACGATATACAGTGTACAGTATAACAACTAGTAAAAGTGGCTTTTCTGAATTTCATTTTGGATGAGAAAGACTGAGGGACAGCGATTCAAAAGAATCATAACTAATAACTGGTTTGGCATTAATCAATAATCCTGACTGAAAAATAGAAGCTACTCCTCCACCTCGGCCAGTTGTTCTAGGAACATGAAAATTTAAATAATTAACAGGAGTGGATTCACTTATACTAACAAAATCCTCCTGTTATAACCAAGTTTCTGTCAGACAGAATAAATCAATATGATGATCAGTTATCAGTTCATTAACTAACAGGGATTTAGAGGAAAGAGATCTGATGTTCAATAATCCACATTTAATGATTTTATGATTTTGTTCTGGTAAAGTAACTGTGTTTATTTTAATGTGATTTTTATGATTTATATTTTTAGAGTTGCCATGGGCGAGTTGTTTCAAGTGTTTGTAGTGTTTGGATGGGTAACAGAGGATAGATGTGCACATTTAAAACATTTTATTTATTTATTATTTTGTAGAAATACGTAAAAATGAGCTGCTGTGTAAACTTGAACCCTGCTGCACTTGGATCCAAACGACCCCTGAAACCAGGGCCTATTGGGTCATTTTGAGCCAAAGGCTGCCAGATGGTTAAAGCAATCATGTGTAATAGTAATAGTTTGGTTAAAATCAGCAAACCTTTAAACAAAAACTTTCACCAAAAGATCACAACTTACAACAATTATGGTAACTCTGCCTTTGACATCACTGACAAGAGGTGGTTTTTCCTTCACGTCATCACTGGAAAACAGACATAAGAACTTTACAACCAGGAAAAACCATGTCCACCTCTCTTCAGTCCTCTCACTTTCATATTATTATTATTATTATTATTTTTTTTTTATTATTTTAATTTTTATTTCGAACGACAATAAAAAGTAAAAACAAAGAAAGCGAAAAAAGTAATAACAGTCATGCCAATTGACATGCAATTTTACACAATTTGTTTGAAAAGGAGCAGGAAGAAGATAACAATCTTATGATTTCCTGCCCCTGTCACATATCAATATACAATCATTTTAGTCTCCCCACACCAAATAACCCTTATAATACTCCCACATTAAATGATACTTAAACCTCACATTCTCATCTTTGAATGTACAATTATTTACACATTATTAATATCAGCAATAGCATTTTTTGTCTTTGAAACTCCCATCCTATACAAAATATTTTTCAATAAGCTATTTTTTTTATTTCATATTATTGACTAATCACTTTCTTTGAATAACTTCCTGCACTTCACTATTCCACCACCAGGTTTCCTTATCATCCATTCTCTGTCCAAATGACACACCAAGTACTTTCCTACCTGTCCCTGTAATTCCTGTTGTTGTAGTAGTCCAGTCCTTTGGAAGCTCTTTCTGACCCCCCCCCCAACACCTCATCTCTGAATTTCTCACATTCGTCCTTCTTCATCTTCCACCATTTGGTCGTCTTCTCAGATTTTACTCTTTTTCTCTTCTTCACAACAACAGTCATTCTACACATAACCATCCGATGCTGTCTGGCTACGCTCTCCCCTGCCACAACCTTACAGTCCCCAGTCTCCCTCAGGTTTCCTCTTCTACACAGCATGTAGTCGACCTGCGTACTCCTTCCTCCTCTCTTATAGATCACTCTACAGTCTTTACCAACTCCTCCTTCAGGACCACCCCTACTCCATTTCTCTTTATATCCACACTGTAATAAAACAGTTTGAACCCTGCTCCAATACTGCGAGCCTTGCTGCCCTTCCACTTGGTCTCTTGGATGCATAAAACATCTACCTTCCTTCTCTGCATCATGCCAGCCATCTCTCTACCTTTGCCTGTCATTGTCCCCACATTTAGAGTTGCCACCCTCAGTTCTACATTCTGGAGTTACCTTTTTTCTTCTGTCTCCTGACACAACCCTCATCTTCTACTCGGGCTTGGACTGACACAAGAGATCCACTGACTTGCAGTGGTAGGATGTAGCAAAGTACAAGTACTTTGTTGCTGTATTTAAGTACATTTTTCATGTATCTGTACTTTACTTAAGTAGAGTTAAACATGGGTACTTTCGATTTTTACTCCACTACATTTTACATGAAGTATCTGTACTTTCTACTACACTACATTTCTATAATGCGTTGTGTTACAAGTTACATTCATGCTGTGAATTTTAATTTGTTCATTAGTTTGAAAGTAACCAGTGGTGAGAGGGGAGTTGGTCCAGTGAATCACTACAAAGTGGGCAGGTAACATTAGACCTGCCTTCAAGAAGAGCTGGACCAATGACGTATATTCTAGTACAGTGTATACGTCATTGAGCTCAGGCGCACCCATAGCACTGCTAACACACCCAAATGGATTCCACCGTGAAGAGTCAGCCAGAAGATACACACCACCCATGACCTTATTGAAAGATTATTGAAAGACTTTTGAAAGACTGTTCAGCACAGCAGGACAGATTCTTTCTCCCAAAAGATCCAGACTGAACTCAACAAACTTTGAAAACCAACTTCTTCTCAACCTGAACAAGAAATTCTTGCTGCAATATTAAAATGTGCCAGTTCATGGATGTTAGGAGACAAGAGATGTCTCCACATGTCTCGACACTCAGGTCCAAGTTATGAAAATGGTGTCAGGAAGTTAAAATACTGTTCACTATTGACCCATTACAAGGTTGACTAGACAGTATTTTAACTAGAGTTGATGACAAACTGGAGTTGAAATGATCAGTCTATTCCTTTGTTAGGTCTAATGCTTCGTTTGTTCAGGCAGACAACTTACTTAAATGTGTTTACTGCAGTTAAAATGACACATTGGTTTTGCTTTGTGTTAAATAGAAACTTTCAAAGGTATAATCATTCCTCTTTTTTATTTTGCTTAATGGCATTTAACTCTGCATGTTTTGCTTAATGACATTTAACTCTGCATGTCATCCCTGAAATTCTGATGCACAGAATCACAAGTCCAAGTGTGAACTGTGTCACAGAGTAAACACAATAAAAACATACATTATCTGCAGCATTGTTCAAATGACACAATACTATTAATGTATTGCAGAAAATATACATACAGTAGGCACACTTAATTATATTGGTGACCATTGCATTAGGTAATACATTCAGCAAGTACTTTTACTTTTAATACTTTAAGTATTTTTGAAAAGTAAGTACCTACTTTTACTTAAGTAAAAACATTAATGTGGTACTTCTACTTTTACTAGAGTACATTTTTATCTGTTTATTTGGACTTTTACTTAAGTACAGAAAGTTCGAGTACTTTCTCCACCACTGCTGGCTCGTGCTCCCTAGTGGCTGGTTTGTATTTACAGCAGTTTGACACATTTACTCATTTTGAATGAATGTTTTATATATTTTCACCACCAGATGGCAGTAGAGCCTTGAAAGATAGATTTATCAGAACACAAACCTCACCTTTCCAAATTAAATGAGCATCGTCCCACAGTAGACATGGATAACATAAGATGATTTTCAGCAGCCGGCTACATTTTAGATGTTTAAATAAAGCTGTCGTGGTGAAATCAATGCCTGCAGCATTTTAATGTTTGCACCGCTTGAAAAAAGTAGGTGATACACTATTTTATATTTTCATTTTTTTCATTTTTTTTTTTTTTTAGGTACACAATTGTACAAAAAAAGCTGCAAAAATACTTAATGTTTTTGCTGAAGAGTTTCCATTGAAATTTATATATATATCAAACTGATATAAAATATGCTCATATGCAACTAAGTATTATAATTTCCTCTTTCACTCACAAAATATTTAATGATTAATGTATCATTTTCCTGAAATATATTTAATATTTATCAAATTATCTGCATAATAATAGAGAAAACAGCAATTTCTCAGTTGTTTGTGTAATTGCTCAAATGAAATCGTTTCACACATTTTGCTCTTTTGTCTTTATTTCACATTTACATCAAGAGTGCATGTACAGTACATTTGTGACTAAATGACTACATAAAAAACATATGTAAAAAATTATACTTAAAAAAAAACCCTAAATACATCACTTCGAGTTACAAAATAAGTGCATTTATGATTTTTATGAGCAAGTCATGACTTCATTTAAACAAGTTTATTATCACAAAGATACAAAACTGAATTAAAAAAAATGTAAACATTTGACGTGCTACATTGAATTACAGAATTACAAAAAAAAAAAAGGGCAAATACAAGTTTAGCACAACACTTTACACACAGTTGAAATACTCTGACAGTAAACAATCGGTTGACAACAGCATTATGTTCCTTAAATACCATTTTCCTTTTTGAAATCCAAATCCGTAAATTGATCTAAGCACCAGCGTCACCAAAGAAGCAGCAACAAAAATACAGTCGGTTTCATGTAAATCTGCTTCATGCATCATCAGTCTGGTACAGAAGTTCTTCTCCTTGGTTTCCTCTCAGCTGACAACAGTAAAGTGTCTGTTGGTTCAGGATCACAGTCAGGTCTTTATTTACACCAGCGGTGACTCAAGTCTGGGCTTTTAGTTATTTTCTCTCTGACCAGCAGAACTGAGTTGCGCAACATCTCTCGCCCACCCCTCTGTACCTCGCATTACGACACAATGCAGCTGTTAGTTTTGTTCATAGGTGGCCGAAAGTCCGTTCCTTTTGGAAAGGTCTCCCTGCGCCTGCGTAGCGCTGGGCTCAGACGACTTGGCAAGTTCACCTGCTGCAGGAGCTCCTTGAACACCTCCACCACGTTGGCGTTCTCCTTTGCGGACGCCTCCAGGTAGCTGTTGTTCCAATCCATCTCCACGGTTGCCAGCACATCCTCAGAGGACACTTGACGCTCGTCTTCCCGGTCTGTCTTGTTCCCCACCACCACAATAGGTGTGTACTTGTCCTCCTTGATCTCCAGGATCTCGTCTCGGAGGCTCTTGACAGCCTCCAGTGATTCTGGGTCGTCCACAGCGTACACCAAAGCGAAGGCGTCGCTGTTCTGGATGGAGAGCTTACGCATGGCAGGGAAGGAGTAGCTGCCGCTGGTGTCCAGGATCTCCACGGTGACTTTGACCCCACCAATGTCGTACTCCTTGCTGTGCAGTTCCTCCACGGTACGCCTGTGCTTCGGCTCAAAGGTATCCTGGAGAAAACGTCTGATCAGAGCTGTCTTGCCGACTCCAGCTGACCCCAGAAACACAACGCGCACCTGGGTCTTCTCCTTCACCTCCAAAGACATGATGCTTGAGTCTTTTTGGTCAAACGGGGTGGAAAACGTTCCAAAAAGATCCAAGTGTACTAACTCGCTCTCTGCTGTCACAGCTCTTCACTCACTGTTCTCCTAATGTATTTCTGAACACAAATCACTTTTTTAAAGATTTTCCCTCAGACTTTATGTCTTCTCATTCAGCTGCTGAGAGTTGCTTTAATGTTTGTCGTCCCGCACTCGGCCTTTTATTGCTGTTCTGAGAGCACCTACCCTTGCAGTGGGTGCAGCCAATGAGAAGAAGGCAGCCTGTTGAAGTCTTACCATGCAGGCAGCCAATGATGACGGAGAGTTCAGAGCAGTGTGTGTGTGTATGTGTGTGTGTGTGTGTGTGTGTGTGAGAGAGAGAGCCACCTCAGGATGAGAGGAGGTGATCTGAGACTGAATGTTCTGCAAGAATGGCAGAGAAAATGCTGGTTGAGCTGAGTCCTGATTATAATTTCAGACAAAAAGTACCTCCAGGGAAAGACATCTTTCTGTAAAGGAAAGCAGACTCAGAGCGGCTTAGGAACGATGAACTGCATGGCACAGTTCCTCACATTAGACAAAATCATCCCCCTGAATAAACACTGAAAAATGATTGTTGGAGCGTTGACATTATTTTTGGAAAACATCTGATAGTGCATTGATTTAGAAAAGAATATAAATATATATTGTGTTTGTTTGATCTCCTGAGGGAAGCTGGTTCAATTTATGGTTTAGTGGCTATGATTTTATGCACCAAGTAGGGATATTTCTAAATGGGCACAATTCAAAAAGTGGTCCTTTTATAAATGACCTGGGGGACAACACTTCTTTATTCAACTAAATGTCTTCTACTTATTCTGAGAGCCGGGATTCAGTATATTCTATAAAATGACGAGAGCAACCAGTGGTGAAAGAAAGACTCAAGCATTTTATATAAGGATGGTGCCGATCCGATCCGGTATCCGTATCAGCCTCCGATACCAGCATAATTTACGTGTCGGATTTTTCCAATCCAACCTGCAGAGATTTCTGATCTATGATGCATGTCTGTGTCTGATGAAACATCTCCACATGTGATTCCCTGCCTGCTGCTCTGCACGTTGGCTTCAAACTATGGAATGGATTTTCTGAACAGAACCCAGAGTAATAAGACCCGCCTCACATTCAGGAAATACATTTCATAGTTTGCAACGTGCAGTAGCACTGTGGCTAACGGCTAACTAATTTTTCATCTAAACATGACCGCTGTGTGGAAGTATTTTACACTATCCATCCATTCATTATCTTTACCCGCTTATTCCATTTTGGGTCACGGGGGTCGCTGGTGCCCATGTCCAGCAATCACTGTGCGAGGGGCGGGGTACACACTGGACGGGTCGCAAGTCCATCACAGGGCCGTATTTTACACTAGAAACACCACAAAGCAAGACAGCAATGTGCAATGTCTGCAGAGCCATGACACCACATTAAACCGCAATAAAGTTAGTTTTCTGTTGGACATTCGAGCTCCGTGGCTTCAGCGGTTCACTCCTCTCGCTCAACCTGAGGCAGGCAGCCCGACCCTGGCCAGGCACATGCAGAGTAGACCCGGTTCGGTTCGGGACCAATATTCATGACCTTTTGTTTACATTTCAGCTGGTGCGTTTGCATTCACACTGCACTGTGCAGTCGAGTCAACCTGTTGAACCAACCTATTCCCCCACTCGCCTGAGGGGGCGCTGCACCAAGAACTACTGAAAGAAACGACACAAAAACCTCTGAAGACACGTCTTCTTCTTCTTCTGTAAAAAAAAAAAAAAAACGAAGTGGCATCAAGTTTTAGCAGTTATATTTTGTCATTTTTCAAAAATGGACTTAGCATGAGCAGAAGATGAGACAGAAGACCATGGAGAATATTGTTTTTCCACACAAGGCAACTGACGACTCCATATAAGGTAAGAGAAATGCGTGTTTGTTTACCCTGTGGAGCAGGGCCGGTCTGTTTACATTCACACTGCACTCGAACCACGCTGGAGTTCACTTCTACCAGATCGAGACCTAGGTTTTAGCCCGGGCCAGAGTTCGCCTTTTTGTTCCGTGACAGAGTTCAATGGCATGTTCACACCTCCCTAAACAAACCGGACTTTCTAGGAAAACGAGCTAGAGTTCGATTAAACAGACTAAACAAGGCTGGTGTGAAAGCACCCTTATGCCCCTTTTCCATTAGTACCGATACGGGCCGACTGGACCCTCCTTGGCCCGGTTCTGAGGCTTTTCCATTAGTACCGGTACTTAGCACATGTTACTATTTTCAGTACCCTTGGCTCTGTGGTTCTAACTGGTACGAAGAGGTACAAAAACGTGACGTCAGAACTCTGTCGGTCACTGATTGGTCGGGGGCAGAGTCGGGGGCGGAGTCACTGGATCGTTCAGAAACTTTTCAAAACAATAATCCGCCATTTGCAATTTCTTGGACTGGAGCAGCGGCTGGATTTATTTTAAAGATTTTTTAAACAATACTGACAACATCTCGGTCTAATGTTGATGTGCTGGCATTTTTTGTGCTTGGTGGCCGTCAACATAATTTAGAGCAAGCTGGATGGAGCTCTGCTGGTGTACCCCGATCCTCCCTCCGGAGCCTCGGAGCGCCAGGCCGGGCAGAGCGTCATCTCCCCGGCGCCAAGTTCAGCTGTTCACCGCGGAAGATCCTTCGATGTGCCGACTCTGAGGCTCGGGTTCCGGATACCAGCCTTGTGTGCTCAGAGCTCCGCTGGTCACTGCAAAGCTGGAGATGGGGACTCGCAGATGGCCGTGGCCAGACCCCGGCCGCGCGTAATCATGAAGGCTGAATCCCGATCCCACCCGGCAGTCAGGCGGATGGTGGAAGCGATTTTTAAATAAAATAATATTTTGTTTTTATACAAAAAATGTTTAAAAAAATTGCTGAAGCGATTTAAAAATGATTATTATTTTTTTTACACGTAAAATGTTTTTTAAAATCGCTTCCACCGTTCGTCGCAGACCCGTCTCTGTCCGCCTGTCTGTGCGGGTCGGGCCATCATGATTACGCGCGGCTGGGGTCTTGGAACAGCCTCTGTGAGTCACCAGCTGAGCTGGAGCTGGGAAGATGAGCCTACCCGTCTCCGGAGGAGAGGATCGTCATAAAAAAATAATATATATATATATATATATATATATATATTTTAGCATTGAAGATTAAAATAAATAAATAAATAAACAGTGCCACCTTCATCATGAAATCCTGTTTTCACTTTAATGACTGTTAACTCAGCTGAAAATCGTAAAAAGACACAAAACTATTGGATCTCAGAAATATTTCCCTCAAACGTGTTTAAAGAAAAGAGACGACCTTCAGTTCAACTTTATTTTAACTCACAAATGTACAAATCACAACACAAGAACTTTAAAGCAAAGCTAAAAATAAAATGTATATATGTGAATAAGAAAGGAAACCACACATTTAAAATGAGCATTAAAAGTAGACACAATGAGTGCAAATACATCAAATGATGATGAAAACCTATAAAAATTTAAATGTAATGTTTTTGTAGAATCTGGTTCATCAGAGTTTTAATTTATATACATATATATATATATATTTATATCTATAAATATATATAGATAAATATATATGTATATATATAAATACATATATATGTATATAAATATATATGAATATATATAAATACATATGTGTATATATATACATATATATACATAATTGTGTGTATATACATATGTGATATATATATACATGTATATATATATATTTATATATATATATATATATTTATACTTATACACATGTACATACACACATACATGCATACATACATACACACAACTTCAAAATAACATAAATTCTCAACCTGTACTGAAAACAGTTTCTGCGTCTCAGCGCCACCAGCTGGTGAGAGGTGGTGACGTCAATTTGAACCCCGCCCACTGGAACCGGTACTGAAAGCATAATGGAAACACAACCTGTACCGTACCGAGTAGAGTAGAGCCGTGCTGTACCGGTACTACAGGTACTAATGGAAAAGGGGCATAAGACTGCTGGAGGACAAACTTTTTATGTCTTTAAGACATGCTTGTAGTCTAAGTAACTGATTGGATTCATTGGGTTTAATGGACAAATATAATTGTGTATCATCAGCATAACAATGAAAATTTATCCCATGCTGTGTAATAACTTTACCTAATGGAAGCATATTCAAGGTAAAGAGTATTGGTCCAGCACTGAACTTTGAAGAACTCCATGACTAACTTTGGTGTATGAAGAAGATTTATTATTTACATTTACAAACTGGAATCTATCAGATAGATATGATTTGTTCCTGTAATCCCAATATCATATTCAAGCCTCTGTAGTAAAATATTATGATCAACTGTATCAAATGCAACACTGAGGTCTAGCAGGACCAGTATAAAGTAGACACAAGTTCATTGTCTGAGGCCATGAGAATATCATTAGTATCTTTCACCAGTGCAGATTCAGTGCTGTGATGAGCTCTAAAACCTGACTGAAACTCTTCAAACAGAATATTTATTTTCAGATAATCACGTAACTGACTAGCAGCTATTTTCTCTAGAATTTTTTAGATGAAAGTTAGATTAGATAAGGCTCTCTTCAAACAACACCATTTTGGGTGAAACCATCAAAATAGCATTTTTGCTGTGTTTCTGCTGTTACTGTACACAACAACAGTGGCTGATTTCTTTGAAAATAGTTTTTAAATTGAGGTATCAATGTGGAGAGTTTAGAAAACACCCAGCATTGGTGTAAATTGTGCATGCACACTACAGACAGCTGCTGTCAATAGTTTTTCTATGCTTGTGTAGTGAACTAAGCCTCAGGTCAAAATCTGGCCTTGAGGGCCTGCCTGGAACAAGAACTGTATTTCATTGATTTGAGTCCAGAAACACAAGATTAAGTTCATCCAGAGACTTTCTAAGTGTCCTGCACTGATCAATTGAAAGAACACTCTCTTTTTATTATTATTACTATTTTACAAATGTTTGATAATCAAAGTGTGTTTAGTTCAAACCATTTTTAAATGTTGAAGTGAACTACTCATTTTTAATCAACTGTGAAACAGTATTAGTGATTTTTAATCCTCATGCAAAGTAGAAATCACGTTAAGGTCTGTTACAGAGTAATTATGCATTTTCTGATTTTCTGTCTTTGAATGAGCAAGTGTAAGTTGGTCCAAGGTTGGAGTCAAACGCAAAACAAGTTGTTGGAACGAACTGTCATGTTTTTAAATCCTCTCAGACGTAAATATAGAGGCTGGCACCTGTTTTCCCCCAACTCGCCTAAATATTCCTCTCGTCTGTCTTTAAAACATTTTCAATCTGTTCCATAACATTCTTGCTGTTTTTCTGACTTCTAGTGACCTCTTACGTCACAAAAACACACCCCTGTCTGGTCGATTTGACCAATCAGGAATCTCCCAAATGAACCAGAAATAGAACTCTTTAAATGTCAGTACTTCCTAGTGCTTCGGGGTCCAGCTTCAAGCGCCAGCTCCAGTCGAGTGCGGTGGGAGAGAAGTTCAGTTCTGGGAGCAGAACCGAACCGAGAAGTGCTGGAGAAAACAGGAGAATCCCGACATGATCCGCAGTTCTTCCGAGTCTTGTGGGAATTATGACATCTTCCACCTCTGAGTGGAACTCCTGACGGACTTACTCCTCTTGTGAGTCCACCAAGAGGTGAACTTGGGTCGAACAAGTACCGTCACTACTTCGGACGATTCACAGCTGTTCCTACGGAGACGCTGAAAGGGTGCGTTAAATGGAACTTCGTACCAGTGGAGACATCTCCTCCAGGTAAAGAGTTGATTTATACCACCTAAGTGTACCGAGGAAGAAGCTGGGAACTCAGCGGAGCGTGCCGTTGCTCATACTGACACATTTCCCTCATCCATCTTTTCCTTCACTCTAAACTTCATTTCCATCTTTAAAACTCTTCTATCTGCTAGAAATCATTCCAAATATTTTCAGAAATGTCTGTTGTGAAGTGAGAAAACCATCACCGTATGGTTTCTAATTGTACAGCTTGCTAAATTAGCCATGTTGTTATTTTTCAATTTGCCAAATTAATGTAAATGTGTGATGTTAAACTTTGATTCTGTAAATAAATGACCGCATTCATTTGATGGGTCAAAGAAAATTAACGTCTCACGATACATTTTATTAAATTCAATGCACAACATTATTCAGTCCAGAAAAATGAATGAATCCGTTTAATTTATGAATATATCACAGAATATGTTCATCTACACTTGCATGAGTAGAGTGCAGTTTGTGCCACTCACCCTTTTCAACCTGTAGGAGCAAACCAACCTCATCCTTGGTCCAAATGAATAATCTTGTCTTCACTATTTTGGCTGTAACTGTTTTTATGCTTGAGACTGATCTCTAAAATAATTTATTTATTAACCTTTAACAAGGCAAATCCCATTGAATTCACAGATCTCTTTTGCAAGGGAGGCCTGGGCCTGAAGGCAGCCTAACATGCATGTTTTTGTAATCATTGTAATGATACAGTATATTGGACAGAAAGGACCTATTTACAAAAATGCATAATTTACTGACAAGAACAAAATCAAGATATTTAGTGAAAAATGTTGATTTAAACTGCAGACTCTACTTTTAGAGTGTATTGAAAAGAAGTTTTGTGGGCAGATTTGGGAAGGTACTTCATTATGTCCCACCATTTAGGGCAGGTATATTGTCTGGAGTTGGTTTCAAGTGTGACATTTGCATTTGAAAGCTCTATCTGTGATCTCACAAATGAGCTCTCACTGCAAGTGAAATGGGCTATCATTAGTTTGCAAAAATGAAAATCAGTCCTGGTGATGGTACGGCTATTAAGAGGGTCAAATCAACAGTTGGACCATACTAAAAAATAAAAACCTACAGGAAAATATTTCTGGATGATCTAAAAATTGTCATTTGAGTAAAAAAAAACTAAAACTCACAACATCCTACTTTGCCATAAAGAGAGTATTTCAAAAAGATTCATCACAAAGTACAAAGCTTTTCCATTTCTCTTCAAAAAATCTCTTAGAGCTAGGAAAAATTTGGATCAACCTGGTCCATAATGACAATAAAAATGTGGTCTAAAAAATGAAGTACAATACTTTCATACCTTCAAACTTGTTGCTTTTCCGTGAAATTTGCCGATTTCAAACAAAATATGTAATTTACGTGAATCATCTAGACCTGAAGAGTTTTTTTCGGGGGTGGGTTGTCAAAGGTGTGGTAGATGCATAATTTCCCAATTGACTGGACTTTAAGAAACAACAACAGAACATCTTTGGTGGAATGTGACTCATTTGGCTTAACCAAAACAAACCATTCTTGTGTGATTTTTTTTTTATTGTAGAACAATTACGTATCCTACTTTGAAGAAATAAAGCATAAAGTGAAAGTATGTTTTAATCCTTGTAATGTTTCTAGTATTCATATATTTGCAAAATAAATTACATGAAAACTGCTCAAACTAGCCCTTTTAATTGTTATAACAACCAATAAATTTCAGTTTTATTTCAGTTTTGGTCAAAGCTTGAAAGAACTGCTGCAGAGGAACCAAAGAGTCACATGTGGCTCCAGAGCCACAGGTTGCAAATCCCTGGTATAATATGTTGTGTAAGTTTAAACTTGATTTGGAAAAATAAATAAAAAATCTACTTTAGCAACGTTGTATCGTAATCTGTTACCTTTTCCAACATAATGTTATCTGTAATGGAAAGCTTGTCAGCATGTAATGCTAGGACGTCAGATCAGTGAATTGTGCATTAACGTTAGCCTACCATGTCACTCGGTTCAATGCAAATAATTTTGGGAAGGCCATCTGTAATGCATCCATACTGCTGTCCAGAAATAATGTGTCATTGTCATAAGATGAGAGAAATGAAAACTAACACGTAACGTTAGTGCCAATGAAACACACCAGTGTTTTGTTGAAGTGCCAAAACATCTGCTCTGGTGAATAATTGGAAAAATAAATAGGGCAGAAGTGGTGGAGCAACAATGTGGCATGAACGAGGCTCATGGCCATGAAGCAGAAACAAGCTCTTGAAAGGCTCGTCCAGGCCCAAAAAATTAAGAAATGAGTTTCTGCTGTTAGCAAAATAATCTGCTGTATTTGGTTTCTCTGGTTGCTGTTGTTGCTTGTTGATTTTTTATTTTTTGGTTGACGCCATCTTTCATATGCATGTCCTAATTAAATTAGGACATGTTAGTAAATGTCTTTGTTACCTGAAGCATGTTGTCTTTTCCTCTAATTTTCTTCTTGGAGTTAATTTACATGTTAAAAATCACAAAATCTTCTGGGGGTGGCGCACACAGATGCCCCACCCCCACTTCACCACAGACACTAGATTTGTCCTCTTTTTCATTCCTTCTGAGTTTGCAGTATGTACTCTGTCACTAATGTTTACTGATTCTCAGGCAGGCCGAGTTTCATAAATTCAGAGTGGACTGTCCTATTGAATCTGACCGGCTGGTGCTTCATAATCCAGATAGAAAACTAGCCAAAACATAGTATAAAAACAACCTAGATGTTACTGTATGTAAAAAACTAAACCTTTCTGAAATTAAAAACCTGATCTCAATGTAAAAATGCCTCTGATAAGAATCCACAACTATACTGTACAACAAATGAAGACCAGATGGAAGGAAATCTAATAGTTTGCAACTTTGTCATAGTATCATGTGAATACTGATGCTATTATTGTCTATTTTGGGTTTTAATCATAGTTTGAACATGTGAAAAAACATATTTATCCATGCTTAGCATCACTTAAGGATCCAACATTCAGATAATCTAATGCTCAAGCTGAAAAGATTCCTGGTTACGTAAAGGAAATGCAAGGTCATAAATCCAAACTGTACTTAAGCTCCTAAAGGTAAAATAAAATGTTCAAATACAAAACACAAAACCAGGAAGTAAAAAGTTTAACCAAAAAGTAACCCTAGCCAATCAGAGGCAGAGTGGGGCTGATTTGCCATCCTGCTGTAGTTGACAGATGCAACAACAGAACAAACTCGCCTTTTTTGTTTAGTGGACAGATTGGCAAAAAGCTGTAATCCTAAATATGTTAATAGACTAACTGTTTCTTCTGCACTCGCTTTCGCACAAGGCGGACACCTTTTCTCTCCCTCCCCCGTTCTCCTCTTCCTCCTGCTTTTTTGCTCTCTGTCTGTGTCTCGGAGCTCCTGCTACACATCTTTCGAACGAAAAATACTATTATGGATCTGGTGAGCTGGACTTTCAACGCAATTAACAAAATATTTTCAACAAAGCAACAGGGTCCTGGAGAGCCCTCATGTCCCACTGAGACTCATGATGCAGAATACGTCATGGATGTGGGAGTTGATGTATCTTTCCGTTTTGTCTCAGGAAGATGTTGAAGACATATGTAATTGGATTTATGATAACAGATTTCATGCTTTTTGGAATCGTCTGGTTCCTGGTCTATCAACATACAGTACAAAGAAGACGGCTGCAGCTAATTTAGCCCTCATCAGGCTGCTTGCCTTGAAGGTTTTTTTCATGCTATGAGGACTCAAAATCAGCTGATTTACGAGCTAAATCATAAAATGGAAGCGAATTGTGAGAATCGCAGGCCACCTGCGGCTTCTAGGACTCGTCAGCATGTTGGAGACAACCTTGAAGGAGGCTCATAGCACAGATCAGTGGAATGCCCATTAATCTGGCCATTTTGGATTGAAAGTACCAGCAGGACTCAAGGTTGACAAGAAAAAAAAAACAGTCTGCCTGAAGAAATCAACAATTGTGGCTTATCTGAATCTGACTCCCCCATTTGGTCCGAAAGCAGGTCGACTTTCTAATTTCTTCTGGGACATGGGTAAACTAAGGAAAAGCGTTGTCTATCGCAACCCCCACCCCCCCACCCCCACCCCCCGAGAACTTCTGTGCAGGCTTATCAGAACAGCCGGCTGTCCAACATCTTATCAGGATTATGGCCTATCTGGAAGTGCTTCATGGACAAATCTCACCATCTTGATGTCATATGCAAATGTAATGTGTCTATAAATGCGCTTGCTGGTAAAGTTTTTTGATGTCTTAAATTGCGTCCTGATAGGACAAGATGTGCAGAGACATTTTTTGTAATACCACTATCCATCCTCATGGCCTTTTCCCTTTTTCTATCTAAAAAGTATTCTGATAAAAATTAAGAGGCCGCACTTCTGTAGCAGCAGCAATGTGCACTCCGCCCATTTTTCAGACGACTGTACGAACTTAATCTCACTGTATCTCGGTACAATGATAATAAAGTTTATTCTGTTCTGATTAATACAGAATTTACAGGCTAGTATATATTAAGCAGACAATGCAACAGTGGTGCAAAGTGGGTATGATGTGGGTGAGATGGGGCAACAAAATAATCTACATGTTGTAGAATAAAGTTTTGCAAGTTGCTCATGTGAATATAGGCAACCGTCCCCCTCTTACAATGCTGTTATTGCATCACTCAGCTCTCTGCGTTTGGAAAAAAAAAAGATTAGACTTCTACGATGTTGCTGAAACTATTTGACCCTAAATCTGACATTTGACATTCAGAGGAGAACAGAATGTTGATCAGTCACACATGGCACTGCATGACGGTGAATCATACTAGGCCGTCCTTTGTGCCCAATTAGATGTGATGCATCGGCTTTAACAGTCTGTGACAGAATGCTGCCTGCCTTCAGTTTGTCAGAGTTGGTTCCTGAGAAGCAAGTCTCACTCATGATTCTCCTAAATTTCCCCTGAGAGAGTTGTTGTCTCACAGACTGACATACTACCCGCCTTGTTTGGTTATCCAGCAGCGTGGAACCTCAACAAGCCTCGGGGATAAAGCAACACCTCTCCATCGTCCCACCAGCTCACACTTTCAGTATGCTCACATGCACCATTCCCCCTAGGTGCCACTGTACTTGAGCAGGGCTACAGAGCAGAACTAAGCACCTTGAGAATGATAGTTGTGCATAACATCAGAGAAGTCTGTTATTAAACACTTTCAGCCAGTATCTAACTGGGCTGCAACTGGTAGTTGTTGGTGAACATTTGGGAGGGAGTGTCCAAAATGTCTGGAAATGTTTGTGGGGGTTCTTAGTTTCATCGGAAGTTACAGAATTTTGAGCAAGTTCAAAAAAATGTGTTCAACAAATGTTCAAAATAGAGTTGTGTTGGCTTAAACCTGTCTGTTTGTCAGGGACTTCATAAACCTGTCAAACTCATCTCAGTTCAGTTATTGTGAACGCCAGAGAGCCACACCTGCATTTTCTTTCCTGGGTACAATGTTGGCAGAAGTGGGCAACAAAATAATGAGCACTGTCTAGAATACAGCTATCTATGTATTTATTTAAGAATAGGCCATAACTTCCAGAAATTATTAAACCTGGCTGCACAACCCTCTTCAGAATTCAGTGACACTGCAACTGCATTTGCCCATTTTCTCACAGTTTTGAGTTGTCAACAGTTGCAGCTCAATGTCCTGTTAGTACAGTGCAATTTAAGTTAGGCTTTGTTATTTATTTAGTATGATTGTACTGAAACACTTGATCCAGTGCAAGATAAACTATTTGAAATCACATTTAAAGACCCATGTAATTACTTTTAGGTCTTATGGCAAGAAAACACACACTGGGGGAAAAACAAACAAACAAACAATAGGCCATTTTTTGTTGTATATCAGTGTAAGAATGTGGGCTTAGCCAGTCTGTGGCACATAGGCAGTATAAACAAAGGTATCAGGGCGCCATACCTCTAAGGGTGCATTCACACTAGCTAGCCCTGTTTAGTCCGCTTTAATTAAACTCTAGCTCGTTTTCCTAGAAAGTCCGGTTCGTTTAGGGAGGTGTGAACGCGCCATCGAACTCTGTCACGGAACAAAAAGGCGAACTCTGGCCCGGGCTAAAACCTAGGTTTCGGTCCGGTAGAAGTGAACTCCAGCGCGGTTTGAGTACAGTGTGAATGTAATCAGACCGGACCCCGCTCCTAAGGGTAAACAAACATGCATTTCTCTGACCTTATATGGAGCCGTCAGCTGCCTTGTGTGGAAAAACAATATTCTCCATGGTCTTCTGTCTCATCTTCTGCCCATGCTAAGTCCATTTTTGAAAAATGACAAAATATAACTCCTAAAACTGCTAAAATTTGATGCCACTTCGTTTTTATTTTTATTTACAGAAGAAGAAGACGTGTCTTCAGGGGTTTTTGTGTCGTTTCTTTCAGTAGTTCTTGGTGCAGCGCCCCCACAGGCGAGCGGGGGAATAGGTTGGTTCAACAGGTTGACTCGACTGCACAGTGCAGTGTGAATGCAAACGCACCAGCTCAAATGTAAACAAAAGGTCATGAATACTGGTCCCGAACCGAACCGAGTCTACCGGACTATCTGGTGTGAAAACGACCTAAGTGACTCCCAGTGTTGCCAGACGCATGATAATTCATTATACATGATAGTTTTAGGGTCATTACAATATACAATCCATCCATCCATGCATTATCTTTACCCGCGTCTTCCTTTTCAGGTTGTGGGGGTCACTCGTGCCCATTGCTGTGTGAGAGGCGGGGGACACACTGGACAGGTCTCCAGTCCATCACAGGGACACAGAGACAAATGAGATAAATGATATAAACAACCGTTCACTCTCTCACTCACACCTAGAGACAATTTAGAGTTACCAATCAGTCTAACCTGCATGTTTTTGGTCTGTGGGAGAAAATCCACACGTGCACTGAGCGAACATGCAAACTCCACTCAGAAAAGCCCCCGGCCAAGATTTGAAATGGCGACCTGCTCGCTGAGCGGTGGCAGCTCTACCAACTGCGCCTGTATTATATATTGACCTTTCTTTTATTAAAACAAGTTAGTACTTTTATCTCCTAATATGAATAAAATAAGCACCTATTTGTCTGTAATCATCACATCTTTAGTCTCCCCCTCACTTCTTTTCTCCTCTGGATGGTTAAAATGTGCCTGCTCTCTGGGAGGAAGGTCGTTTTCTGACGTAATCCTAAAAAGCTTCACTGATGTAATGTGCCCAGGGAAGGTAAAAAAAAAAAAAAAAAAAAGACTGAGAGAGAAGGAATACTGTAAGAAAGCAGTGCAGTAAAGATAACATGTTTAAACTGTTTGGTTACTGCATTGTGTTAGTTATCCAGCTGAGTGTAATGTTAACTTATTTTGAACATAGTAGGAGCTTTTACCCAAATATGATTTGAAAATCAATAAATAGCTACATTTAATATCAGCTATTGTTAGCAGATGAGCGCTATGAAGGGCTTAAAGGCTTCTACATCAAGGTCAAAATCAATTTTTTTTTATTGTCATTCTCATCATATGTGGTACATGTGGTGGAACGAAACTGTGTACACAGGGTCACAGTTACATACAACCGTACATGCGGCTGCACTCCTATAACTATGACCCCTGACCCTTGGGTGTCTTCAACACTCACCATGAATTGTTTTCTTTAAAGTTACATTTAACTTGAAAAATTGTTTGTTTTCTCATATTTTTATTGTCGATGGACACAGTCAGCTA
The DNA here is from genome assembly GCF_014905685.2 of Nematolebias whitei. Classification (NCBI taxonomy): domain Eukaryota; kingdom Metazoa; phylum Chordata; class Actinopteri; order Cyprinodontiformes; family Rivulidae; genus Nematolebias; species Nematolebias whitei. Next base: position 33,997,455 of record NC_056513.1, on the reverse strand, counting down.
CAGTCTGACTAATGTTTACCTTATTCTCCCTACGTTTTTAAAAAAGAAAAACAAATCATTAATGAAGTTTGTTAATTTGTTAATTAATGACGTTTGATTAACAAGTGTGAACATGAATGGTTTTGATCATTGTTTTCAATCATTATAATGAAATAATGTGAAATATTATAATGTGTTTAACACTTTTCTCTGTTCCGTTTTCCAGAAAATAACTTGTTCCTTGAAGAGACACCTGTTGCAAATGTTCTTTGAGCTGAAGCTCTTTTCTTCAGAGGGGAGTCATAGTGTTCCATATTTAACAAAAACATCTTCTCAGAGCTTTTGTTTGCACAAAGTTCTATGTGTAAAAAACAGTTACCATATTTTTCAGACTATAAGGCACACTTAAAATCCTTTAATGTTCTCAAAAATTGACAGTGTGCCTTATAATCCCGTGCACCTTATGTATTAATTCTGGTTGTGCTTACTGACCTCAAACCAGTTTTATGTGGTACAAATGAACAATGTTGAGAGTTATTGCGAATGAGTTGAATAAAGTTCGACTTATCTGTTTTGTTTCACTTAATGGGCCTTATAATCCATTGTGCCTTATATGCCAAAATTTATGGTAGTCTTCGACTTCAAACCGCAAAGTGGTTGGTCTTGGACCCCGATCCTGATGTAGTCCGAGGTGCACTCCTGCAATTCCTGAGCAGATAAACCTGTTGCTCAATTACAATTGTTATAAGTGAAATAACTACAGAAGATGAAGCCTTTACTCACTGCAAGACTCACGTTCTCAGCTTGTAGTCTAAGCCGGTTTGAAGGTGCCGATGGACGGCACCTCCTCATCAGCTGTTGTCCTCACTGACTTCTAATGCTGTCACAGTGATGGTCAGCTACCTTGGGCAGTTCCTGGCGAGTCCTCCTCATGGTGTGTCCTGGTCTGATCCACCAGAGAACCCCAGAAAGACAAGTGACCTGGTGATCTCAAGCTGACCCGGTAAAGAGCAGAATCTAGTGACACGTTGTCCTGGTCTGGTTATGATTCTTAGCTGACGCAACTTGATAAATCATTTCCCGTCTTGCAGTGATAATAAATGACTTATCTGGTCACAGTAAATAACTTTTAACTAAAATCCAAAGTTAACTATTAACAAAGTTAAACTTCGTCTAGATCTGTGTATAAAACCCAAAATAATTCCTGCTCAAAAAGTTAATTTTGCCTTTGAGAAGAGAATTAAGCCTTGATTGATTCATTATTGTTTGTTTGTTTGTTATTGTTGTTGATTTTTTTGTAATAAAACTTCAAAGACAACTTCGGTCTCTTCATTCGGATGAATATTCATTTGTTCTGGTATAGAACTCCCTGTAATTAACGGATTCTACTTCAGTGACTGATTCTGATCATTAAAGGGTGAAAAAAGAAAAAGGGTTGATGTTAAGTTGATGTTGGTCAGTAAATGACCAGCAGGTGCCCCACTTCAACGAGACTTAATTGAATAAAATAAATGTAGTGGAGGGGAGTGGAGAAAGTGTCGCCCTTCTTCCTCCATCTCACTTCAAAACTGCTACGTACTTCATGCGATGACATAGTCGTGAACTATTCTTTTCCTGATGGAGATTTTACTTTCAGAGAAACTGCAGCACAGGATCCCTGGTAAGCCCTCCCAGTGCAGCACGTCACACTCAAACGAAGACAACACAACAACAGCACCAGTAGCACGTTTATTATCAATTGTTTAGACAGCCATCGTCATCGACAGATGGTGCACATGGTGAGCAAACATGAAGAACACGGCTCTACGCCGTCTCCTTCCACAAGTTCTTTGACTTTTTAAGTTTGCTCATACAGCTGTAAAGATGGCTGTCGGAAGAGCTGCTGCTTCTCAGCAAGAAGGTTGCTGGATCGAGTCCCAGCCAGAAGGACTTTCTGGGCGGAGTCTGCATGTTCTCTCTGTGCATGCATGGGTTTTCTCCAGGTACTCCAGTTTCCTCCCACAGACCAAAAACATGCATGTTAGACTGATTGGTAACTCTAAATTGTCCCTAGGTGTGAGTGAGAGAGTGAATGGTTGTTTGTCTCTGTGTGTCCCTGTGATGGACTGGAGACCTGTCCAGGGTGCTCCCCACCTCTCACATAGTGACTGCTGGATATGGACACTAGTGACCCTCACAACCTGAAAAAAAAGAAGAGGGTAAAGATAATAGATGGATTACTGTAGAACTGTTAATTTTTTAAGGAAGCAGAAGCAGCCTGAGGCAGTGTGTGGAATATGCTGCAAATACAATAAAAACATTTCAAGTGTTAATTTTGAGTCAGCCTTAATTCCTAACAGATCAACATCATCTTCTTTCAGCCTTTCCCTCTTCAGCGTCTCCCCAGCGAGACATCCTCCTCCATCTCACTCTGCCCTCACTCCAACTACCTCCATGTCCTCTCTAACTGCATCCATATATCTCCTCTTTGTCTTTTTCCTGGCAGCTGCATTTCTAACATCCTTCTACCAATATACCCACTGTCCCTCCTCTGGACATGTCCAAACCATCTCAGTCTGGTCTCTCTAACTTTATCTCCCAGTTGTTCAACCTGTGCTGTACCTCCGATTATGACGGTCGGCAAAGCGGTAGGACACAGATTCAGGCAGACATGAGGAGTTTAAAGTAAAATACATTACAGAAAACAAAACGCTTACGTGGATGCACATACTTACAAAAAGGAAAATGAGGAACAACATGGGGGAGCACAGGTGGGAGGACAGAGACATTTGGTATGAAACCAGTGAGTTGCTGTTGGGAAGTTGAACCGACATGGTTTAAAAAGAACTTAGGGAGAGAGGAAAGTGACAACACCTGCGATGATAGCTAACTGGAAACGGGTGTGAGTGATTACTGACTGAAGACCTGTTGAAGCTGACTGAGGCAGCGGTGCCGGATTCATTTTTGAGGGGGGGGGGGCGTGGGGGTCTTTCGTCACCTTGCACTCTCTGTTCATACCCACCTTGAGAGACGTCAGTCACAGCTTGTGGCGTTGGGTGTAGCCTGCGTAAAAGTCTGGGACCAGCTGATGGGCAGGGCCATAAAGTGTGTGTGTGTGTGTGTGTGTGGGGGGGGGGGGGGCAATGGCCTCCTGGCCCCCCTTTTCGGTCGCCACTGGACTGAGGGTAAGAGTGAGGAGTAAAACAGAAACACAGAACAGAACCAAAACACGAAGAACAGAAAAATAAAATAAAATCCACAAGGAAAAATTAACCAAGAAACAGACCATGACTCTGATGATCTCATCAGATCTGATCTGATCTCATCTAATCTGATCATCCTTGTCACTCCTAAGGAGAACCTCAACATCTTTATTTCTGCCACTTCCAGTTCTTTCTGCTGTCTTTTTGTCCATGTCTCTGTCTCCAGACCATACAACACAGCTGGTCTCACAACTGTCTTGTAAACTTTTTCCTTTGACCTCTGCTGACACCCTTTAACCATAAATCACTCCTGAAATTTTCTCCACTCAGTCCATCCTGCCTGGACTCTCTTCTTCACCTCTTTACCACGTTCCACATTTTCTTGGACAGTGGACCCCAAGTACTTGAAGTCCTGCATCTTTGTGACCTCTGCTCCTGACAGATGCATAACAAAAAAAAACTGGATATGTAAATTTGCCACAAACACCCTCTTCTTTTTAAATAAATGTTTTATTGCACATCTTGTGTGCTTGTTCCTTTCATCGCAAAAATTTATTACATTTTTAATCATATTGCCCTTTACAGATGATGCTAACCAGACGTCATTGTCTGCTGGACTGATAATATTGTTGAGCTATGATGTATATTAGAGCAAAATAACACTGTAAGTTGTAAATGTTTGCATATCATAATTTTATGGCTATTTGTTCTGATTAATATTCTGTTAGCAAATTAACCATTCTGTAAGAACCACCTGAAATGAATGTGTTTGTGGTCAAAGCTTGCAAACTGTGTTCGATAGAGAACTAGTAAACCACATCATCATTACTATTATTCTTGTTATCTTTAGCCTAACCTGCTTTGTCCAGTACTTTCTTTACTGGGTTCTTTGTTCAGATGTGCTGGTTGTGTTGCGACTCCACTGGTCTGGATGGCTCGTTGTGTCTTTCTGGTTTAATTATGTAATTATGTTCATTTCTTATTCATCAGATGATTAAGGTACTTTTCATGTTCTCCAGACCTGCCTTTTCCACAAAGACTGTTATCAAAAATCAGACACAGATTATCAATAGATTACGTTTAGTGAGTGAAGCAGATGGATGCTTGTCCTGAGCCTGGTTCTGATGAAAGTTTCTTCCTCATGAGGGAGTTTTTCCTTTCCACTGTTGCCTCTGTGCTCGCTTAGGATGGGAGACTGCAATGAAGTGAAAACTCAAAGCAATCTGCTGGCTCCTTAGATAAATAACATTATTAACTGACGTTTTATGTACCGTAATTTCCGGCGTATATGTTGCACCTGAGTATAAGTTGCATCAGTCAAAGAAGAGAAAGAGGAAAAAAAACATATATAAGTCACTTCAGCATATAAGTCGCATTTATTATGCATTTATTTAATGGTCAAAACAGCTTCATTGTGCCTGGGTGTCCATCCGTCCATCCATCCCTCCATCCATCCGTCCGTCCGTCCGTCCGTCCAGCCAGCCAGCCAACCATCCAGTCATCCATTGTCACCGGAGCTGCTAGCTCTCCAGCGTTCCTCTGCCTACACCACCTGAGTGAAGCGAGCATGCATGGGAGGACTCGTTGTAGTTTTTCGAAATTTAAAGCGTCAATCAAAAATTGTGTAATGAATATG
>NC_056513.1:33975394-33992558 GCF_014905685.2 Nematolebias whitei | reverse complement strand
GGGGGTGCGGTCCTCCCTGTTGGGAGACTCCTGGGGCTCCGGGCCTGGGGGCCGTTGTGTGTCTGTGGCTCCGGTCCTCCCTATGTTGCCATTGTGTCCTGGGGGGGCGGGTCTGTGCGCCCCTGCATCCACTATTGGGCATTCTTTTGGAGAAATCTGGTGGTGGCGGGTGTGCTTGCACGGGTGTTTGGATTCAGGTGCTTTGACAGATGCACGCTAGGTTGGGTAGTGGTGGAAGCTAGATGATTCCTTGTGCCATGTCGAATGTTTCATGGTGATATTGTGGGTGGCATTGTGCTGTGCATGTTGTTTTGTCATGGTGGTCTCTCGTTTTATCTATTTCTCTTTTATTTATTTATTTATTTTTTCTTCTTCTTTCTTCTCTTTCTTTAAAAAAAAAAGAAAAAATGAGCGATGATGATAAGTTCCTTGAAACACTTCACAATGTTTCAACACTTAAACTGAGCTAAAAAAAATAAATAAAATTCTAACACAAAACGTTTCTTTTTATTCCTAGCTTTAAAGTGGATATTAAAGTGATTAATTTTAAGTGAATGTTTAAAGTTATTTTATATTATTTTAAATAAGGGGCGGATGTAAGAATTATTTTTCTTCTTTCTGCACTCTTTTCATTCAGTGTTTTCTTTTTCATTATTTTTTTAATTTTGTTTTTTAAAATGAATGAATTAAATAAAATAAAATGTTAAATGGCTTCAAACACCTGCTAAGTTCATGGCATAAACCAACAGGCATGTTCCTGTTTTTTGTATTTTACATCACTTTATAATGTAGCTGTTTTTGTTTTTAATATAATTTTCAAATCACATGTTTTTTTATGATTGTCTACTGTTGTACTGATAAATATCTCCTGGAGGGAAAACTATATCTTGGCTGCAAGTATCAAGCTGTGAAATCCGTTATTTTCTAAAACTGATAGTGGTTGGTCATTAATTATGATGAAGTTTAGCAACTTCTCGGTAAACATTTGAGCTCCGTGGTTTCAGCGATGTCTTCTTCTTGTTCAATCCGAAGCAGGCAGCCTGATATGGGGCCGCCGCGCTCAATCTGTCCCTCCTCGGAGACGGGCAGACTGAGCGAGGCAGATTGGACGCGGCTGGCCGGGGTCGAGTCGCCTCTTTCCGGTTGAGCAAAGAGCAGCGCCCCACTGAAGCCACGGAGCTCGAATGTCCATCGTAAAACTAACTTTACCGCAGTTTAATGTGGTGCTTTGGCTCTGCAGACATTGCACGATGCTGTCTTGTTTTGTGGTGTTTCTAGTGTAAAATACTTCCACATAGCGGACGTGATTAGATGAAAAGTTGGTTAGCTGTTAGCCACAGTGCTGCTAACACAGTCCTCACGTTGTAGCTGGCTGCAAACTATGAACTGGATTTCCTGAATGTGAGGCGGTTCTTATTACTCTGGGTTCATGAGACGCCGCCGTTCAGGAAATCCATTCCGTAGTTTGAAGCCAACATGCATCACGGATCGGAAATATCGGCAGTTGGATTGGAAAAATCCGATACGTAAGTTATGCTGGTATCGGAGGCCGATACCGATACTGGATTGGATCGGCCCCATCCCTAATTTTATTCAGAATAGAACACAAATCACAGATCAAAAGTTTAAACTGAGAGAATGTATCATTTTAAGGGAAAAATCTGTTGTTTCCAAATTTCATGGCGTCAACAAATCCCCAAAAAGTTGGGACAAGTCCATTTTTATCACTGTGTGGCATCCCCCCTTCTTCTTACAACACTCAACAGACGTCTGGGGACAGAGGAGACCAGTTTCTCAAGTTTAGAAATAGGAATGCTCTCCCATTCATGTCTAATACAGGCCTCTAACTGTTCAATCGTCTTGGGCCTTCTTTGTCGTACCTTCCTCTTTATGCCAAATGTTCTCTATAGGTGAAAGATCTGGGCTGCAGGCTGGCCATGTCAGTACCCAGATCCTTCTCCTACGTAGCCATGATGTTGTGATTGCTGCAGAATGTGGTCTGGCATTATCATGTTGAAAAATGCAGGGTCTTCCCTGAAAGAGATGACGTCTAGATGGGAGCAATGTTATTCTAGAACCTGAACATAGTTCTCTGCATTAATGGTGCCTTTCCAGAGATGCAAGCTGCCCATGCCACAAGTGCTCATGCAACCCCATACCATCAGTGATGCAGGCTTCTGAACGGAGCATTGATAACAACAAAGGGCGGCTGTGGCTGAGTGGTTAGAACAGTCGTCCTCCAATGCAAGAGTTGGGGGTTCGAATCCACCAGCAGTCACATGCCGACGTGTCCCTGGGCAAGACACTGAACCCCTCATAGCCTCTGCTGTGTGTCCCATCAGTGTATGAATGTGATCTAAAAGTACCGATTAGTCTCTTTAGAATAATTTCTTCCATTAGCTTTGTAGAGATGTAGAGAGCTGTATGAATGGGTAAATGAGGCACAGATTGTAGTGTAAAGTGCTTTGAGTATCTTGAAATAAGTTAAAAAAGCGCTATATAAGTACAGTCCATTTACCATTTAACTTGGGCTATCCTTGTCCTCTCTGGTCCGGATGACATAGCGTCCCAGTGTTCCATAAAGAACTTCAAATCGTGACTCATCTGACCACAGAACAGTCTTCCATTTTGCCACACTCCATTTTAAATGACCCCTGGCCCAGTGCAAACGTCTGAGCTTGTGGAGCTTGCTTAGAAATGGCTTCCTCTTTGCACTGTAGAGTTTCAGTTGGCAACAGCGGATGGCACTGTGGATTGTGTTCACTGACAATGCTTTCTGGAAGTATTCCTGAGCCCATTCTGTTATTTCCTTGACAGTGGCATTCCTGTTTGAGGTGCAGTGACGTTTAAGGGCCCGGAGATCACGAGCATCCAGTAGAGTTTTACGGCTTTGATCCTTACGCACAGCAATTGTTCCAGATTCTCTAAATCTTTTGATGATGTTATGCACGGTTGATGATGATAACTTAAAAGTCTTTGCTATTTTACGCTTGGTAACACCATTCTGGTATTGTTGCACTATCTTTCTGCGCAACAATGGTGGAATTGGTGATCCTCTTACCATCTTGGCTTCTGAGAGACACTGACACTCTGAGAAGCTCTTTTTATACCCAATCATGTTGTCAATTGAGCTAATTAGTGTTAATTGGTCTTCCAGCTGTTCATTATATGCTCAATTTCTTTTTTCCAGCCACTTATTGTTACTTGTCCCAACTTTTTTGGGATTTGTTGACACTGTGAAATTTTGAATCAACATATTTTTCCTTTAAAATGTTACATTTACTCAGATTAAAATTTTGATCTGTCATCTATGTCATATTACGAATAAAATATTGACAACATTTGCCATCTCCACATCATTGCATTCAGTTTTTATTCACAATTTGTTTAGTGTCCCAACTTTTTTGGAATCCAGTTTGTATTAAAAGTAAAAGTACTTGCTGAATGTATTACCTAATGCAATGGTCTACAATATCATTGTGTGCCTACGTATGTATGTTTTCTGTAATACATTAATAGTGTTGTGTCATTTACAATGCTGCAAATAATACATGTTTTTATTGTGTGACACAGTTCACACTTGAACTTGTGATTCTGTGAATCAGAATTTCAGTAATGACATGCAGAGTTTAATGTCATTAAGCAAAATAAGAAAGAGGAATGATTATACCTTTGAAAGTTTTTATTTAACACAAAGTAAAACCAACAAGTAATTTTAACCGCAGTAAAAACATTTAAGTAAAATTTGCCTGACAGAAAAAAGGAACATTAGACCTAACAAATGAATTGTAAGGATGGCGCCATCTGTGGGCCTTCCTTGTCTGTACTCCCTTGTGTGTCTCATCATTTATCCAATTAATTTCACCCTTGTCTTGTGCCAGCTGTTTGTAATCACGTCCTGTCTTGTCTGTGTATATAGTCTGTCGGTTAGTCTTGTTCGTTGTCGCGTCGTCGTTAGGTATAGCCTTGTCCTGTCCTGAGTCTGTTTTGGTCCCGTCCTGATTAACTCCCGTTGTAAGTTTATGCTGCCACGTCAGCTCTTTAATTTATTATTATTAAAGTATTTATTTTTTCTACCTGCTGAGTCTGAGTCCCTGCCTGCAACTACTGGGTTCGTTTCTGTCCTGCCTGAAAACCTGACAGTACGACGCAACCACACTAGAACCCAGCGGGCAGGGTTCTCCTCAGAATCGCTCACCTGAAAGCATGAGCCACAGATGGGGGAGCCTGTAATCCAGTGCGACAGGTTTCATACCGAACCTGCCCAGGCTTGAGGACACTTCAGCCGAGAGGTAGAGATCCTGCCTTCTCCCCTCCTGGTCCTCGAGGAAAAGAGAAGATCCCAGCTCCGAGGAGATCACCTGACCTCCAGGCTCGTTTCCGCCTCATCTCCTGAACCGCTCGGCTACTCAGGATGGACATCGGGGGAGGACGCAGAGCCAGAGGATGAGCTCTGTTCCGTTCCTGCCCCTCATCCTCATTGTCATCGCGGCAGAAACTGGACCCGGAAGTGATCCATGGGGCCTGTTACGGTACAACAGACGGATCCGACTCAGCTCGGCGGAGCCGAGTCTCCCGGAAGCAAGTCTGGCACCTCACCACCACTCCGCGCCTCTCCTGCTCGGTCCGGTAAGACTGTCTCCTGAACCCAGTCCCAGCATCTCCGTGGGGACGGGTCCCGTCGCCTCACTTCCCAGGGATCCGGTGAGGGCGGAACTCGACACCTCATCCCCGCGTAGAGCCAATCCAACCTACATATTATCAACTGTTGATTGACATAAGGACCATGAAAACACACATCCATAGTTCCAGATCCAGCCTCTGCCACAGAACCTGTCGAGGCCCCAGAACCTGCAGCCAGCTCACAACCTGTAGTCAGTCCTGTCCCAGCATCAGCTTCTGTCCGTCCAGCACCTGCAGTTTCTCCAGTACCTACAGTCAGCCCAGCACTTGTAGTCCCTCCACAACCTGCAGTATCTCCACAACCTGCAGCCAGCATGCAGCCTGCAGCCAGCTCTCAGCCTGTAGCCAGCACTCAGCCTGCAGCCAGCACTCAGTCTGCAGCCAGCACTCAGCCTGCAGCCAGCACTCAGCCTGCAGCCAGCACACATTCTGCAGCCCGCACTCAGCCTGCAGCCAGCACACAGCCTGCAGCCAGCACACATTCTGCAGCCCGCACTCAGCCTGCAGCCAGCACGCAGCCTGCAGCCAGCTCTCAACCTGCAGCTAGCACTCAGCCATCAGCCAGCTCTCAGCCTGCAACCAGCAATCAACCAACAAGTGGGCACTCAGCCTGCAGCCAGCACTCAGCCCGCAGCCAGCATTCAGTCAAGTCAAGTCAACTTTATTTATAGAGCACATTGAAAACAGAACCTGTTATCAAAGTGCTTAACAACAACGACAACAACAATCAATGAGAGTAAAATTAAAGAGAAAAAAAAATACAATGCACTAATAATAATAACTGAAGAATTAATAAAAAAAGCATTTAAAACATAGGGTCACAGATTAAGAAAAAACACTAGATCAATTTACACTGTGTGAAATGCCTGTGAGAACAGATGAGTTTTCAGCAGGAATTTGAACTGAGGAAGAGAGGTGGCCTGCCTGATGTTAGGGGGAAGGTTGTTCCAGAGTTTGGGGACCATGAGTGAAAAAGCCCAATCTCCTCTGAGCTTCAGTCTTGTTTTTGGAACAGCCAAAAGCAGCTGATCGGATGATCTCAGGGCCCGAGGGAACGTAAGGTTCCAGTAGCTCAGAGAGTTAAAGGGGTGCGAGGCCATTTAAGCATTTGAAGGTCAACAGAAGAATTTTAAAGACTATCTTCATTCGAACAGGGAGCCAGTGAAGGGAGGACAGAACTGGTGTAATATGTTCAGACCTATGAGTTCTGGTTAAAAGCCGGGCAGCAGCATTCTGGATGAGCTGAAGACGTGAGATGGAGGGCTGGCTGACCACAGCATAGAGTGCATTGCAATAGTACAATCGGGTCGTGACAAAGGCGTGGATTAGTTTCTCAAGGTCGGGTCTGGACAACACTGGCTTTAGCTTGCCTACCTGTCTTAGTTGGAAGAAGCTTTTCTGCAGAACATAGTTAATTTGTTTGTCAAACTTGAAGTCAAGGTCTAAAACTATCCTGAGATTTTTACCAGACTGCTTAAGATATGGCTGAAGAGAGTCCAGGTTGACAGGATCAGTGGCGGCAGTTGAGCTAGAGATAAAGACAATGACTTCAATCTTCTCATTGTTAAAACTTAAGAAGTTTGAAGCCATCCAAGCCTTAATGTCGTCCAGACATTTTAACAGAGGGTGAATGGAGAAAACACTTGCTGGTTTCACAGGCAGGTAGATCTGGCAGTCATCAGCATAGCAATGGAATGAAAGACCATGTTTCCGCAGGATGGACCCCAGTGGAAGCAAATAAAGTGAGAACAGAAGGGGTCCAAGAATCGAATCCTGTGGAGCCCCGCAAGAAAGAGGTAATGAGGCGGATACATTATTATCAACCTTGACACAAAAACTCCTGCCACTCAGGTTCTAATGCAGCACCTGTGATCACAACCCACTGTTCCAGCCGTGATATAAGGATACTATGGTCAACAGTATCAAAAGCAGCAGTAAGGTCCAGGAGCACAAGTACCACAAATTGACCAGAATCGTTTGTTATCATAATATCGTTACAAACCGTTACTAATGCTGTTTCAGTGCTGTGGAGTTGCTTAAAACCAGATTGAAAAATCTCGAAGATTCTGTTCTCATTCAAAAACTTCAATTGAATGAAAACTATTTTCTCCAGGATTTTGAACAGGAAGGGAAGTTTTGAGATTGGTCTAAAATTTGAGCAAGTCGAAGGGTCAAGTCCAGGTTTCTTAATTAACGGATGAACTGCTGCATGTTTGAAAACATCGGGAACCACACTTGTCACAGTACTACTATTTACAATTGTAAGAACAGAGGGTCCAATCATGGGTAGAGCTTGCAGCCTGCACTCAGCCTGCAGCCCACACTCAGCCTGCAGCCCACATTGAGTCTACAGCAGCCAGCCCAGAGTCTGCAATAGTCAGCCCAGAGTTTGCAGCAGCCAGCCCAGAGTCTGCAGCACCCAGTCCAGAGCCTGCAGCAGCCAGCCCAGAGACTGCAGCAGAGGACTCTGAACCTGCTCAGAACCCAGAAACGGCAGCAGAAGATTCAGAACCTGAACCTGCAGCCGCCAATTACCCGTCTGCTGAGCTCCGCACCGCCGACCAGTCCGCTGAGGTCCTTGCTTCTGGTCTGCCTGAGGTCTTCGTCTCTGGACCGTCTGATGTCTCCAGTCCGTCTGAGGTAAACGGTCCATCTGAGGTCTTCGTCTCCAGTCCAGCTGACGTCTTCACCCCCGGTCCGTCTGAGGTCTTCACCCCTGGTCCGCCTGAGGTCTTCGTCTCCAGTCTGTATAAGATATTTGTCTCCGGTCCATCTGAGGTCTTCGCCCTTGGTCCGTTTGAGGTCTTCGCTCCTGACCTGACTGCAGAAGATCCTGACCCGACCACAGAAGATCCTGGTCTGCCTGAGGTCTTCGCCCTCAGGCTCTAAGTCCCGTCCAGTCTGCCTGCCTGGTCTGCTCTGGCTTCATAGATAACTCGCCGGCCACCTGCCTGGTCTGTGCCAGCTTCATGGACGACTTGCCGGCTGCCCGCCTGGTCTGCACTGGCTTCAGGGACGACTTGCTGGCCGTCCACCTGGTCTGCGCCGGCTTCATGGACGACTCGCTGGCCACCCGCCTGGTCTGCGCCGGCTTCATGGATGACTCTCCGGTTACCTGCTTGACCTGCTCCTGCCTGAAAGGTCTCCCAGCCACCCGTCTGACCTGATCCTCTTGGTACGGCCCTTTGGACGACCTCTCAGCCCCCTGCCTGATCGGCCCCGGCCTGATGAATGGTCTCCAGGCCACCCATCTGACCAGATCCTGCCTGAAAGGCCACCCGTCTGACCTGATCCTGTTGGTACAGCCCTTTGGATGACCTCTCAGCCGCTTGCCTGACCGGCCCCAGCCTGATGAATGGTCTCCAGGCCACCCGCCTGACTTGATCCTGCCTGAAAGGTCTCCCGGCCATCCGTCTGACCTGATCCTGTTGGTACGGCCCTTTGGAGGACCTCTCAGCCGCCTGACTGACTGGCCCCGGACTGATGAATGGTCTCCAGGCTGCCCATCTGACCCAATCCTGCATGAACGGCCACCCGCTCGACCTGCTCCAGCCTGATGGATGGCCTCCCGCCCGACCTGCTCCAGCCTGATGGACAACGTCCCGGCCGCCCGCCCACCCTGCTTCAGCCTGATGTACGGCCTCTTGGCCGCCCACCCGACCTGCTTCAGCCTGATGTACGGCCTCCTGGCCGCCCGCCCGACTTGCTGCAGTTAGATGGTTGCCCTCCTGGCCACCATCCTGACCCGTTCCGATTTGATGAACAGCCTCCAGGCTGCCTGCCGAAACCATGACCTTGCTAGGATGGTCACCTGACCGCCCAGACTTTTTTGTGTACCTGTTTGTGTTTAGTTTTGTTCCCAGGTTTTGGTTTTGTCAGTTTGTTTTTGTCCTCATGTTTCAGTGGGCCCTCCATCCTTGCAGTTCCTCCCTCCGTCCATCCAAGTCTTTTTTTTTGGGGGGGGGGGGGGACTGCAAGGATGGAGGGCTTTTTAGGGACACCAGGGGGTGTCCTTGGGGGGGATACTGTAAGGATGGCGCCATCTGTGGGCCTTCCTTGTCTGTACTCCCTTGTGTCTCATCATTTATCCAATTAATTTCACCCTTGTCTCGTGCCAGTTGTTTGTAATCACATACTGTCTTGTCTGTGTATAAAGTCTGTCGGTTAGTCTTGTTCGTTGTCGCGTCGTCTTTAGGTATCGCCTTGTCCTGTCCTGAGTCTATTTTGGTCCCGTCCTGATTATCTCCTGTTGTAAGTTCATGCTGCCACGTCAGCTCTTTAATTTATTATTATTAAACTATTTATTTTTTCTACCTGCTGAGTCTGAGGTTGTTTTCACACCTGATAGTCCGGTAGACTTGGTTCGGTTGGGGACCAATATTCATAACATTTTGTTTACATTTGAGCTGGTGCATTTGCATTCACACTGCACTGTGTAGTCAAGTCAAGTCACGTCAAGTCACATTTATTTATATAGCACATTTAAAACAGTAACTGTTATCAAAGTGCTTACCAAAAAAGATCACAGCATCAAATATTAATAACAACATATTACAGCAACATGAATAAAAACATAAAAACAATTAAATATAATGAGAAACAATGAAATACTAAATCAAATCACCCTGCGTTAAATGTCATGGAGTAAACGCAAAATGGATGAACACAATCATCAACAACGAAATACCAAATGAGATCACACTGTGTTCAATGTCAATGAGTACAGATGTGTTTTGAGGAGAGATTTAAAAATAGAGACTGAGGTGGCCTGTCGAATGTTGATGGGCAGATTATTCCAGAGTTTAGGGCCCATGACTGAAAACGCCCGAGTTCCTCTGAGCTTCAGCCTGGTTTTTGGTGCGGCCAAAAGCAGCTGGTCTGATGATCTCAAGGCCTGAGAAGGAGTATAAGGATGAAGGAGGTTGGAGAGGTATGAGGGTGCAAGCCCATTAACACACTTAAATGTCAGCAGAAGAATCTTAAAATCAACTCTGACATGCACAGGAAGCCAGTGAAGAGAGGACAGAACTGGAGTAATGTGCTCAAACCTGCGAGTTCCTGTTAGTAGCCGAGCTGCAGCATTTTGGACAAGCTGGATACGTGAGAGAGAGAGAGACCTGACTGACCCCAGCATAAAGCGAGTTACAGTAGTCCAGCAGGGTTGTAATAAATGCATGGACTAATTTTTCAAGGTCGGATCTGGACAGGAAGGACTTGAGCTTGGCTATCTGCCTTAGCCGAAAGAAGCTTTTTTGAACAACATAATTTATCTGCTTATTAAACTTAAAGTCCAAGTCTATAACTATCCCGAGATTGGTAACAGACTGTTTTAGATATGGCTGAAGGGAGTCCAGGTTTGCAGGATCAGTGACAGTGGCAGAGCTAGGGTTAAACACAGTGGTGGGATGTAACTAAGTACAAATACTTTGTTACTGTACTTAAGTACATTTTTCGTGTATCTGTACTTTACTTAAGTAGAGTTAAATGTAGGTACTTTATACTTTTACTTCACTGCATTTTACATCAAGTATCTGTACTTTCTACTACACTACATTTCTATAACGCGTTGCATTACAAGTTACATTCATGTTGCGGCTTTTTGTTTTGTTTGTTACTTTGAAAATAACCAATGGCAAGAGGGGAGCTGGTCCAGTGAATCACTACAAAGTGGGCAGGTAACATTAGGCCTGCCTTCAAGAAGAGCTGGACCAATGACATATATTCTAGTATGTATGTCACTGAGCTGGGTGCACCCACAGCAATGCTAACACACCCAAAATGTATTCCACCGCAAGAGAGTCACCCAGAAGATATGCGCCACCCATGGCCTTATTGAAAGACTGCTCAGTACAACAGGACAGCTTGTCTCTCCCAAAAGAGTCAGATTGGACTCAAAAATCTTTGAAAACCAACTTCTTCTGAACTTGAACAAGAAATTCTTGCTGTAATATTAAAATGTGTCAGTTCATGATGTTAGGACAGGAGACAAGAGACGTCTTCAAATGGCTTGACACTCAGGTCCAAGTTTTAAAAATGGTGTCAGGAAGTTAAAATATTGTTCAATATTGACCCATTACAAGGTTGACTAGACAGTATTTTAACTAGAATTGATGACAAACTGGAGTTGAAATTTTCAGTTGAAATGATCAGAGCCTGTTCCTTTGTTAGTTGTGTCTAATGCCCCTTTTGTTCAGGCAGACAACTTTTACTTAAATGTGTTTACTGCAGTTAAAATGACACATTGGTTTTTCTCTGTGTTAAATAAAAACTTTCAAAGGTATAATTATTCCTCTTTCTTATTTTGTTTAATGGCATTTAATTCTGCATGCCATCCCTGAAATTCTGACTCACAGAATCACAAGTCCAAGTGTGAACTGTGTCACAGAGTAAACACAATAAAAACATGTATTATCTGCAGCATCGTTCATTAAAATGGCTCAACTCTATTAATGTATTACGGAAAATATACATATGGTACGCAGACTTAAAGATATGTAGACCATTACATTAGGTAATACATTCAGCAAGTACTTTTACTTTTAATACTTTAAGTATTTTAAAAGCAAGTACTTATTTACTTTTACTTAAGTAAAAATGTTAATGTGGTACTTCTACTTTTACTAGAGTACATTTTTGTCTGTTTATTTGTACTTTTACTTAAGTACAGTGTTTGAGTACTTTCTCCACCACTGGTTAAACACAATGACCTCAGTCTTCTGATCATTAAAACTCAAAAAGTTCGCAGCCATCCAAGTACTGATGTCATCAAGACATTTTAACAAAGGGCGAATGGAGGAGGAACTGTTAGGTGTTAACGGCAAATAAATCTGAGAGTCATCAGCATAACAATGAAAGGAAAGACCATGTTTCCTCAGGATAGACCCTAAGAGGAGGAGATACAATGAAAACAGAATGGGTCCAAGAATGGAGCCTTGTGGGACCCCACAGGAAAGAGACACTGAAGTAGATAGAGTGTTAGCAAAATTAACACAGAAACTCCTGTCGCTCAGGTATGAATGGAATCATTCTAATGCTGCACCAGTAATCCCAACCCAGTGTTCTAGCCAGGATAAAAGGATACTGTGGTCCACAGTATCAAATGCAGCAGTAAGGTCAAGGAGTACCAGGACTACAGACTGACTAGAGTCATTTGCCAGAAGAATGTCGTTGCAGACCCTAACTAAGGCTGTTTTGGTGCTGTGTAGTTTCTTAAAGCCAGACTGAAAGATCTCAAGAATAGAATTTCCACTCAAGAACTCGTTTAATTGAGTGAAAACTATTTTCTCCAGGATCTTAGAAAGAAAGGGAAGTTTGGAGATGGGTCTGAAGTTTGAGCAGGTTGAAGGGTCAAGTCTGGGTTTTTTTTATTAAAGGAGTTACCACTGCATGTTTAAAAGCGTCAGGAACTACACCTGTAGCCATAGTGCTGTTTATAATGTCAAGAACAGAGGGTCCAATGGAGGGTAGGACTTGTTTAAAAAATGATGCAGGGATGGGGTCAGCAGGGGAACCTGAGGGTTTCATATGACCAATCATGTCATTTAGGAATGAGAGAGAAATGGGTTCAAACTGGTTAAAGACTGATGTGGAGGGGACAAAGACAGAGGGGTCAGTTGTGGTGTGAAGAATCAGTGACCTGATCGACTCAACCTTTTTACCAAAGAAACTGGCAAAGTCGTCACATGTAACTGCAGAGACCTCCCTGTTGGCAGACTGAGGCACGGTTAAAATGGGGTAATGGTATTGAAAAGAATGCGGGGAATGTGGCTGTTTGAGGCGATGATTTGGGAGAAATATTTGTTTTTTTCTGATTTAACAGTGGCCTGGTACTCTTTGTAACATGATTTTAGCATGATAAAAGAAACGTCAAGTTTGTCCTTCTTCCATTTATGTTCGGCTTTCCTGCATTGACGTTTGGCTGTGTAGAATGAACATATGCTGATGTATATTCATAAATTAAACGGATTCTTTCATTTTTCTGGACTGTATAATAACGTGCATTGAATAAAAATGTAACGTGAGACGTTAATTATCTTTGACCCATCAAAATGAACGTGGTCATTTATTTACAGAATCAAAATTTAACACATCACACATTTACATTAATTGGCAAAATATGAAAATTAACAACATGGCTTAATTTAGCAAGTTTTACAGGGAGTAAACAATACGGCGATTGTTTTCTCACTTCCGGCTGTACAACAGACACTTCTAAAAATATCTGGAATGATTTCTACTTGATAGAAGAATTTTAAAGATGGAAAGATGAAGTTTAGAGGGAGAAAAAGATGGATGAGGGAGAGTGTTTGTGTCAGCATCAGAACGGCACTCTCCGGGTTTTTCCCAGCTTCTTCCCCGGTACACTTAGGTGATATAAATCTCTTTTACCTGGTACGAAATTCCATTTAACGCACCCTTTCAGCGTCTCCGTAGGAACAGCTGTGAATCGTCCGAAGTAGTGACGGTACTTGTTCGACACAAGTTCACCTCATGAGTGGACTTCACATGAGTGGAGTCCGTCAGAGTTCCACTCAGAGGTGGAAGATGTCATAATCCCCAATACTCGGAAGAGCTCTGGATCATGTCAGAATTTCCTGTTTCCCAGCACTGGAGTTGCAACGACTGAAGCCGGAGCCTGAAGCGACTGGGCCTCTGCCAACTCTCCACCCGACTGGACTCGACTCCAAACTCGACTTGGTTGAACTAGGAAGTACCGACATTTAAAGAGCTCTATTTCCGGTTCACTTGGGAGTTTCCTGATTGGTCGTTTCAACCAGACAGGGGTGTGTTTTTGTGACGTAAGAGGTCACTAGGAGTTAGAAAAACAGCAAGAATGTTATGGAACAGATTGAAAATGTTTTTCAGACAGACGAGAGGAATATTTAGACGAGTTGGCGGAAAACAGGTGTCAGCTTCTCTATTTACATCTGAGAGGATTTAAAAACATGACAGCTCGTTCCAACACTTGTTTGCGTTTGACTCCAACCTTGGACCAACTTACACTGCTCATTCAAAGACAGAAAATCAGAAAATGCATAATTACTCTGTAACAGACCTTAACACGATTTATACTTTGCATGAGCTTGTCTTTTAGACGAACGACTTGAGATTGGGTGTTTGGTTTCCCCATAAATGTTTTTGGAAGTCTATGGCGAGACTCATCAAAAAGAATTAGCTATCCCCCCCAAATAGAATTGTTCGAGTAGGTTCGGCTTACGCGTTGTGAGATCAATGTAGATTATGGTACTTAAGGTAGCAATAATATACATTGACTCCGCAAAGATTGCAATTTAACGAATGAACTGCATGTTGGCATAGTTAAAACCCTTTACAGTCTCCAACTAAAACTTACACACAAAATTCATTCTTACCTCAGAAACAACCAAAACCAATTAAACAACGTTTCAACATCGACAAGAGTAGTGACTAAGCAACTAGAAACATCGTTTCACTGCTTCACCTCACCCTGGTTGTCAGATTCAGTCACGCTGTCCCGTTTGTTTGTTTCTTTGCACACCTTGTGTGGTTTAACCTGGTTTCGATGTACCCATTTAACAGTTGGCTCTTTTTGGCCTTTACTGATTTTTATCTGATAGACAACTGGAGACAGTTTGTCTGTTATCAGATGGGGTCCAGTCCATCTGGGCATCAGTTTACGGGCGAGAGTTCCGGTCCCGGACTCTCTTCTCCCAGTTGTGGGGGCAAACGTGTAGTACCAGACCCTGTCTCCCACTTGGAATTCCTCGTGAGAGGCCTTTTGGTCGTAGTACGCTTTGCGTCCGTCAGCTGATTTTTCCAGGTTTTTCTGTGCGAAAGCAAAAGTGTTTTTTAGGTGTTTTTCCAAGTCTTTCATGTATTGTTGTGTAGTGTAGGCTGTTGCCATGGCAGCATCGCCTGGTTGGTACAACAGGTGTAGAGGGAGAGTCATTTGTCGACCCGTCATCATCTCGAAAGGAGAGATGCCAGTCGACGTGTGTGGAGTGGCCCTTATGGCCATGAGGACCAGAGGGAGTTTCACGTCCCAGTCCTTGTGGTTTGCGGCTACGTATTTTTTCAAAATACTCACCACAGTCCTGTTTGCTCTCTCAACCTGGCCTGAAGCCTGTGGATGGTAGCCAATATGGAAGTTGGCTTTGACGCCTAGCGTCTTCCACAGTTCCTTCATTACTTCACCTGTGAAGTGTGTACCTTGGTCCGAGTTCACCCTGAGGGGAAGTCCAAACCTTGAGAATACATGATTCATTAATAACATAGCAGTGGTTTGTGCTGTGTCATTAGGGACTGGTAGACATTCTACCCATTTGGTAAACGCGCAGGTTACCGTGAGAAAATATTTATTTCCTCTAGAGGTCTTAGTGAGTGGTCCGACCCAGTCAATCTGGAGGTCCGACCATGGAAATGCAATGCCTCTACTATGCAGTGGTGCTCTGTGGAGTGGTCTGGATGGCTGAAACTGGCCACAGACCAGGCACCCTTTTATGTAGTCTTTGACATCCTTTTTCATTCCAGGCCAATAAGCAATCTGTTTTAATGCTTTCAGCGTGGCATTGTCACCCTTATGTCCTGCGGACGGAAGGTCATGTGCATGAACTAACATCACCCCCCTGTGATCATGGGGGACCACGAACACAGGTGAGGACGTCCATCCATGAGCAAAAGTTAGGATGCCCTTAAGTAGTTTTAGCTGTTTGCGCAGCTGAAAGAGGACTTTAAGGTCTGGATTGGAATCCAGTTCGCCTTTCGATGGAGTGTATTTGTCTGGGTCAGTCAGATACAGCATCATCGAGTTAATTGCAGGATCCAACTTCTGAAGTTGGATGATGTCTGGGTCAGTCAGCATCGGGCGTTCAGAAACTGTGTTATCAGCAGGTTTAGCTGCAGCTTGTGCACATGTGACTGCCATTACCTCAGTTGTAGCTTGTGACGACTGAGTGTTGAGTAGCCAGGAGGGGTCAAAGGACCACGTGGGTCCGTCAACGGCTCCTTCTTTGGCTAGGGAGTCTGCAAGGTCATTGTAGTACTTGTCATCGCCTGGGACTCTGGAGTGTCCTGGAACTTTCTTCCAGAAGATCTGTAGATCATGTGATGTCACCAAGTGATCACATGTCATGAAAAGCTCTTTGTGTTTTACCACCTTTTTGTTGCTTGTGAGAAAACCGTTCTGTTTCCACAGAGCGAGATGACACAAGAAACTGAGTCGAGCATAGTTAGAGTCAGTGCAGATGACTAGCGTCTGGATGGAGCGTTCCACTGCCATCTGTAGGCCTATTAGGATTCCAGCTATCTCAGCGTACTGAGAGGACTGAGAGCCCAATTTATAGCCAAATGTGACCTGTTCTAGGTCTTGGAGGAGAACTCCTCCAACACCTGCTTTGCAGATTTTCTCGTGGTGGAACGAGCATCCATCCACATACAATGTCGCCATATCTTTACAGATATTGCTATCAAAGAAGTGGTGATTTGGGTCCTCAGCAGCTGAGGGTTTACTCACAACCGGCTGTTGGGTGGCTGGTACATCCTGTGTACCTTCTTGGCAGATTGCCAAATCAGTGCCCAAGTGTGACTTCTTATTTTGACCATAGCGGATGTCTAGGTTAAAACTTTGAAGTGCCATAAGCCATGTGGCTACACGAGAGTTTGTCACCACACCATCTCTGATGCGTTGGCTGTTCAGAAATGTTACTGGCTGGTGTTGTGTCTCAACAATAATCCTCTGTCCACCAATATAGCAGGAGAAATGTTTCACCGCCCACCCAGTGGTCAATAGAGCCTTCTCACAGTCTGAATACCGTAATTCAGGGCCTGCCATTGTTTTACTGGCGTAGGCCACAACACGCTTGTCTTTGTCGTGTATTTGGTATAGACCTGCACTCATGCAGTGAGTTGAGAAGCCCACTTCCAAGTAGAACTCTTTGTTGTAGTCTGGGTAGACTAGACATGGGGCTAACTTGAGCCTGTCTTTGAGAGCGTCCATTGCCTGCTGCTGTGTATCAGTCCAGACAAAAGGAACGTCTTTCTTTAAGAGTTCAGTCAGTGGTTTTGCGAGATCCGCATAATGCTCTATGAACTGGCGAGAGTAATTACACACTCCCAAGAAACTCTGTAGTTCTTTGAGATTGGTTGGGACTTTGAGGTTGTCTAGGCCTTGGGTGCGAGTCAATTGTGGTTGTATTCCATCTGGACCTTCTAGGAGGCCAACGTAATCCACCTTGGTCCTGCACCACTGGCACTTTGACAGTGAGATTTTAGCACCAGCAGTTGTTAGCTGATTTAGGACGTGGTCGATCTCAGCCAAATGAGAGTCCAGTGTTGGCTGCCTCAAAAGGATGTCGTCCACGTAGATCAGTGTCCCACGCTCGTGGGCGTCTGGACATGCTTTGTTCAAAAAGATGTTGAACTCTGCAGGTGAGTTAGCGTAGCCAAAGGGACACCTGGTAAAGGTGTATTGTCGGCTGCCAAAAGTGAAAGCTAGTTTGTGTTG
>NC_056513.1:33974806-33975294 GCF_014905685.2 Nematolebias whitei | reverse complement strand
CCCCTTAACTGGTAGCTGTAGCTGTTCCCAATCATAATAGCTTACACTCCAGGTGCATATAGTTTAAGGCCTTATGTAAAATCCCCTTCATAAGCCCACCTTAAACCACATAATTGCATGACACATTGAACCAGAACGGCACAGGCTGGACGTCGCTGGAGACAACCTTCGCTGGAGGCGACCTGCAATCCTGACGTTGGTCTCAACTCTTCATCCAGTGGCCGCTTCTTCAGTTCAATCCAAGGGTACCCCTCTGTATGCTGATTAATCAACACTTCCAATCGCTGTGGATTTACCGTTGTGGATTATATGACTTTTTCCAATGGATTACAGACTCTGTTTCCAAGGGGGTTAAAGCATTGCTACAATGGAATTACCAACAACATTATGGAATTATCATCAACACAATGGAATTACCAAAAACATTGTGGATTACATACTTTTGACTTTTGTTTTCCTTGCTGGATTACATCAAGCTCAAGGACATT
>NC_056513.1:33971015-33974706 GCF_014905685.2 Nematolebias whitei | reverse complement strand
GCATGACACATTGAACCAGAACGGCACAGACTGGACGTCGCCCAGAGACGACCGTCGCTGGAGGAGACCTGCAATCCTGACGTTGGTCTCCACACTTCATCCAGTGGCCGCATCTTCAGTTCAATCCAAGGGAACCCTCTGTATGCTGATCAATCAACACTTCCAATCGTTGTGGATTTACCGTTGTGGATTATATGACTTTTTCCAATGGATTACAGACTCTGTTTCCAAGGGGGTTAAAGCATTGCTACAATGGAATTACCAACAACATTATGGAATTATCATCAACACAATGGAATTACCAAAAACATTGTGGATTACATACTTTTGACTTTTGTTTTCCTTGCTGGATTACATCAAGCTCAAGGACATTCGAAGGCGTAAGTTCATGTTGGAATTCATCCCCATGGACAGGCGATGATTTCCAAAGGGGGGACTGTAGTGAACTACGCCTGATGTCAAAACCTTGACCTTAAGGACCTTATGGGACAGAACTTGTCATTTCATTGATTTGCATCCAGAAATACAGGTTGACCCATCCTGAGACTTTCTTTCTTGAATTAATCAAGTGAAAGAAGACTATTCTCTATTATCATTACTATTTTACAAATGTTTGATAATCAAATTGTGTTAGTTCAAACAATGTTTACACGTTGAAGTGAACTACTCATTTTTTATTAACTGTGAAACAGTAATAATGATTCTTAATCTTCATTCAAAGAAGAAATCAGGTTAATGATGCATTGTCTGATTTTCTGTCTTCAGTGAGCTTCAGTGTAAGTTGTTCAAAGTTCAAGTTTCGGTCAACTGCAAGTTTACTGAAAAAGAAATGTCATGTTTAACTTTTACAGCAAGATACTGGAGAAGTGACTCCACGAAGTTTGAATTCTTCATAACAATCTTTTGTCTGTTCTTAAACAATCTTAATCTTTTTCCTTGACTTTTCATAACACCTTACATCACAAAACACACCTCTGTTTTGGTCCATCGACCAATCAGAAAGTTCTCAAATGAACCAGAAGTGAGCTTTCTTTAAATGTTGGCACTTCCTAGTTCAACCAAGTTTTTAGTTGGAGTAGATGGAGAGTTCTGCAAGAGGTTCCACCTCCAGTTGGAGTCGGGTGGAGAGTTTGCAGCTCCAGTCGTTTGGGAGAACAGAAGTCCAGCCATGATTAAAAGCTCTTCCGAGTCTTTTGGGATTATGACATCTTCCACCTCTGAGTGGAACTTCTGAAGGACTCCACTCATGTGAGTCCACCGTGAGCTGAACTGTTGTTGACGAAGTCGCGTCACCACTCCGGATGGTTCTCTGCCATCCTACGGAGACGCTGGACCGGTAGCGTAGCTGGAGCTCCGCTTTCACTGATTCATCGTCAGAGAGGTAATGAGTCGAGTTGACTACCGAGCGTATCGAGGAAAGCTGGGTCGAATGGAGGGTGTCGTTCTGTCCAACACTTTTCACTCACACACACACCATCTCTCTCATACTTAAACTTCATTTCCCATCTTTAAAATTCTTCTATCTACTAAAAATCATTACAGATATTTTTAGAAATGTCTGAAGCAAAGTTTGTCAATCACCGCCGTGTGGTTGACGTTTGTTGTTTTGCTGGAAGTGAGAAAACAATCGCCGTGTTGTTTACTCCTTGCTAAACTAGCCTAAATAAGCTTTTGGTTTTTTCAATTCTTGCCAATTAATGTAAATGTGTGATGTGTTAAACTTGATTCTGTTAATAAATGACCCACTGTCGTTGGTGAGTCAAAGATAATTAACGTCTCACGTCCACATTTTATTAAATTCAGATGCACGTCATTATACAGTCCAGAAAAATGAAAGAATCCGTTTTAACAGTATGAATATATATCAGTATATGTACATACTACAGCTGTTACACGCCAATATCAGCTATATTTTTAAATTAATCCAACTTTTACAGCCTAAATCATTAAAAATCAAGCTCTACCCCCTTAATTTTGGTACATAAAGCTTATTTCTGCTTGTTTTAGCTAGTGGCCCCCGATCTCAAACTAATTGCCTCTTTTTCGTTTTGATACTTCCTATAAGTCGTGCACTTTGCCTCTGATATGATCCTGTAGATTTTCCACAGGCTTCACCTGTACCACATTTATGAGTCCCACACCTGATAACAACATTCACACACCCAGGCATTCAAATATGTTATTTCTATCCACTTCTGGCCGCAGTTTGTAATAAAACAAATACAAGCCTGGTATGCAACAACCCAGTGTCCAGACTAGTCCTTGCCTTATACAACAGCGCCCCCTTCCGGTCAGGATACGGAAGCACCGATCACACAAGACACATCTGACGCAGAAAGGAAGACAAACCAAAACACGCGTAAACCTTCACCTCCTCGTGTTTGGAACAAAGAAACGCTCCCTTCCCCCCCACACGAGTGCTTTACCACACACACACATACACGGAAAAAAGAGAAAAGTAACCGTTCGCTTCGCCCCCACACACACAGCTCACTCCCCCTCTTTTTTCTTCTCTCTATTGTTACGTCTCCCTTCGGTTCCCCCGGCCTTGGAGCCTTCACACGACATACAAAACACAGCGCAAACAAAAGTTATTACAACATCCTAAAACTAATGCGATCCCTGATCACATGAAATTTGGTAAATCTACCTAAAGTCCCAGACTTTTCACATTTCCCTTCGAACTAAACTATTGATTGAGTGCAATTTAACATCCAGTCGACAAATGTAGTG
Source organism: Nematolebias whitei (assembly GCF_014905685.2). Classification (NCBI taxonomy): domain Eukaryota; kingdom Metazoa; phylum Chordata; class Actinopteri; order Cyprinodontiformes; family Rivulidae; genus Nematolebias; species Nematolebias whitei. The sequence goes on along the minus strand of NC_056513.1, from coordinate 33,971,973 downwards.
GAGCACCCGCACCACAGCTCATCAAGTCCCCGACTTGATTACACCTTAATCCCGTCAGATTAAGGTTTTGTTCGCCACTTCCGCTGATAACAAAAGGGAAACGTGTCGCTCACGTGTCCGACGTGAACTCCCGGCAGGCCTCGCCTTCCTCCGGCCACAAGTGAAACTTGTGAATCTAACTAAACACTACCTAAACGTAAAAGAAAGCGTTCGGCGCTTAAACTGTCTGAATATCGTAACCCACCTCGTCAGAATTAACACGAATCACCGGAAGTTAGCTTAAATAAAACCATCTTTATTTTCCGGAGATGGCCGCATGCACACGAACAGAGGAAGTTGAATTTAGTTTTAATTTGGTTTACAGCCGAAAAGCCAGTCCACCGGACAGTAACGTCCAAATATGTAACCAGCTTACCTGAATATTCGGGGCCCCTGTTCCTCCGCGTGTGCAACGCGAGTCACCTCGGTCCAATTTTAACTAGGCCGCGTCGCCTCGCAGCACGTCGGGGTCACCATTTGTTGTGGCTGGATTACCACGTCGTGTTCAAAACGGCTGAGGCGTCGCCCTTCGTATAAAAGATTTATTTGACACAACATGGGTTACAGATATTCAGAGACAAACAATTACATTAATAAGATATATGCATATAAATGGAGCATTAAGAACGAACTGTCGCCGCGCGGTCCTACCGGAAATGCTCGGTGGGCGTGTGTCATTTCTGGCCTTTTATCCCCGTTTGAGAAGGCTAGCTTCCTGATTGGTTCAGCTTCTGTTGCTATGGTTACGACTCTTAGCCCGCCCCCTCAAGGACGTTAACGTCTATATTTCAGATAAGTTTTGGTACACCGAAATCGGCTTTTGTTTAAAGTTTAACTTGCTATCATACTTTAGGGATACAAAATGATTTGTGTCTAAATTGTCTATACGTAATAATTAATAACTATTAATTATTACCTA
>NC_056513.1:33962029-33970915 GCF_014905685.2 Nematolebias whitei | reverse complement strand
ATGCCTAGTTCAAAATCATGAAAATCAGGTTCTGAGTTTTCAGCTTGCGATGACTCATCATCGTTTGTGTGTGAGTTTATCCCCCCTTCGTCCGATGAGGGGTTGTTGGAGGCAACCACAGCAATGTCTTGGTGTGTTTCACCGACATCTGTAATGTTGTCATTCGCGCCTTCAGATTTAGTAGCGATCACCTCACTACACAGTGTTCCAGGTTGGATTCCCATTTCAGCGTTTTCCAAAGTTTCTAAAAACCTTTGTAGTTTCTCTGTCTCTTCCGAGCTCAGAGGTGTAGGGCATTGTATCTGGAACTTTTGTGATTTTATCGCCTCGGTTCGTTTCGTCCGAGGTGGGGGAGGGTTAGGTACGTCTTTTGGGGGTTCCTCTTCGGACTTCCCCTGATTATATGGGTCCTCTTGGATCCCATATCTTTGTGTCCTACGCACATCCCATTTACGATAATCACGTTCATCCTTTGAAAGAGGAGCCTTTTTGTTCCAGCGTGCACCTTCATTACGCGGTTTGTTAGTTTGAAAATACTGCCTTTTCTCGCCTGTTTTAGGAGGTGGAGGCGATGCACTCCATCCTTCCATTTCTAGGGAGTGGGGTTTAACCTTTACACCAGGAAACACTTCTATGGGCGTCTTAGCATGAGAACGTGCCTCGAACACATTCACAGCACACTGTTGCATGTTTGGTGGAGGAGACCTGTTCAGGTCTGTTCCTACCACTTTAGGTGAGGGTGGAGGTTTTTCTCTCCACACATGTGGAGGTGCAACAACATCTTTCTGAGGTGGTTGTGGGTGACCTGGACTCTGTCCACGGTCTTCTCTGAGTTCCAGATAAACTCGCCCCACGTCAGAACTTTTATTTGTTGCTGCGGCTAGTTTCTCCTCACATGCTTTTAAGCGTTCCTGTGATATTTGACATTCACTTTGTAAACATATATTGTTCCAGTAATATCTCTCTATGCACTCTGCGTTTGTGCAGATCTTTTTTAAGCACATCTATTTCAACTTTACAGCGGAAAACTTGTGACACTGTCATGTCGTGATCCCGTCTTAATGCAAAGTATGATTCTTTCAGCAACATTGCCATTTTAGCCAGCTTTTCATAACTTGACATTGTAATTTCTGTAGAGGTCACACTCTCTGCAACCTCCATCAGATTGTCCACTAACTCTTTTGGGTTCATGCTGTTCGCCTGTTTGCCATATGGATGTAAGGATCCTGTTAGCAGTGCTAACGCATCCTCTAAATGGTCCTTCATCTCATAAGGATCAAAATCTTTTTCTAACACACCTGTCATGTTTTCACTGTGTAGCACTTTATCTGTTTAAAACAGTTGCCAGCTTCAGATATTTTACAGGTAAATATTTGTATTCAAGTGTCATTGAGTTTCACACTATTTTAAGCTCTGGGTTTACACAAAAGTACTGTTATAAGTCAACTTATTCAGAGGAATAGGCACCTGTCTCGTAGGTTTTACCCCAATTTATGAATATTCAAGTAAATGCTTCTATGCAGTGTTACTTTTTATGTGCTTATTTCTTAACAGATACTAGATTACCAAGCTTCTCAGTGTTTCTTACTCTAAAGCACTGAATTTTTATAAACCTGCAATTTTTCTAAAAAGTCTCACAGCAACATCAGTTTAAAGACGCTTTTTAAACCGTTCTATTTCAGAAGTTCGCTATTTTAACAGCTACTCATCAACCCAGGTTGGGTAAAAAGAGAAAAGAAAATTGATAATGAGGAATAATCAGTCTTTCTTCAGAAAAACTGTTATACTCCTGTTCTCATGCCAATATCTTCTATTTAAAAATTAAATAAGAAGATGTAATTGTTTTAGGTGGTAAAATAAAATCAGAAAAGTCTCTTTTTCCTGATATATTTACTCTTATTTAATGATCTAGCAATTAAACGTGCATTATCTTTCCAGCAAATGAGTAAACTTTATCTACTCTGTGAATATCTGTATCTGTATCTTTTAAAAAGTGTCTAATTTTTATTTTGCACCTCTGTCATGAGGAATTACCAGTGAATAAAAGTTTTTGGTAAATGCCTTTCTGCATAAATACCTTAATCACTTTTTAAATGCAAGATAACAGTTATAATTCAACTTGAGGAACGTTTATTAACTCTAAAATTCGTCTTACAGAAATAAATACGTTTAATTTCACTCAAAATAACCTAAAAACGAAGTGAAACTGTGATATCAAGTTTCCACAGGAGGGGGCAGTGTTTAGCTTTATACCAGCAGGAGCGTATGACAACTTCCTGTGAACGTTCTGTTGACATCCTGTTGTTAGCCGCTTAGCTTAAAATTAGCTTCGGCTAAACTCGGTAAAATCAACATTTCTGAACGGATTTCAAGCTAAAACGTGGCGTTGTTTCAACAAGCACGACTTCTTTGCATGAACATGAGTTTTTTGGGGGACATGTGGCAAGTTTTAATTAGTGATTTTAAGCACAGAAAAGCTTCGGTGCAACCGAGCTTTACAACCTGACATGGAGGAAGTGACGTAGGCACGTCACACATCCGGTCGTTAGCTGTTAGCTTAAAATTAGCATCGGCTAGCGTGGTCCAAAAACACCATTTAATGACGGATTTCAAACTGAAACGTGGCAAAATTTCAGCGATTAGGCTTCAAAGAAAGGGGCAGCGGATCAGAATGCAACTTTAAAGCGTTTTTCAACTTTAAAAAGCAGATTGAAATTCCCTAAGAAAACTAGTTTCATTTCTGGGTCACGTGACTGAATCTACCAATGACAGAGCAGCACGGGAGTGGGCTTTACGACCTGACACGTCAGAGGAAGTGCCGACAGACACGTCACTCATTTCTCAGCGTATCAGAGCGCTCCACAGCAGCTGATTTCAACCAATCACGCTTCGTTTTTCCAGCTAGCATGTTAGCCTTAGCCTGAAAAAAGTCAGTCAACTTTTCGTCTTTTAAACTGTCAAAATGCACTATTTTCTGTTAAAAATGTAACCAATAAGCTCTCAAAGCTTCACTGAGACTTCTCAGTCCTTAAAACGTTTCTCCATCTATTTAAAACAACTCGTTCGAATTTCTCAGAACCGAACCGGACCAAAACCGGGTCGGCAATAGAACCTCCGTCCGTTTAAACAGAATAAACGTTTTCCACAGCTCATCAGCTTTGTCACACACAACAGACGTACATTTCAGCTTTTAAACAGACACATTGACTCTCAATATCAGCTTTCAAAGCATCACTAGCTGCAAACATGCTGTATTTTCTCCAAGCATCGCAGCTCAGCTCGCTGCGTTTCACAGCAGCTGATTCTCTGCACTTTTCATGCCAACATGTAATATTCAATTGTCACACGAATACAGTCCATTTTATGAACCGTACGAGGCCACCAGATGTAGTATGTACATATACTGATATATATTCATACTGTTAAAACGGATTCTTTCATTTTTCTGGACTGTATAATGACATGCATCTGAATTTAATAAAATGTGGACGTGAGACGTTAATTATCTTTGACTCACCAACGACAGTGGGTCATTTATTAACAGAATCAAGTTTAACACATCACACACATATACTGATATATATTCATACTGTTAAAACGGATTCTTTCATTTTTCTGGACTGTATAATGACATGCATCTGAATTTAATAAAATGTGGACGTGAGACGTTAATTATCTTTGACTCACCAACGACAGTGGGTCATTTATTAACAGAATCAAGTTTAACACATCACACATTTACATTAATTGGCAAAAATTTAAAATAACGACAGCTTATTAATCAGTTTACAGGAAGTAAACAATGCAGCGATTGTTCTCACTTCCAGTAGTATAACAGATTATTAACCACAAGGCGGTGATTGAAAAACTTTGCTTCAGACATTTCTAAAAATATCTGGAATGATTTCTACTAGATAGAAGAATTTTAAAGATGGAAAGATGAAGTTTATCTTGAGAGAGATGTGTGAGGGAATTTGTCTGTTTTAACCAGAACATGCACGCTCCTTTGGACCAGCTTGTCCCAACGGTACACTTTGGTTGAAGATCGACTTTTTACCTTTCTGAAGATATGTCAGTTCCGGCGTAAAGTTCCACTTCGAGCCACTTTTCAGCGTCTCCGTAAGAACAGCTAAACCTCGGGAGTCGTGAGGTCATCCAAAACAGAAATTTCATAATTCCCAGATCTTCTCTCGTTCAGTTTGATTTCCTTTCAGCAGCATCCTGAATTCCAGCCTTCATGAACTCTGGAACTGCTGTAACTAGGAAGTGCTGCACCTTTTAAGAAGGGTCACTTCCAGTTCATTTGAGGACTTTCTGATTGGTCGAGTGGACCAAACAGAGGTGTGTTTTGTGATGTAAGGTGTTATGAAAAGTCAAGGAAAAAGATTAAGATTGTTTAAGAACAGACAAAAGATTGTTATGAAGAATTCAGACTTCGTGGAGTCACTTCTCCAGTATCTTGCTGTAAAAGTTAAACATGACATTTCTTTTTCAGTAAACTTGCAGTTGACCGAAACTTGAACTTTGAACAACTTACACACTTGCTCACTGAAGACAGAAAATCAGACAATGTATCATTAACCTGATTTCTTCTTTGAATGAGGATTAAGAATCATTATTACTGTTTCACAGTTAATAAAAAATGAGTAGTTCACTTCAACATGTAAACATTGTTTGAACTAACACAATTTGATTATCAAACATTTGTAAAATAGTAATGATAATAGAGAATAGTCTTCTTTCACTTGATTAATTCAAGAAAGAAAGTCTCAGGATGGGTCAACTTGTATTTCTGGATGCAAATCAATGAAATGACAAGTTCTGTCCCATAAGGTCCTTAAGGTCAAGGTTTTGACATCAGGCCCAGTTCACTACACAGCTAAATGGTATCTGATATGGGAACAGGGATAGCTGAAAATCTTCCAAAAATTTGCTGATAGCCGTCTGAGGCCAGACAGAAACGGAGATAGGAGCAGACACAAGGTTAAACAAAACAATTTTTTTGTATGATAGGAAGGAGGCAATGACCTCTGAAACAGAGGATGGTTTGAATCTCAAGGAAAGAGGGTACATCATTTGTACGAGCTGTAATTAAACAGGAGATGGAGTCAGATTAGACGGTAGAGGGTTGAGATGTTAAAGCGACCGAGTGGAAGAGAAATAGTGTAGGGGTGGTCTTGGTAGTGAACAAATTAGATTAACTTTCTTCTTGGAATTGACAATAAACTCAGGTTTTAAACTCAACTGAAAATCAACAGAATAAAATAAGTAATAGACAAAATCCTTGATACTTGTAAAATAAGGAATTTTATTCTGGTCAAAGGCAGCACGGTGGCGCAACTGGTAGAGCTGCTGCCTCAGCGAGCAGGTCCCTGGTTCAAACCCCGGTCCAGGGGCCTTTCTGGGTGGAGTTTGCATGTTCTCTCCGTGCATGCGTGGGTTTTCTCCGGGTACTCCGGTTTCCTCCCACAGTCCAAAAACATGCATGTTAGGCTGATTGGTAACTCTAAATTGTCCCTAGGTGTGAGTGAGAGAGTGAATGGTTGTTTGTCTCGTTTGTCTCTGTGTGGCCCTGTGATGGACTTGCGACCCGTCCAGGGTGTACCCCGCCCCTCGCACAGTGACTGCTGGACATGGGCACCAGCGACCCCCGTGACCCAAAATGGATTAAGCGGGTAAAGAAAATGGATGGATGGATGGATTCTGGTCAAAGAAAATCTTACCGGACTCAAATTGAAAAACTTAGATTAAAATAGGCAGTCTTAACTAAACTCAAATTGGAATACTTGGATTAAAATAATCAGTCTTAACTAAACTCAAATTGAAATACTTGGATTAAAATAATCAGTCTTAACTAAACTCAAATTGAAATACTTGGGTTAAATTAATCAGTCCACATGAGTTATCACATATTGAAAATGTTTAGCGTTTAGGAGCTGTTTCCTTCTAAGAGCTGCCGGAACTAGGTTAATTATGGGACAACAACAATTCTAGTGGGTAAATGGCATGACTTTAACTTTGTGACTTGAGATTTCACACAGGTCCTAGGAGTGCAAAAGGACAACAGAGATGTGTACATGGTGAGTTTAAGAAGTTGTACTTTGTGAACAAAGGGCATGTACACGTTTTTGTGCAGTGATCATGGACTCTGTGATGTCTTGCAGGGTATACATAGTCTTAATTGATTTGTATTAAAAGTATTTTGTTTGTGATACAGTGAAAAAGCAGTTAGGAGAGGAAATGATTTGCAGATTGGTTATATAACAATAAGTGATTACATATTAACATGCTGCCTAAATTTACAAGGTCTGGACGATAATGTGGCCCTGAGAGTGGACTTCACTGTCAGGTGATGTGTCAAAACACAGTTTCTACATGATGAAAGACCTTGTGTTGAAGGGACTATTTTATGCAGTAGGCGTAAAGAATTGGTTTGTGCAGTGTTTAATTAAAGCTTTCACTCTTATGTAATTGAGCGGTTAAAACATCTATTGTACAATCCAGGACACCAGAATGACTCCGTTGGGGGAAACGCTGTGGTTCCAGAGTAAAACTTGCTAACGAACGATTAATGTGGATAACAGATGAATGTTGGATCTGATTTTAATAATTGGATGGTTTATTTTTCCTTCTCTGCAGCCGGAGATGACAGAACTTTGGTGTGGGAAGATGAGTCTAACTAGGCCCACAAGACACAGACGTTAGCATTCAAATGCATACAGCATCCATCTGAGTTTTGATCAGGACTCTCGAGTGCCGGGGGCCGGATCGGAAACCAGAGGTGTTCAGGTGGGCGCTGAAGTTGGGTCTGTGAAACTGACCAATGGGACGGTTCAAAGAAGTTGTCAGCCAAGCACCACTGACACAACAACAAAGAACTTTTCAGCCAATTAAAGTGACTTTTCAAAGATCTAACAGTCCAACAGCGAACTGAATTAACTGTCCAGAGGGGGTCCTGGAGTTTGTCCACAGCGAGGACATCCAGTCAAGTCTTGCTGTATGCCGAGATATATACTGCTACACAAAGCTGAACTGGTCTCCAGACAAAGGGAGACGAAACTGGGGACTGACAGGCTGAAAGAAGAGCTGGTGGTCACTCTGTCCAAGGTCACTAACATCAATTGCAGCCTGACGAAGGTGTCAACCCCACATTTGGTCTATGATGGTCATCTAAGCGCTTTGGGGTCGTGATCAAAACTACAGTTGGCTTTGATAATAATCACTCACATAGACTCATTTTAAGACAAGTGACACAACATGACACAGAAGTACTGATGTGGGAGGGCTGGATGATTCAACCTTCTCCAACTGCTCTGAGATGAAAATTGTTTTATTACCTCTAATGCTCCACACCCCTGAGCAAAATATTGATTTTTAACTTTCCGTTTATACAGGTCAGGAAGTCTCATTCAAGAGAAACCTGGACCTGAGACCTGATTTGGATGATGTTCACTAATGTTTTCTAAAATAACACTGAATGATTGTCTTTGCCTTGAAGGAGCACATGTGGTGGGTCTAGTTTGGTACAAGAGATGAAATTTATTTAATGGTTAACTCTTTGCTACATTATAGGAGAGCTTGTGTTGTATTTGGCTATTTGTTTGCAAAACCTGGGTTGAATAACAGTAGTGGAAAGTTTAAAACTACACCATATTTTATAGTTCTGGAACTAATACTCAAACTGGGTGTTAGTGGATTACAGAAGGTAATATTTCATATTTGAAACAGAAAACTCTTTCAAAGTGGGGTAGGTGAAGGCTGCTCTTAACAGGGAACAGTTCATACAATGATTAGATCATTACAAAATATACAAAAATAACTTCTTAGGGTTTTATAAAAAAAATAAAAAAAACACCTATAAGTCTGAAGCGTTTAAAGGATCCTTTAGGATAATCACATTGACATTTGGAAAGTGGAATAAATCAGAAGCCTACAAAAAGACATTGCACTTGTATATTGTATATATCGGTTTAACAACAGTATTTTTTTTTCCTTCTTTGTTGTAATGTGTACAGATTCCAGAAAGGGGGACGCCCCTAGCCTGAAGTGGATTTGAGCAAAGCTTAAGGGAAATGGGGTGGTTCGATAATTTTAAACACAACTGACTTGACTGGACTGGACTGGACTTATAGTTTAATTGGGCTAATAATAAAAGGTTTCATGAACAAAGGATTTTAACCATTTTTTTCCTCGTTCTCTTTCTCTCTTTTTCTTCCTTGCTATTTCTTCCCTTCTCTAGCACAGACAGGTACCTGGATGGAAGATTAAATTATTTTTTCCTCACAGTGTTGTATGTCAGTTGTTTAAACTTTTAAGGTTATATTGTATTTTGATTGATGCTGTTGGCGCAAGCGATTTAATGAAGTTATTTCCACAGGCTCCAGGAGGAGGGGGGGCCGGCATGAGAGAGAAATGGGTTCAAACTGGTTAAAGACTGATGTGGAGGGGACAAAGACAGAGGGGTCAGTTGTGGTGTGAGGAATCAGTGACCTGATCGACTCTACCTTTTTACCAAAGAAACTGGCAAAGTCGTCACATGTAACTGCAGAGACCTCCCTGTTGGCAGACTGAGGCACGGTTAAAATGGGGTAATGGTATTGAAAAGAATGCGGGGAATGTGGCTGTTTGAGGCGATGATTTGGGAGAAATATTTGTTTTTTTCTGATTTAACAGTGGCCTGGTACTCTTTGTAACATGATTTTAGCATGATAAAAGAAACGTCAAGTTTGTCCTTCTTCCATTTATGTTCGGCTTTCCTGCATTGACGTTTGGCTGCACGAGTGATCTCATTCATCCAAGGGTGTGGAGTGCGCTTTGGATGCCTAATTTTTAATGGTGCAACTAGGTCAAGCACCTTAGCACAGGTCTCTTGATATACAGTGACTA
>NC_056513.1:33960252-33961929 GCF_014905685.2 Nematolebias whitei | reverse complement strand
AACTAGGTCAAGCACCTTAGCACAGGTCTCTTGATATACAGTGACTAGCTCATGGGTGTTCATGGAAGAGGATTCACAGACTAAGAGAGAGTTTTGAGTAAAAGCAGATGAAAAGAGCGCAGCAGTAGAAGGTTTAAATATTCGACAAGGCCTGGCTGGAGGGGGAGGGGGTTTGGACTCGTTGACAAAAGAAGTGTTGAAAGAAATGGGTTTGTGGTCAGAGAAAACTGCATCCCCAATTTCTAACTCAGAAACAGATAAACCAAAGGTTAATACTAAATCTAGTGTGTGGCCATGCTGGTGAGTTGGTCCTGCAACATTCTGCACAAAGTTCAGAGACTGGATCAGATCTAGAAAGTCCTGAGTCAGCAGCTTTTCAGGGCAACAGACATGTACATTGAAATCTCCCAGAATCAAAACCCGCTCATATCTGAGCAGAATCCAAGTTAAAAAGTCAGAGAGTTCAGCCTTGAAGTCCTTATTATATTTGGGTGGCCTGTATAACACAGCAGAAAAAACAGGATTTGAACGGCCCACCTCAAAACACAGCAGTTCGAAGCTCAAAAAATTAGCTGGTATCTGTACCAGTTTGCAGTTCCATCATTTTTTGAAAATAGTTAATAACCCACCACCTTTGCCTGATGTTCTCGGAGCATTAAAATAAGAACAGTCCGGTGGTAAAATTTCCGACAGGGCCATGAACTCACCACAGGAGAGCCACGCCTCAGTCACGCAGAAGAAGCCCAGACCGGTGGAGGAGAAAAAGTCCTTCAAGATAAACATTTTATTAGCCAGAGATCTGGTGTTTATCAGGGCAATCCTTGTAGGAATCACAGCAAGAAAAGTTGTCCATGAAGTTAAGACCAGCGGTCTCAGATTTGTGGAGTTCGACCCGCGACTCCAACGACCGGAAGACCAGCCGCAGCGAACAGGTCTGCTGTGGAAGCGCGACCGGACCTATGGGACCGGGAGGGACTCAGGTGGATCGGCGCAGCGCCAGGACAGGTGATTTAAGATGTGGTCCTCGGTTGAAGAGGAAGCCGCAGCAGCAGCCCAACAGGCTTTGATAATGTTGGATTTAATATTTTATACCTTTTTATAATTTCTATCGAGCACTCAAATGTCATGTCATATAAAGTGTGTGCGTGTCTTTCTTCCAGGGTTGAACTATGTTTATAGAACATGTTTGCTAATTCTAACTAGTTGACCTTTAAATATAATCTCATAGGAGCTAAGAATAATTTTACAAGTTCACATTTGATAGATTACAAGCAATCAAATCAGGCCTTTCAGAACCTTTCAGAACAGATTAGAGCAGACTGATTAACATAAAAAAGCTAGAACACATCTCTTTAATTTAGACAATATAGTTTGACTAAGTAAAATCAAATTAAAAGTATAAAATGATCCAAATAAAAAACACAAACATGAGTTAGATAATAATAATTAAGTTATTAATTATTCCTAGAAATAAACAACTTGATTTCTAATCAGTTGGTATCACTAAGGTATAATCACGTTAAACAAACAGTGTTAACAGTTTAAACGCAGACAAGGAAACTAAGATGAATCTGCCTTAAAAAACAGAATCACCAGGCCTTCAACAGATATTGAATTAACACCCATGAGGTAGGTAATAATTAATAGTTATTAATTATTACGTATAGACAATTTAGA
>NC_056513.1:33948777-33960152 GCF_014905685.2 Nematolebias whitei | reverse complement strand
TAGGTAATAATTAATAGTTATTAATTATTACGTATAGACAATTTAGAAACAAATCATTTTGTATCCCTAAAGTATGATAGCAAGTTAAACTTTAAACAAAAGCCGATTTCGGTGTACCAAAACTTATCTGAAATATAGACGTTAACGTCCTTGAGGGGGCGGGCTAAGAGTCAGAGTCAGAGTCAGAGTCAGAGTTTCTTTATTGTCATTCGCACCTCATGTGGTACATGTGGTGGAGCGAAATTATGTACACAGGGTCCCAGTTACATCCAACAATAAAATGTCTAAGAAAAACAGTAATAACATCTAAGATATGAACTAAGAAAAACATCAACTAAATATACACTAAGCACTCATAACATAAAACATTGAACATCACCACAAACATGAACATGAGTCTGTGAGCAGATGTGCACGCATGAACACATCAACATTGAAACAGATCAGCAGCAACATGAAACAGATCAGCAGCAACATGATATGGTTTTTCACAGTGATTATTCTAGTTAGAGATTCATGAGTCTAACAGCCTCAGGGTAGAAGCTGTTCCTCAGTCTAGTGGTTCTACACTTAATGCTCCTTAACCTCCTTCCTGAGGGGAGTGGGGCAAAAAGTGTGTGTGCTGGGTGGGTGGGGTCCTTCATGATGCAGGTGGCCCTCTTCCTGCATCTGGAGGTGTAGATGTCTGTGATGGTGGGGAGGCTGATTCCGACAGATTTCTGTGCAGCCTTCACCACTCTCTGCAAAGCTTTTCTTTCTGCAGCTGTGCAGCCTCCATGCCACACATTGATGCTCGAGCACAGGATGCTCTCCACTGCACACCTGTAGAAGGAGGTGAGGACTGAGCTTCCCAGACCAGCTCGCCTCAGCCGTCTGAGGAAGTAGAGTCTCTGATGAGCTTTCTTGATCAGGCTGGTGGTGTTGTTGCTCCAGCTGAGGTTGTCATTCATGTGTACACCCAAGTACTTGTAGCTGGAGACCACTTCCACCGCAGATCCTCTTATGTTCAGGGGGGTGTAGGTGTTTTTGTTCCTTCTGAAGTCCACAATCATCTCCTTTGTCTTCTTCACATTGATGTGAAGGTTATTCTCTCTGCACCAGCTCTCCAGGTGTTCCACCTCCTGCCTGTAGCTGGACTCATCATTGTTTGTGATGCATCCCACCACCGCTGTATCATCTGCAAACTTTACAATGTGACAGCCTGGATGGGTAGCTGCACAATCATATGTGAGCAGAGTAAACAGGAGGGGGCTCAACACACATCCCTGAGGAGAGCCAGTGCTGAGGGTTATGGTGGAGGAGGAGAGGTTGTGGATCCTCACTAACTGTGGTCTGTTTGTTAAAAAGTCTAGTACCCAGTTGCAGATGGAGGGGCTTAGTCCTAGTGTGGATAGTTTGTCCATCAGGGTTTGGGGGATCATGGTGTTGAAGGCGGATGTGAAGTCCACAAAGAGCATACGGACGTAAGAGTTTTTCTGCTCCAGGTGGTTGAGTGCAGTGTGGACCACAGAGGAGATTGCATCCTCTGTTGATCGGTTCTCACGGTATGCATACTGATGAGGGTCCTCGTTGATGTTGATGGTTGTTTTGATGTGAGTCATGACCAGTTTTTCGAAGCATTTAGCGACTATCGGGGTGAGGGCCACTGGCCGATAGTCATTCAGACCAGTCACTGTAGAGCTTTTTGGGACTGGGATGATGGTGGCAGTCTTCAGGCAGGTGGGAACTGTCTCCAGGGTAAGTGAGGTGTTAAAGATGTCTGCCAGCACCTCACAGAGCTGATCAGCACATTCCTTCAACACTTTTCCGGGGATGTTGTCTGGGCCAGTTGCTTTGTGCGGATTAATCCTCCTGAAGGTACTCCTTACTTCTGCTGAGGTCACGCTGAGATGCTCTTCATCCGGTGGTGAGGTGAGTCTGGTGCTGGGTGGTCTGTTCGGGTCTTCAAAGCGTGCATAGAACTTGTTGAGGGCATCAGGCAGAGATGGGTCTTTGGGGCATTGTTCACTCCTTCCTTTATAATCTGTTATGCACTTAATGCCCCTCCACATGCTCCGAGGGTCTTGTGAGATGAATTGACCCTCGATCCTCTTTGCATATGTGGCCTTGTGGCCTAAGAGTCGTAACCATAGCAACAGAAGCTGAACCAATCAGGAAGCTAGTCTTCTCAAACGGGGATAAAAGGCCGGAAATGACACACGCCCACCGAGCATTTCCGGTAGGACCGCGCGGCGACGGTTCGTTCTTAATGCTCCATTTATATGCATATATCTTATTAATGTAATTGTTTGTCTCTGAATATCTGTAACCCATGTTGTGTCAAATAAATCTTTTATACGAAGGGCGACGCCTCAGCCGTTTTGAACACGACGTGGTAATCCAGCCACAACAATCCTCACAAGACGGCTGGCCCATCTTCCACAGTGCCTGGAGCAATGTCTTCGAGCGGGCAGGATACCACGGCGAAGGTAAACAGGAACGTCTTCAAGCAGAGGTCGGGGTCAAAGAGGGGGTCCAGAGTTACGATCATTATGATCAAACAAAGCTAGACTGGTGGCAGATAGTCGGAGATTTAGGAGTTGATGATGTTCATAAACCAGAGGTGGGGGTTCAAGAGGGGGTCCAGAGTTACGATCATTATTATCAAACAAAGCTAGACTGGTGGCAGATAGTTGGAGATTTAGGAGTTGATGATGTTCAAAAACCAGCAGTGAGTTGATGTAGGTGAAAAATGACAAAAACAAAAAAACACAATCACTGTAGACAGAGGTGGAGGGCAGGCCATTCACAGCGGCGCCATCTTCCCGGAAGTCAAGCCAACCTCTTTGAACCAACCTGTTCCCCCACTTGCCTGTGGTGGCTCTGCACCAAGAACTACTGAAAGAAACGACACAAAAACCTCTGAAGAAGACACTTCATATAAGGTAAGAAAAATGCTTGTTTGTTTACCGTGTGCTGTACTCCATGTCTTGCTTGTGGAGCGGGGCCCGGTCTGATTACATTCACACTATACTGGAACCGCGTTGGAGTTTTCTTCTACCGGACCGAGACCTAGGTTTTAGCCCGGGCCAGAGTTTGCCTTTTTGTTCCGTGACAGAGTTCAATGGCGCGTTCACACCTTCCTAAACGAACCGGACTTCCTAGAAAAACGAGCTAGAGTTCGATTAACGTGGACTAAACAGGGCTGGTGTGAATGAGTCCCTGCCTGCAACTACTGGGTTCATTTCTGTCCTGCCTGAAAACCCTGATAGGAATAGACTCTGATCATTTCAACTCCAGTTTGTCATCAACTCTAGTTAAAATACTGTCTAGTTAACCTTGTAATGGTTCAATAGTGAACAATATTTATACTTCCTGACAATTTTTTCAAAAACAGAGGACCTGAGTGTCGAGACATGTGAAGATATCTCTTGTCTCCTTACATCCATAAACTGACACATTTTAATATTGCAGTAAGAATTTCTTGTTCAAGTTCAGAAGAAGTTGGTTTTCAAAGTTTGTTGAGTCCAGTCTGACTCTTTTGGGAGAAATAATCTGTCCTGTTGTGTTGAACAGTCTTTCAATAGTCTTTCAATAGTCTTTCAATAATCTTTCAATAGTCTTTCAATAGTATTCCAATAGTCTTTCAATAGTCTTTCAATAATATTTCAATAACTGTTCAATAGTTTTTCAACAATCTTTCAATAAGGTCATGGGTGGTGCATATCTTCTCAGAGTCAGAGAGTCAGAGTTTCTTTATTGTCATTCGCACCTCATGTGGTACATGTGGTGGAGCGAAATTATGTACACGGGGTCCCAGTTACATCCAACACTAAAAACTGGGATGGTACCGGGAGCCTGTGAAGCTGCAACTGCTCTGAGCGCGGCCATCTGGCTGACTCTCCACAGTGGAATCAATTTTGGGTGTGTTAGCAGTGCTGTGGGTGCGCCCAGCTCAATGACATATCTATTAGAATCTACATCATTGGTCCAGCTCTTCTTGAAGGCAGATCTAACGTTACCTGCCCACTTTGCAGTGATTCAGTGAACCAACTCCCCTCTCACCACTGGTTACTTTCTAACTAACAACAACAACAAAAAAATCATAATGTGAATGTAACTTGTAACGCAACACATTATAGAAATGCAGTGTAGTAGAAAGTACAGATATTTATTGTAAAATGTGGTGTAAAAGTCAAAGTACCCATGTTTAACTCTACTTAAGTAAAGTACAGATGCATGAAAAATGTACTTAAGTACAGTAACGAAGTGCTTGTACTTAGTTACATCCCACATCTGCTTAACAGTAAAACACTAAATCTGCTGCAGGAACTGCAACAAAATAAAATCTCCTAAAATGGTTAACCAAGAGTTTTCAGACATTTTCCCATCAACAAGGATGATGGAAAACCTGTATGTAGTTGCAAACTCCATGTTAAAAAAAACACAGTGTTGACAGCAGTGTGTTGAAATAGACAGTCTGGAAACTTGACAGGTTGTAACAAGGCAGGTAAAACACCAGCAGTACTGTCACATCTGACAGACAGTGCATGTTGACAGGATTGTGTAGACCAAATGTCTCTACGTGGCCATCAGGAAATATGAGGCGTTGTTTAGTGTAACCATGCCCTGATGAGCTTCATGAGTCGAGTGAACAATCGTTTCTTGCAGAGTCTTTGGAACTACGAGACGTTTTACTCTGAATACCAGTGTAGTCAGTTCATGACGCACAAGGAAGTTCAGTCTGAGTTCTTCTGAAAGGGGCTTCTTCACTTAAGACCATCCTGACTGTCTTCAATACAACTCAGCATCAGTTCACAAAATGTCATGTCAGGGCTTTGGACAGAAACTTTAACATACAATATAACATACCATTGGATAAAATTATTTATCCAAGTCAGCTAGGATATTGCATAAAAACTTTACTTTGCTGCAATCTCCAAACCTAAGCAGCACACTGGCAACAGTGGAAAGGAAAAACTCCCTTTTAACACTGTAAACAGGAAGAAACCTCCGGCAGAACGAGCTCAGGGTGGACAGCCATCTGTCTGGACTGACTGGGCTTACTTAGGGAGGACAGGAAAAAGACACTAAGCACAGAATAACTGGTCCATGTGTACTTTCTATGGGAAGAAAGACAAAGAAAAATACATGTTCATGATAGAAATAATCACAAATACAAACATAGAGAGTAAAGTGAGTAAAGACAGCAGCAGAGTGAGGAGACATGGTTAGTTTGTCCTCCTGTCTAAGCTTATATCTCAGGAAACCCACACCAACCCCAACTATAGGATTGGTACCAAAAAATGTTTGGGCCTAGTCTTAAAATTTACCTGCAGTCAGGAGGAGGAGGGATGTCAGCTATCGTTGTGTTGAATTTGCAGCTGTATCATTGGCGCTCAAGGGAACACATGGGAAAGAGTCCTTTATGATGTTCTGACTTCCCTGTCTGATCTGCATGTTGCACAAATGTAAACTGAGTTCTAATTATTTTAAACTTGTGGATATCTTTAGCGGGTAGCACGGTGGCGCAACTGGTACAGCTGCTGCCTCTCAGCGAGCAGGTCCTTGGTTCAAACCCTGGTCCAGGGGCCTTTCTGGGTGGAGTTTGCATGTTCTCTCCGTGCATGCGTGGGTTTTCTCTGGGTTTTGAGGTTTCCTCCCACAGCCCAAAAACATGCATGTTAGGCTGATTGGTAACTCTAAATTGTCCCTAGGTGTGAATGGTTGTTTGTCTTGTTTGTCTCTATGTGGCCCTGTGATGGACTTGCGACCCGTCCAGGGTGTACCCCGCCCCTCGCACAGTGATTGCTGGACATGGGCACTAGCGACCCCCGTGACCCAAAATGGAATAAGCGGGTAAAGATAATGGATGGATGGATGGATATCGTTAGCTCCTATTCACCTTATTCTTGATGGCTTTTCTGTAGATATTATGGAAGCTAAATCCAGCTCAGTGAAACAGCTTTTCTTAGTGGCTAATTGTCAAGAACATTTTTAAGGTTTTTAAGGTTTTAAATTTGATGATGTAGGACTGCAGAGAACCAGGGGGAGCTGCCTTTTATTTTTCTCCCATATCTGTTATCATCCCAGCAAGCTTTTTTCAGCCTCTGATGTGCAGGATTAAAGGCTAAATGCACGTTATTGTGTTCATTTTAGTAGTAAGTCCAGTTTACACCATACAGCACATACCAGGAGTTGATAATATGTGGATTCCACATGAACTTACTGCAAGCTGATGGACGGCAGATCCCTCTGGCTTCTCTGCAGTCTTTTATCATCAAACTGACCCATTTTTTGAACCGGACTAAAGTTGGTCCCCCTTCCAACCGAATTCAGTGTTCAGTGACTCAGAGAGCCGGACGGGACTGTCCAAAAATATATATATATTTTGGTCCAGGACCGGGCGCTCCCACCCCACTGGTCACTCTGAGCGCACCCTGCCGGCCAAGTGACCCCTCGAGCTGGGGAGTCATAGCGCGAAGGTCCGGTGTTTTTTCTCTCTCTCTCTGGACCCCAATGAACTTCTCATCTGGACCTTTGTGGTTCTACCTGGTTCCGACAGGAATTGCTGGGTGGTATTTTGCTGGTTTTCTGCTGGACTGGTCCTCGTGGTGTCTTCATTGGTGTGGGGGAAGTGTACCTGTGTCCCCCGAACTGAACCAGAACCAAACCAAGTTGGCTGTGGGGGACTTCGTCTTTAACAGAGCCGGTCTCAGCTTCAGTGAGCAGCCCGTTAATTTTAACGAAGAACTGTCCACCTCCGTGGAATCGCTGTGTTTGCCTGGAGGAGATGCTCCGATGCTTTGAATCGCTGCTGGAACCGGACCGGAGCAGAACCGGGCCAGGGACAACTTCAGCCTCAGCCTCTCCGGTCAGTCTTGTAGTTTTTCACCGGGGGTGTCCTCTCGTGCTGTCGGGTGCGGAGGTGACATGCAGAGAAGAGGAGGAGCAGTGCTGTGTGGTGCTCGAGAGAAGTTCGGAGTTTGCATCGGAGTTGCTGCAGGCTTCCATCAAAAACTCACCTGGATAATAATTATTTTTATTCCGGATCATGCTGTTGTCCCCTGTTGTCCTGAAATGGGCTAGGACCATGCCTTTCATTTCAGAAGGATTTTCTGGCAGCTCACTCTGCTATTTGCTGCAAATTATCTGTTTCTGCCTGTTGGTTCTGGACCCAGCTTCTGTTTCTCATGGGAGCATCCATCCATCTTCACAGGGGGGCCGGAGCCCCCCTCAGCCCAACTCAAACTGCAGTTGGGCCACCTCGTCGGGTTTGTATGCCCGTTTTTAGGTTCTGAATGATTGCGTCTTCATTAATGTTTCTCATGGTTCAATTATGGGGGCTAATTATCACACTACTACCTCCTGTAATTACACATCAGTGACGAAAAACTCAAGAAAATGTCTGATAATAATGTTGTTACGCTGTCAGGGATTCAACCCAACCCTGGATCCCCCCACTATTTATAGGACACCAAATGACTTTAAAAACACGCCAGGACTTCATTTTCTGCATGTAAATGCATGTAGCCTTCTGAGAAAACTTGATGCCTTGAAAATTCTGGTAAATTCTTCGGGGGCAGATGTAATCTTCATCTCTGGAACTTGGCTCAACAAATCTGTACTGAATAATGACCTGGTAATCAATGGATTTAACATCTACCACTGTGATCATCAAAAAAAGGGGGGTGGAGTCGCTATTTACATCAGAATTTCTCTTGTTGCTAGTCTTGTGTCTACTAAAACAATTCCAAACCAATATGATGCCTTAGATGTAAACATCACTTTGAATGGAGGCCAGATCTTATCTGTAGTGGGTTGTTATCATCCCCCCTCAGCAACACCTGAGGCTCTGTCCTTCCTGATGGAATTCCTTAGTAATTTAAAATTCAAAGAGATTTTTTTTGGCAGGAGATTTCAACATTGACTGGGATAAGTCGATCTCCCTCTGTGATAAATTCAAGGAATGTTGTCTGTCTCTCAATCTAACCCAACTGATCGAATCTCCCACTAGACCAAACAAAAACCGTCCTGAAAAATCCTCCATCTTAGACCTGTTTCTAACAAATATGCCTCACAAATTCCCTGGTACAGGTGTACTCACTAACATTTTGAGTGATCATTGTGTGACAGCGACTCTCAGAGATATTAAATTTCCACCTTCTAAGCCCAAATTAATTTAAAAAAAGGGATCTGAAACGTTGTTGTGAACAGTCATTCCTCTGGGATCTGTCTCTGACTGGCATCGTATTCTATTATTTGATGATGTGAACTCCGCTTGGAACTATTTTCATAATAGTTTCATTTATTTTGTGAACAAACATGCTCCTTTTCGTCAGTTCAGAATAAAGGGACGAGACAGCCCCTGGTTTACTTCAGAGCTAGCTGACCTCCTGCACAGGAGAAATCATCTTTGGGCCACAGCGAGAGAATCTGACTCAGACACTGATTGGTTGAGTTTTCGATAGATGAGGAATAAATGCATAACTGCCATCAAAGCAGCAAAATGCAACTATTTCTTATCTCAGACTTCCAAAAATCTAAATGACCCCAACAGATTCTGGAAAACCATCAAATCTCTCTCAGGCAGCCCCCAATCATCTGACCTCCCATTACAACTTCTCATTAATTCTGTTCCTGTGTCAAATAAGTACGAGATCCTGAACTGTTTCAACAAACATTTTGTTGCTTCTAGTTCTTTATTTGACACAGTTACTAATGGAAAATCAGCCAATTCACTTAATAATCAAACTTCTACAAATCAAATCCCTCCTACAAGTCAATCCTCAGTTAAACACAGCTTCTCTTTTTCTTCATTCTCAGTCAGTGAGGTAAATAAACTGTTAAAAGATCTTGATCCTAAAAAATCTGCAGGTCCAGATGAACTTCCACCTTATTTCTTAAGGCTGGCCGCTCATATCATCACAGTCCCTGTGACCCACATCTTCAATCTCGCCATAAGCCAAAACTCCATTCCAGATGCTTGGGAAACAGCCTTTGTTCTTCCTTTGCTGAAGGGAGGCGACCCCACCTCACTGAACAACTATCAACCAATCTCTAAACTCTGCATTTTAGTCAAGGTTCTAGAAAAACTGATAAACTCTCAAATCAAAAATTACCTGGACTCATTTAACATCTTACCTCCACATCAATCTGGTTTTAGGAAACAACACAGCAAAACCACTGCTTCAATGAAGGTTCTTAATGACATTGTTGTAGCACTGGATGCTAAGGATTATTGTGCTGCACTTTTCTTAGACCTGTCTAAAGCTTTTGACACTGTGGATCATAACATCTTGTGTCATAAGCTCTCAGAAATCAGTTTCTCAGAACACACCATTGGTTGGTTCTCTAACTATATCTCAGACCGGAGGCAATGGAACAGTCAACAATGGTGTACCACAAGGCTCAGTCTTAGGACCCACCCTCTTTACAATCTACATACGTAATGTAGGTAAAAACATCCCTGATGCATCCATACATTTCTATGCTGATGACATAGTTGTTTATTGTCGAGCTAAAACAGTTGAAAAGGCTTTCCAGCTTTTGAAATCTGCATTTGACATCATCCAGACAGATTTGTTCCGCCTCAAACTTGTCCTAAATGTCAACAAAACCAAAGGGATGCTTTTTTCAAATAGGAAGTTGGTCCCAGCAGGTCTTCCTCTGATTTCATCCTCAAATGGTGTCCCGGTTGAGTTTGTTAATTCCTATAAATATTTGGGTATCTTGGTCGACTCGCATCTCTCTTTTAAGCTCGATGTGGAAAACTTGGTAAAAAAACTGAAAGTCAAACTGGGTTTCTTTTTCAGAAACAGATCCTGTCTAACTCTGAATGCTAGGAAACGCCTTGTATCTGTGACCTTCCTTCCCTCCATTGATTACGGTGACATTATTTACATGAATGCTCCTACAAGAACCCTACAGATGTTGGATACTGTCTATCATGGTGCACTAAGATTCATAACTGGCTGTGATTATCATACCCACCATTGCACCCAGTATTCACTCGTTAACTGCACATCGTTAACTTCACGCAGACTCCCTCCTTGTTCATTTTCATCTTTAAATCACTTCTTGGTCTGCTGCCTTCATGCATCTCCTCCTACATGTCTCTGTGTGAGTGCAGCTACAGCATGCACTCTCAGGACATTATTACCTGCAGCGTTCCCTCAGTGAGGACTAAACTAGGCAAAAGGGCCTTCTCCTACTCCGCTCCTGTTTCCTGGAAGATCTTACAAAAAGATTTGAAGCTCTTGACCTTGACCTCTCTAAGTGGCTTTAAGAATCTGTTGGACTCCTGGCAGGGACCAATGCAGACATGTTCCTGTTTTTAGTTTTCTACATTTGCCTTAGAATCTAGCTTTTTTTATGTTACTTTTCTTTTTTGTAGCCTTCCTATTTGTTAAAAAAAAATTGGTATAACTTTTTATAACTGTTTATTGTTGTCACTGTTGTCCATTGTTGTCATCATTCTTTGTTGAAATCTGGTCTTTCTTGTAAATGAGTCCTCGAGGCTCAATGGGATTTACCTGTCTAAATAAAGGTTGAATGAATGAAAGAAGGATATTTATTTTCAGTTTTCCTAAACTTCCAAAGTTCTTTCTCAAATATGATCTGCTACAGTATTTCTTGTTCTGTTGGGACAGCTGTGGCTGAGTGGTTAGAGCAGTTGTCCTCCAATGGCAGAGTTGGGGGTTTGATTCCACCAGCAGTCACATGTTGAAGTGTCCCTTGGCAAGACACTGAACCCCTCACTGCCTCCAATGTGTGTCCCATCGGTGTATGAATGTAATAAAGCACTGATTAGTCTTTGTATAGACCTAGTAGAATGCTGTTTGAATGGGTAAAAGAGGGCACAGATTGTAGTGTAAAGAGCTTTGAGTATCTTGATAAGATAGAAAGGTGAAATAAGTGCAATACATTACCATTTACAATTTGCAGCTGCAGTTACAATCTCAAAAAGCTGAACTTGTGGCTTCAAATCAAGTGTATTATAAATTCCCTCTGATTGAAAATAAATTGTTCCTGCAACTAGCGGTTTAGTTTATTTCATACAAATAAGTAAATTATTGTGAAGAATGTGGTTAACAAAATCTTTTAAACAACCAAATACCCTGTATGTGTTTTTGTTTAGCTGCTTTAAGAAACCAGTAGAGGAACAGTACTGTCAGGCCGACAGAATGTGATACAAATGTAAGATCAATGGCTGACTCTGCTCCTGTCCTAATATTTGCTCTTGTTCCCCTCCCGTCATGAAGACATAAAAGGTGTAGTGAACTTAACCTGATGTCAAGACTAAGCCTAAGGTCAAAACTCTTGACCTTAAGAACCTTGTGGGACAGGAACTGTCATTTCATTGATTTGAATCCAGAAATACAGGTTCACCCATC
>NC_056513.1:33940015-33948677 GCF_014905685.2 Nematolebias whitei | reverse complement strand
AACTGTCATTTCATTGATTTGAATCCAGAAATACAGGTTCACCCATCCTGAGACTTTCTTTCTTGAAAATTCAAGTGGAAGAACACTCTCTGTTCTATTATCATTACTATTTTACAAATGTTGATAATCAAAGTGCCTTAGTTCAAACCATTTTAGATGTTGCAGTGAACTAATCAATTTTATTAACTGTGTAATGATTTTTAATTCTCATGCAAAGTTAGAACTCATGTTAAAGCTGTTACAGAGTAATTATGCATTTTCTGATTTCTGCTTTTGAATGAGCAAGTGTGCGTTTTCCAGGGTCAGGAATCGAAGCAGACATGTGTTGGAACAACTGTCTTGTTTATATCCTCTCAGACGTCAACAGGGGGGTTTTGGCACCTGTTTTTCAAACTCGCCAAAACAAAACTCTCTCTGTCTGTGAGAACATTTCTGATCTGTTCCATAACAATTCTTGCTGTCTTCTAACCTCTTACGTCACAAAACACACCCCCGTCTGGTCGGTTCTGACCAATGGGAAGACTCCCGAATGAACCGGGAAAAGAGCTCTTTAAAATGTCGGTACTTCCTGGTCTACACAGTTCTGACAGTTCTGTGGGTTCTGTGAGTTCTGTGAGAGTTGAGCAGAGTTGAGTTCGGTTCTGTTCGGTTGGAGAAGTTCGGCGGCGCGGACAGTTCTGATATGTCCTAGCGCTGTGCAGGCTGTGGGAGCCGGGAAGACCACATGACCATAGAGCTCTTCCGAGTTTCATGGGATTATAACATTTTTCACTGAGGTGAGCTTGTGTCGGACAGAATCTCGCCATTACTCCGGACGAGTAACAGCATCCTACGGAGACGCTGAAGGGTGCGTTAAACGGAATCTCGCCTGAGACATCTCCAGGTAAAAGAGTCGATTTCACCACCTAAGTGTACTGTAAGGAAGAAGCTGAAGAAAGCCCGGAGAGTGCCGTTCTGTCAACACTCTCCCTCAAACACCATCTTTCTCCCCCTTAAACTTCCTTCCCATCTTTAAATTCTTCTCTCAAGTAGAAATTCTTCCAGATATTTTAGAAATGTCTGTGTAAAGTGCTCATCCACCGCCGTGTGGATAAAAAGATCATAACTGTACAGTTTTCATAAATGTCTGTGGTGAAGCAACGGAAAAATCATGGCCGTATGATTTTTCCTGATTGATTGCTTTTGTTGTTATTTTCATAATTTGCCAAATTACAGTAAATGTTTGATGTTAAACTTTGATTCTGTAAATAAATGACCGCATTCATTTTGATGGGTCAAAGATAAATGACGTCTCACGTTTGCATTTCATTAAATTCAATGCACGTTTTATTCAGTCCAGAAAAATGAGGAATCCGTGTTAATTGATGAATATATCTGAGCATCTGTTCATCTACAAAGGTTTTTAATTTCCATCACTTCTTCCGTTACTTGTCTATTTCTATCATTATATTTTCTCCCCAAAATATTATTTGCATTAAAGTCCCCACACCATACCACTTTCCCATCCACATACAAAGCATCCAGAAAGTATTCACAGCGCTTCACTTTTTCCATATTTTATGTCACAACTTTATTCCAAGTTGTATTAAAAATAATCTATTTCCACAAAATTCTACACACCACATTATGGCAATATGAAAAAAGATATTTTGATAATTTATTTGCGTCTGAACTCTGCCAAAACCCTTTTGCTGAGCAGCAAACAAATGTTTCTTACATGTGGGGTGCACTGTGCTGTTTACTCAAACCTTTTGAACCATTTAACACAACCAAGATGGTGGGCTGAAGCAGTGTCACCATCATACACAATGAATGTTTTTGTGTCAGGAGATCCTTTTGCTTTATCCTCTTTAAAGACAGTCACTTCTCCACCAAATATTTTAATCTGCAATGCTTTAGTCAGATCCAGGTCCAGTTGTGGTCTTTCAATTTACTATAAATAGAATGATGCTGGAACTTTGTTGTTTTGATTTTAGTATTTTCCTGCTGTAGCTTGTAGGCAGCCAGTGACAGATTGATCACCTTTTACATGTGTGACTAGATGTGTGAATGTTTATAAACCATCCTTGTTATTGAGATCTTTTTTCTTTTGTATGTTTTTCAGCACGTTACTAGTTCCGCAGATTCTGTGCTATTTCAACAATTCACAAATCAAAACAGTCAGTTCATTCTGCTATGACTTTTGTTCAACTCTTCAATTTTAACTTTTTGAAATATCTAACATGTTTGTATGTTGTTGTTTCTTTAATTGAAAATGACTGGAGCTCTCTTATCCTTCAAATCATTCCTCTGCTTGCTCTCGATGAGGACAGATGCTTTCCCTCCTGCTCCCTCCCTCCTGCTTTGCTCTTTGTCTTGTGATTCCTATCGGAGCCTCTTGCTACATATCCTTCGAATTGTAAATTATGGATCTGGTCAGCTGGTCTCTCAATACAATTGATAAAAAATTTTCTATGAGAAGACAGGGTGAAGGAGAGCCCTCATGCCCTGAATGGACACTCGCAGCTGGATACACTATGGATTCCTGGGGACAGTGGAAGATGGTGTGTCTGTCGGTATTGTCCGTTGAGGATGTAGAAAATGCACATATAATTGGATTTATGATAATAAGATTTATGCTTTTTAGAGTTGACGGTTACCTGGTTTAGCAACAAATGTGGAAAATGTCGACAGCCGTTCTGGCCTTGGTAAAGCTGCCCGACTTGTATGAAGGAATGTACTGAGCGGTAAGTTCTCAGACTCAGACGCTGCATGAGCTGAGCCGTAAGCTGGATGCGATTTCTGAGAATTGCAGACCACTTGCAGCTCCTGGGACTCACTGGCAGGAAGGAATCGACCTTGGAGAAGGCTACAAGTTCGGTCCAGCGGTGTGACCACAAAATTTGGCTGTTTGGAATTGCCACTGATACGTACCAGCAGAACTATGAAGGTAGAAATGGAAATTCAAACAGAGTCTGCCTGACCCAAAAATAATTGTGTTATCTGAATTTGGCTTCCCCACTCAGCCTTGATTTGGCCATCTATCTCAAATTCTCCTGGTTGTTTATGTGAATGAGAAGCTCTTTTGCCTAGTTCAGTCCTCACTGAGGGAACACTGCAGGTAATAATGTCCTGAGAGCGCACGCTGTAGCTGCACTCACACAGAGATTGGTAGGAGGAGATGTATGAAGGCAGCAGACCAAGAAGTGATTTAAAGATGAAAATGTACCAGTGCGAGAGTCTGCGTGAAGTTAATGATGTCCAGTGAATACGGGGTGCAATGGTGGGTATGGTAGTTACAGCCAGTTATGAATCTTAGTGCACCATGATAGACAGCATCCAACATCTGCAGGGTGCATGTAGGAGCGTTCATGGAAATAGTGTCACCGTAGTCAATGGAGGGAAGGAAAGTCCCAGTTACAAGGTGTTTCCTATTCAATTCAATTCAATTGAGTTTATTTATATAGCACCAAATCACAACAAAGTTGTCTCAGGGCACTTTATAGAAATATTCACATACATAAAAGCCATTTAGTAAAGTTCTCTATCTAAGGAATCCTGCAGACAAGTTGAATCTTGGCTTTGTTGCAGTCTTCCATCCTGAGCAAGCACAGTGGCAACAGTGGAAAGGAAAAACTCCCTTTTAAAAGGAAGAAACCTCCAGCAGAACCAGGCTCAGGACAAGCGGCCATTTGCTTTGACCAGCTGGTTTGAGAGGAACAGGAAGGAGAGACAGACAAACACAGAATGGTAGGTCCAGATATAATAATAATAATAATAATAATAATAATAATAAACTTTATTTCTATAGCACCTTCCAACAACGCCTTGCATTGACCAAGGTGCTTCACAAGACAAAACAAGATTAAAAACAGGACACAATAAATCTGTGCAAATTAAAAACACAGCGAGAATAAAAGAAG
Organism: Nematolebias whitei; assembly: GCF_014905685.2. Lineage (NCBI taxonomy): Eukaryota > Metazoa > Chordata > Actinopteri > Cyprinodontiformes > Rivulidae > Nematolebias > Nematolebias whitei. Next base: position 33,944,775 of record NC_056513.1, on the reverse strand, counting down.
GTAAAAGAGATAAAATAAATAAATAAATACTAAATACTAAACTACTAAAAATTAAACATTAAAAGCCCTTTTTTTATAGGATATAGGTCCAGGTGAACCTGAAAAGACAAAAACAAAAAACAAAACCCATGTTAAGGATAAAAAAAAAAATTACAAATGTTGAGCAGAGTAAGTAAAGACAGTAGCAGAGTGAAAAGATGTGGTTAGTTTGTCCTCCAGCAGTCTAAGCCTATAGCAGCATAACTAAGGGACAGCTCAGGAAACCCAAGCCAACCCTAACTATAGGATTTAGCAAAAAGGAAAGTCTTAAGCCTAGTTATAAAACTGGATAATGCGTCAGCCTCACGGACAGAGATTGGAAGTTGGTTCCACAAAAGAGGAACCTGATAACTGAAGGATCTGCCTCCTATTCTGTTTTTGTAAATTCTAGGAACCACAAGTAAACCTGCAGTCTGAGAGCGAAGTGCTCTGTTAGGAAAGAATTCCTAACATTCAGAGTTAGACAGGATCTGTTTCTGAAAAAGAAACCCAATTTAACTTTCAGTTTCTTTACTAGGTTTTCCACATGAACCTTGAAAGAGAGATGTGAATCAACCAAGGTACCCAAATATTTGTAGGAATCGACAAACTCAATAGGGACACCATTTGAGGATAAAATCAGAGGAAGAACTGCTGGGGTCGACTTCCTGTATGTAAATGGCTTTGTGATATGAGCTGAAAGGAAGTAAACGACTTCCTGTGTGTAAATGTGAGCTCTTCAGATTCAACGCGCATTAACAGCTTTCAGTAAAATTCATTCAGCAATAAGCATTCATACAGCATTTTTTTTGAAGAAATACAATTTCTCTAGTTTAAAATTGGATTCTGTTGGAGTTGTGAAAAATGTTGCTTAATTTAGTGTCACGAATACCTGAGAGTTTCCCTGTATTCCTTCAGTGTTCACTTTGCATGGGATGTTACATGCTGAAGCCATCAGTCTAAATCATTAACACACATTAATGCCCACTCAGGAAGAACAACTTCTCTCACTACAGCCAAAGGTGGTTTGTATTACAGTTCTCCCAAACGGTCTGTATTTTTGCAGGAAAGAGCATAGAAGACACATGCCCGATGTGGTCTGTTAGCAGGCAGGCCCTGATCTGATTTATTAACAGAAAAATCATATTCAACATCTCCAGTTTCACAATAGTTTTTGTTTCTTAACATTCTCCTAATTCCAATTTTAAGTCCATTATTGTATAAAGAAATAAAATGTCTTTGTTTACAGTATAATGTCACCAGTGTAGAGCATTCCTTTTACTCTGTTAACAGTGTTCTCAAACAGTGGTTCTCAAACTGGGGTCTCCCCGGGGGTATGCAAATCATTGCTTGGGGTCCGCAAAAAAAATAAATATATATATATATATATATATTTAATATATTATTTATATATATTATTATTATTATTATATTATTATTATATTAATATATATTATATATATTATATATATTATTATTATATATTTTATATATATAGGTTTTTTTTTTTACAAGCATGTAGATGTTTAACAATCTGTTAAAATACACCAAAATGCAGGAAATCACATCTCTTTTATTCAAAATTTTCTGGAGGAGGACCACTAGACTGACCCCCCCCCCCACACACACACACACTCACTCACTATTTGCATTCTGGCATTGATCAGTTTATAAATTAAGCTTTGTTACTTGGTATGACTACTGCCGTTATGTTTCTGTTCAGTTTTATGTAAAGAGTTTTCTGTAATAATTTGAAGAAGTGGCAATACATTCATTATGTTCATTATGTTTATTTTATTTATTTATTTCAAACAGACAATAAAAGTAAAAACAAAGAAAAAATAATAAAACAAATAGTCATGCCAATTGACATGCAATTTTACACAATTGTTCAAAAAGGAGCAGGTAGAAGATAAAAATCCTATGATTTCCTGACTCTGTCATTCACATCAATATATAAGCATTTTAGTCTCCCCACACGAAATTAAATTTATAATAGGTATTAAGTATTTATGTTACACAAATATTTCCATTGCATTAAAGAGCCAAATTGAAGAAAATTATTTAATAAACATGAGGATTATGAGGGGGTCCCTGAAACTTCTTCTCCCCTGTAGGGGGGCCCTGAACCCAAAAAGTTTGAGAACCCCTGATATGCAGCTTTGAGCATGAAATATAAATGCAGCAAATTTGATGCTACAATGTAACTGCTCCTTTTAACAATTTACTTTTGAAAGCAGCATATTAAACATCTGTCAATAGCAACCACATCAATGCTTTGTTTCTCTAACAATACATTTGAACCCACTATCAACTTAAATAGTCATAAAAACCTTGTCAGGTCATGTACTCACATTAAGTCCCAGATTGTAAAAGTTACAATTGTCTTGGTGCCGCATTTAAACTAAATCTTCTGTGTCCCAGGTGTACCCTGTCAGTTTCTGTTTTTTCCTTGTGTTCCTCTTGTGCCCTCCATCCTCACAGTTTTCCCCTCCTCCCATCAGAGTTTTGGGGGATGGTCTTGGGATGTCAAGTGACATCCTTGGGATGGGGGTACTGTGAGGATTGTGCCCCCTTGTGGTGCGTCCTAGTCCTGCTCCTTGTGTCCAAGACTCTGTTTCCTACACTTTTTGTAGAGTTGCATTCGGGCCCAAAAAATCTGATCCGACCAGGCCCCAGCCTGCAGTCATAATTTCCGAACCCCACCCGACCCGACAAATTAACAGTAGTTACAGGTCCAAACCTGGAAAAAAACCTGACATAGTTATTAACGATCGGGGACGCGCAGTTGAACAAATGCGGCAGAAGATTTGGAGCTGAGAGATGTTTGTACTTTCATGGCCATAAAAAAGCATTTAAACCCTGTTTCTGCCTGCATTCTTCTGAATTACTGAGACATGCGTCTGCTTTGTGATCTCACCTGTTTGGGTCGTCGGCCACGTGCAGCGGCTGAATGAACGTCCATTTGGGCGATGGATCGCTGCCTGGCAGTACAGTTCCATCTGAAGCTTAACTGAACTTTTTACCTCTTTCAAGGCCGGTCAGCTTGCGGTGAAATGGCCGCGTGTAGTTGGTGAATGTATGGCAGGCCATGTTATCATATAATTGAATTGTGGCTGATCTTGACCTAATTAAAAGCCTAAAAATGGCCCAGCCCGGCCCAGCCCACCCATTAATCACATTATAACGGCCTGGCCCTAATCCAGGTCGGTCCAGGCCGGGTTTCGGGTTGGGGTTAGAAATGACAGCTCTAACTTGTTGTGTGTCCCAGGTGTTTACACTCTGTCTCTGTATGTTTGCATCTTTGTGTTCCTCGTTGCCTGGGCATTGTCTGGTTTGTTCCTGGTCACAGTATTCCTCCCTCCATGTCTCCCTGATGTCATGTGAGTTTTGCTGCCACGTCAGCTCTTTGTTTTTGTTTAATAAACTGTTGAATTATTTCATCCTTTGAGTTCTCTGAGTCACTTGGGTTCAACCACCGCTCCAGATCGTAACAGCAATGTCTTTTACCATTTGCTTTTCCTGATGCAACCTGAGCTTGAACCTGTTGCCTCAGGATTACGAGACCACAACACTGACCACTGAGCTACAGCAGCCCCCTCATTTGTTTGTCCAAATATTGGATCACATTGACTCAGCGGTGGGGTTGGAAGGAAATTACTTTTGTCATTCTTCACAGTTCACCATTTTCAGACAGAGTTTGACCAAATCAAACTACTTTACTGCAACTCTGCTTCAGTTTGCAATAAGTAAAGGTAAGATGGTACAAACAACTCGTAAGAAGATATTTACCCTGGGAGATTTATTACAAATGTTAGTTTGTGTCAGACAATGAGTTTGGGTCATAAAATAACATTAGTTGGTCAAAGCTAATAGCGATGCTAATAGCGATGCTAATAGCGACGCTAATAGCGATTAGCACCAGCTAGCTCCGACCCAAGCCGTTTTTATCTAATAAGGTAGATATTGTATTGTTATGTTATCATTTGAGTATTTTTAATTCAACAATTTAGTAATATTAACCCAGTTTTAGGGTTGAAAGGTTTGCTCAGTATGTGAAACTAATAACCTGAGTTCAGATTACTCATGGTTGTCTCAGTCCAAATTTGACATAGAATTGGATTACAAATTGGGTTGTTTTCAAGCTGGCAGTTTTTAGTGTATATAAACAACTTTGACATTTATGATAGGAGGTATTTTCAGATAGTAAAAGTTTGGTTTGTTCTGTGCTCCACTCTGATTAGCCATAAGCTCAAGTAACTGCTCAAAAGGTTTTATCCTTTTTCCAAAACTGAGAAATCTTGTTGTCTGCTTTGGATAAGAGACAGATTTCTAACAATCACTCCACAGACTTGTAAAAAAAAAACCCCAAAAAACTAAAAAAACCAACATCTGAAATATCTTTTATTTGACAGAACTAAAAAGTGTAGGCTTCAGAAAAAAGGTTGATCATTTTCAGACGGCTTCCATTTTTAAAGAGATGCATATCCACGTGATAAAAATCACATGGGTATGTATCTCTTTAAAAATGTTCCAGTGGTGAATAGTCTCACGACTCAGTAGCTTATAATGCTCTGATATAGTAAAGTTATGATTTCTGTATTTCATGTGGAGGATTTTTCTGACTGTGCACATACGCATCGTGCACACACACATAAGAATTAAGTCAGGTGCAAGTGCCATAAACTTAGATGATGAAAATATGATGCAGAGAGAAGCTAGGAAGAGTTCAAATTTGTTAT
>NC_056513.1:33934727-33939915 GCF_014905685.2 Nematolebias whitei | reverse complement strand
ATATATATATATATATATATATACATATATATATATATATGTGTGTGTGTGTGTGTGTGTGTGTGTGTGTGTGTGTATGTATAATAGTGCATACATATTCATTCATATTGTTTCTTCTTTATTTTAATAAGAATAGGTTGGGGTAAATATCCATGTCAGCCTTGCAGTGACAGCTCTGTTTATGTGAGAGTCCTGCAGAGTCTAGCGTTTCCAGCACAGCAAACAGGCAGACAGAGTACAAGTGAAACCTCTGATTCATACAATGAGCATGAAAAACAAGCCTGCGAGCCACAAGATGAGGCTGTCATCTCCATTATTCTTACTTCCACTGAAATGTCTGAGCAGAACTGATGCCTCATACATAAGAAATAAGAGAACTTCTTTAAAATCTTCTGAAAATACTTCATCAACAGAATTATTTATCAAAGCTAAACACTGACTCATCTGTGTTTTATAACAAGCCCAGATAAAATACCATATTACTTAAGATGAATAAAACAGCTTAGAAATAACATGGGAAAACTACTTCTACTTTCAGCTTTTCCCTCTTCAAGGTCTCCACAGTGAGTCCTCCTCCTCCATGTCACTCTGTCCTCTGCAACCTCTGTCCTCACTCCAACTACCTCCATGTCCTCTCTAACTGCATCCATATATCTCCTCTTTGTCTTTTTCATAGCAGCTGCATTTCTAACATCCTTCTACCAATATATCCACTGTCTCTCCTCTGGAAATGTCCAAACCATCTCAGTCTGGTCTCTCTAACTTTATCTCCCAGTTGTTCAACCTGTGCTGTACCTCTGATTATCTCATTCATAATCTTATCCATCCATGTCACTCCTAAGGAGAACCTCAACATTTTCATTTCTTCTACTTCCAGTTCTTTCTCCTGTCTTTTTTTTCTCCATGTCTCTGTCTCCAGACCATACAACACAGCTGGTCTCACCATTGTCATGTAAACCTTTCTCATCCACTCCATCCTGCCTGGACTCTCTTTTTCGCCTCTTTACCACATTCCCCATTTTCTTGTAAACATTAAGCAGTGGTGGACTTATTGCGGGGCCCAAAGAAAACCTTTAGGCTTTATCAAAAAGGAAAGTTTTCATCCCAGTCCAACATTTTTCAGTCATGTCATCTGGACAGTTTCTTTTTTTTTTGTGCTGAAATGTTTCGCCTTCGATCCAGAAGGCTTCATCAGTCAAGGAAACACACAACACAAAATGATTCTTCCCCCAACAGCTTACTCCAAAGTGGAACAAACCAGTTTTGTTGGTGCTAAGTTGGTCTCTTTGGTACGCCCCCTCCTCCATTGCAGGCCCTCTTCCTTGTTGACAGTCTTGTCAAACTGGTTGAAAACAACAAAGTCCATGCTCAATAATCCAGGTATACAATCCAATATTTTTCAGTCAGGTCACAAGCAAAACTAGTTTGTTCCACTTTGGAGTAAGCTGTTGGGGGAAGAATCAGTTTTGTTGTGTGTTTCCTTGACTGAAGAAGCCTTCTGGATGGAAGGTGAAACGTTTCAGCACACACAAAAAAAGAAACTGTCCAGATGACCTGACTGAAAAATGTTGGATTGCATACCTGGATTATTGAGCATGGACTTTGTTGTTCTTCATCCCAGTCTTAAAACTGGCCAATGTGTCAACCTCATGGACAGAAACTGGAAGTTGGTTCTACAAGAGAGGAGCCTGATAACTGAAAGTTCTTTCTCCCATTCTGCTTTTGGAAACTCTAGGAACTGCAAGTAAGCCTGCAGTCTGAGAGCGAAGTGCTCTGTTAAGAAATAAGATTGTGAAAATAAGATGTAGCTAGGTTGTTGAGAGCTTTGTAGGTTAGAAATAAGAATTTGAATTCTATTCTGGATTTGACAGGGAGCCAATGGAGAGAAGCTAAAACTGGAGAGATATGATCTCTCCCACTAACTCCAGTTAAGACTCTGGCAGCAGCATTTTGGATCAACTGAAGATGTTTTAAAGACGTATTTGAACACCCAGATAATAAACCATTGCAATAGTTCTGTCTAGACATGACAAATGCATGAAACAGTTTTTCTGCATCATTTTTAGATAAGTTGTTTCTAATTTTAGTGATATTATGCAGGTGGAAGAAGGCAACAAAACTAAATAATAATAATAGATAAACTAAGAAACAAGCAGAGAATGAAAAAAAAACAAAAAAAACAAGACATGGCCTTCTGAGACAGTATGTTTTTTTATTTCTGCTATAAAATTCCTCTGTAGCAACAAACCACTGTGAAAGATGAGAATGCGACAAATGAACAAAAATAGAGCCAGAACAAGACGATGATGTTTGGTTCTCCCACATCACTTGATGAAAATGGGCCACTAAATAACTTTACATCCAGGTGAGCTGGATGGATTACAACCCTCTTGGGAGGTGTTTGAGTAGATGCTGTCTGTCTCAGTGATGCTCTAGAAAACAATGCCAAAGATGTTTGTAAAACTGCTCCAGTAGATTTGGACTGCAAACGGTTCCTTGAACTTTTTTCTTGCTACAGTTTAAACTTTATGAAACAAAACTCTTTCTCAAAAAAGTAGGCCAGATGTTTCCTCACAACACTTTCTGACTAAATAAAATATAAAAACTATAAACAAGTTGCAGCATCTGTGACACAGTAATTCTAATGCTGCAGTTTTCCCAGTAGACAATCATTAATTCATTCAACCTTAATTTATACAGGTTAGTCCCATTGAGCCACAAGGACTCATTAACAAGAGAGACCTGATTTAAACAAAAAGCACAGCTGAGGTACAGACAACAATAAACAATCATATAAAAAGCATATAAAATGAAAAATAAACAAAAATATATATATAAAAAAACTAAACAAAAGCAGCTACATTATAAAGTGATGTAAAATACTAAAAACAGGAACATGTCTGCATTGGTTTTTGCTATGAATTTAACAGCTGTTTAAAATATCTTTAGAGAGGTCAAGGTCGAGAGCTTCAGATCTTTTTGCAAGGTGTTCCAGGAGTGGAGTAAGAGAAGGCCCTAGTGCCAAGTTCAGTCTGCACTGAGGGAACACTGCATGTAATTATGTCCTGAGTGTGCACACTGTACTTGCACTCACGCAGAGACATGTAGGATGAGTTGTATGAAGGCAACAGACCAAGAAGTGATTTAAAGATGAAAATGTACCAGTGGGTGTGTCTGTGTGAAGTTAATGTCCAGTTAACCAGTGAATACAGGGTGCAATGGTGGGTACGGTAGTTACAGCCAGTTATGAGTCTTAGCGCACCATGATAGACAGCATCCAACATCTGCAGGGTTCTTGTAGGAGCGTTCATGTAAATAATGTCACCATAGTCAATGGAGGGAAGGAAAGTCGCTGTTACAATGTGTTTCCTAGTGTTCAGTTAGATAGGATCTATTTCTGAAAAAGAAACTCAATTTAACTTTCAGTTTCTTTACCAAGTTTTCAACACGAGGCTTTAAAGAGAGATGTGAATTGACCAAGATACCCAAGTATTTGTACGAATCGACAAACTCAATAGAAGCACCATTCAAGGATAAAATCGAAGGAAGAACTGCTGGGATCGACTTCCTGTTTGAAAACAGCATCCCTTTTGTTTTGTCGGCGTTTAGGACAAATTTGAGATTAAACAAATCTTACTGGATGATGTTGAAAGCAGACTGTAAAAGCTGGAAAACCTTAGCAACTATTCTAGCTCGACAATAAACACCATCTGTCATAACGCGGGGAACCCAGATTTATACGAGACCAGAAAGGACAAAATACGATTATAAAAAGATAAGTGTTTTTTATATACAGTGAATTATCTACAAGTGGTCCTCTCCAAGGAAGATCCTGGGGAAAAGAGTTGGTTCAGAGGAGGTCCACTGGCAGGATTGTACGTACAGAATTAATGCTAGTTTTTCTCTTACAGATGGTAGTGTCGATGTTAAGCATGGGTGGACAGGTGAACTGGCGTATGGCTAGAAGGTGAGGCACAGAGAGCAGGAACCAGAGACAACGGGGATTCCAGGACAGGACAGGACTCGAGGAAGCAGGATGACTGCGGGCACAAAAATGGAAGGCAAGTAACACTTTGTCAATCACAATGAACTACAGGCCAAAAGCAATAATACCAAAAAGGGTACAATGCTCCAGCGTCGAGTCACACTGGACTGCAGCCTTAAATAGTAGAGGATCCTCTTAGGTGGATGGATGACAGCTGGTGGTAATCAGCGGCCATCTTGGAGAAGGAGCTGCAGGCAGTGGAACTCTTACACCACTATTGTCATTGTCATAGAAATGTAAGGATCCATCATGAATGATCTGACCTACATTACTTATGTAGATTGTAAAAAGGTTGTGTCCTAAGACTGAACCTTATGGTACATTGTTTTTAACAATAACCAAAAACAGTGCAAATGAAAAGTGGTGGTTGACTGAAGATTGACTTTTAGGAGAGATATGATTTGTAGATGATTGGCTTAAAGGAGAACAAGGTGGTTTTCTATTAGTAACTGTAGCAAACACAGAGGTAGAAACGACAAAATGTCGGTTGAAACAAAACAGTAATAAAGTCTAATGTAAGGCGAAACCTTTATGGTGATGATAACTCTATTTTCATTGAATGTCAGTTAAATATCCCACTGTAAATAAATAAAATAAGTCATGGTTATGACTCAGCAGCACTGTGCCCCAGATATGTCACTATCAGTGATTCCCCAAAGTGACAAGATTATCCAGTGTTCACACATAATTTAAAACACAGATACTTGAAAACAACAAACTCCAGTGGATCATCCTGGTCTGCCATCGTAACAGGGATGACAAAAAGGAAAGTGTTATTAAGGTGGGAGAAATTAATTTAACAAGAGGTCTCTACATGACACAGTTTCTGGATCAGAGCGTCAGAACTGCGTATGCATCATAATATTATACAATCTACCGTACGTAAGGGACACAGTATGTAGGTCACGGGTATTATTGGCTAAGCAGTTAAAAAAAGGAACAACTTGGTCATCTGAGACCATAGGAAAACTTTATTATAAAGTCAGTGAAGAAGATTTTAGATGTAAACTTGACTACAAATCAGTTTACATTTTAAAAAGCACATTTTAAACATCTTGGGTTTTCTATCAACACCACATGTTTCTATCAACACTACACATGTTTCTATCAACACTACACATGTTTCTATCAACACTACACATG
>NC_056513.1:33934212-33934627 GCF_014905685.2 Nematolebias whitei | reverse complement strand
GTTACATGGTTTGCGTTTGAGTAAATGTAGGTTGTGTTTGTGGTTCTCGTTCCTCCAAATAAGATGAATGCAGAAGTGTCATTAATAAATGGAAATCTGTATTTTGTTCTTCATATTTTTCAAGATGTTCTCTGTAAAAACCTTGGTCTAGAAGATGAAAATTGTTCATTTGCACCCACCTCTGCTTTTATTGAGAACAGGGGGCTGTAAAAAATCACAGAATATGAAAAAAAAACTAGAAAATGATGCAAGCATCATATTCTAGTTTCAACCCCAACATGTGGTTTAGTCTTTCTAGAAAAGAGTTCAGTTGTTTTGTAGTTTGTGACAACTGGCTTATTAAAGTTATAAGTTGTGCAAACTTACTGTTCGGTCATTTTCTGCTCATCCTCTAAAACAAAACAAACACATACAA
>NC_056513.1:33926591-33934112 GCF_014905685.2 Nematolebias whitei | reverse complement strand
AAAAAAAAAAAAAAAAATATATATATATATATATATATATATATATAAGGCCCCCATATGATGACTCCAGCCCAGGGGCCCCCATCCTGACTCCAGCCCAGGGGCCCCCATCCTCCTAAATCCGGCCCTGTGCGTTGGTCATTTGTAAAATTTACTTATTTTCCTTTGAAAACAGCCTCTGCTCTGCTTCCACCTCACTCTGTTCAACTCGCGCTGCAGAGTTTTTTTTTCTAACTTTATTCAGTCAGTCAGCATTGACAATGAACTGCCCGTGAAAACGGCTATGCAGCGCCGTGAAAGACGCATAATCGCACGACACAACTAATCAATAATGAAATTCGTTGCCAACGCTTTTAATCATCGATTTTTATCGATTCGTTGTTGCAGCCCTAATATATATATATATATATATATATATATATATATATATATATATATACACACATACAGAGTTCCAAACTTTAACACTGTAGTGAGCTGTGCTATTTCTGCAAGCAGAATGCAAATCCCTCTCCCCTCTATCCCTCCTTAGGGTTGTTATCAGAAATGTTTTGGTGCTGTGAATGAAGGTGCACGTAGGTGTGAAACTGACTGGGGATTAGATTAAAACATGCAATATATTTTATAGAACGTTGAAATGCCTTCTCTGTTTAAAGTTTGTTTTTCTCATGTCACGTAGATGGATTTACAGATTTTTCCCCAAAACAATCTATACTATCTGTTCAAAATGTGTAAATGACTGTCCTAAAACTGTCTCCTGTCCCTTTAAAGTGTTTTGACTTGAGAAGCTGGTCTTCGTTTGTTGTGCCATGTGTCCATCTCCAGTGTAAGTATTACAGAGGCAGAGTATAACTTTATCAGCTTGTATGTCTGTTACAAGGCCACATAAAGACAAACATTCACACTCACACCTTGCAACAATTTGGAGTTACCAATCAACCTAGCATGCATGTGGATATTAACATATACTGGATATCTACACACCCAGGAAAAAGCCGTCTCATACATGGAACATGTAAACTGCACACAGGAAAGCCAAAGCTGGATTGTGAACCTGCAACCTTCTTGCTGTGAGACCACAGGTCTGATCACTGCTCCACCATGCCATGAATTCCTCCTATTTAACGCTCCAAACACCCCTCAAACCACTGAATTGCAGTCAGCTTCTATTTGTGTTTTGCCTTTTAGATGAGCCAGGTTTTGTAAGAGGGTGTTGTATTTCGAGAAATTCATTCTTTTTTTTCAGGCGCTCATGCCATGTATAAAATTACTATGTTTTTGTGCTTGTCCTTTTCTTGTTTCATGAAGGTGAGTTATTTTTTTTTTCCCCCAGATTTCTTTTTTAGTTTATCTAAAGCTAAGTTTGGGTATCTGCAAGGTTGGTGTGCTTTATTCTTGTGTTTCTTTTCCTTTTCTTTTTCTTCTGTCTTGGCGGGGTATTCTCAACCCAAACGTGTAAGGCTCTGGTGATGAGACAGTTTGTGACTCAGTGGGTGTTGTGTGTCAAAATGCAAATATTGGTGTGTGTAGGTGTTTGTAGGTGTCCAATATACTTTAAGGCTATGACATCTATCTTCTTCAATTTATACACCACAAATAAAACAACAGGGGCTTGTTATTATTTTCCTTCTTAATCTGCTTTGTCATTGACAAGTGTCTTATCGGTTCTTCTCAGGTTGAGGTGATTTGCCACCGTGACTTGTTTCCCTGCACTGTGGGTGGGATCGCCAGTGCAAAGTAAGCAATATCATAACAGGCCATTGTGTTGGAGCCACTTTGCACAATGTGGTCCTTAATCAGACTTCAATTTCTTTAGCTTATCCCGGCACTACTTATAAGTCCGACTGTACCCATGCTGCCATCATCTCTGATATCGCTCTGTAAATGCATTAATTTCTTGTGGGGCTGTCTGTCAACACGATGAGGAAGTGGAGGTTCAGATCTAGTTTGCAGGTCATCCAGTGATGTAGCTCCGCTGGCCAATCAACGGCTGCTGTCTGCTTATGTAAAAATCGTCCCCTCGGAGCAGCCCGATTGGAACCTCAAACAAGATGGTCTCATAAACCGAGCTGAGTGGGGGTGGGTACCAGCAGTGGGTACCAGCAGTGGGCAGGCCCTTAACAGAGGCAGTGTGGAGTGGAACCCATGAGAGTTGAGATGGTGGCAAAGCACCATTAGAGAACTTGATATTCTTGCCAACTTATCTGAAGTGTTTGGTAAAGTCTTCAACTTTATGAGATTTATTTTTGACACAATTTCACTCTGCATATTTCCACTTCCTCAGTGTGGATATTTGCATGATAGGTGATTCTAGATGTCATGACATATTGTGATTTTGTCTGTCATATTTGTGGCTGTAGTGGATATGGGTGGTGCAATGCCATGCTATTGGGATTCTAAGAAACATTTTGTTAGAATCAGTAAAGTAATGGAAAGTCAGCCTTTACTTTTTGCATCTCATTCAACTCACCAATTTCCAGTCAAAAGTAAAATAGAAACCTCCTCTTTCAATTTATGTTTTTCTTTTCAGCTCTATTGTTTTAATGTCCACACAGTTACATGATGTTCTAACCTTCAAACAGGACTCCTATCTTGATCAGCCACAGTTAGCAAATAATGCTTGTAAAATTTATGGACACAATTTATAATGAATTTCCTCTTTGCTATTTCCACTTCATTAAAGATGGCCCCAGAAGTATTTTTTACGGTGGCTGAAGGGTGCAAACGCGTAGCAAACAGCGAAACGCGCAGTAAACACATGTATGATGCAAACTCAAAAACACGCAAACACAAGCAAAATGCAAACACAAAAAACAAACACAAACAGAAAAAAATCAAATGCAAACACAAACAAAAAACACATACAAACACAAAAAATATGCAACCAAAAAACAAACAAACAAACACAAACAATAAAATATCAAATGCAAACACAAAAAAAAAACACGGAAACACAAAAAAGATGCAAACACAAAAAACAAATGCAAACACAAAAAACATAAAACGCAAACTAAAAAAAAACACACATGCAAACACAAAAATGCATGCAAACACAAAAACGCATGCAACCACAAAAAAATAAAATGCAAACTAAAAAAAAACACGCATGCAAACACAATAACAAAAGTGCACCACATGCAACAAACAAAAAAATGCAGCAAACAGTGATAACACCAGCAACCTCGCTCCACATAAACGGAAGTGCTCCAGACCACTAGGGGCAGTCGAACAAAGAACAAATCATAAAAGAAACTTGGAGGAAGAAAGACATTTTCCAACCGCAAATAAATCTCACAAGAAGAAGAGGAAGAAAGAAAAAGTTTGTTTATACTTTATTCATTCAAACATGCAGTCTTTTACAATAGACCCTTTTCACATGACGTCAGACAACTTACGTTCTGACTCAATGTTGATCAGTACTTCCGGGTCTATTCTCCCTCGGGAGACCTGTCTGTAAACTTCATGGAATTTCATTCATTCAACCTTTATTTATAGAGTTTAAATTACAAGATGTAGCGCAAGGTAAGGTTAATAAAAACAGTATTTAAGTGTTAGTTAGCTGTGGTAACGTTATCCATCATTATCAATTTACCATTCTGTAACTGTGTAAGGAAACAGCCTCCACTTGTAAAGTAAGCTAGCTAGCAGCTAACAGGTAGCTAAACTCTACACTGCTGCTGCCTGTCAGTGGTGTAACATTAAAATGTTTACTTTATCTATTGTTGGATTTAATATTTTATACATTTTTATAATTCCTATCAAGCACTCAAATGTCATGTCACATAAAGGGTGTGCGTGTCTTTCTTCCAAGGTTGAACTATGTTTATAGAAAATGTTTGCTAATTCTAACTAGTTGGCCTTTAAATATAATCTCATAGTAGCTAAGGATAATTTTACAAGTTCACATTTGATAAATTACAAGCAATCAAATCAGGCCAGAGAGCAGACTGATTAACATAAATAAAGCTAGAACACAGCTCTTTAATTTAGACAATATAGTTTGACTAAGTAAAATCAAATTAAAAGTATAACCATGATCCAAATAAAAACACGAACATAAGTTAGATAATATAATTATTCCTAGAAATAAACAACTATTTCAAATCAGTGTTATCACTAAGGTATAATCACGTTAAACAAACAGTGTTAACAGTTTAAACGCAGACACAGAAACTAAGATGATTCTGCCTTAAAAACAATCACCAGGCCTCCAACAGATATTGAATTAACATACCCATGAGGTAGATAATAATTAATAATTACGTATAAACAATTTGACACGAATCATTTTTGTATCCCTAAAGTAGAATAGCAAGTTAAACGTTAAACAAAAGCCGATTTCGGTGAACCAAAACTTATCTGAAATATAGATGTTAACGTCCTTGAGGGGGCGGGCTAAGTCGTAACCATAGCGACAGAAGCTGAACCAATCAGGAAGCTAGCCTTCTCAAACGGGGATAAAAGGCCGGAAATGACACACGCCCACCGAGCATTTTCCGGGAGGCGCACATGGCGACGGTTCGTTCTTAATGCTCCATTTATATGCATATATCTTATTAATGTAATTGTTTGTCTCTGAATATCTGTAACCCATGTTGTGTCAAATAAATCTTTTATACGAAGGGCGACGCCTCAGCCGTTTTGAACACGACGTGGTATTCTAACCACCAACACTATTAATGTAAAATCTCTGACATCTTCCAACACTGTTGTTTAGAATAGCATTTTAGATATTGAATTAAAAACTGTATGTCAAACTATTTCTTTGTTCTGATGATTAATAATTTCTCTTCTTACTTTCTTCTTGTGTCCATCTTTCTCAGCAGCAGCTCATCTAACAAGCATGGCACAGTCATCAAGACGTTATTACAGTGTGCCATGTTGTTCCAATAATAAACAAAAAACACCATATTTGAGTTTCCACAATTTTCCTGCGGACAAATAAATACGTTCCTGTTGGGTGAGAACGATCAGGAGAGATGAAGGGCCAACTTTTAAAATCCTTCGTTTGAGCACCAATATTTGCAATCTGCACTTTGCCCCAGAAGATCTAAATTCATCAGCCAGTGGAAGAACCTGGATCAGACAATGAGCGGTGCCATCTAGATTTCGCTGGAATTTTTATTTATTTTAATATTTTTTCTTCTTTCAGTTGCTCCCTGCGTTAGGGGTCGCCACAGCGAACTAAGTCGCATGAAGACTTGGCAGTTATTTTTTACGCCGGATACTCTTCCTGACACAACCACAGACCACTGAGCTACTACAGCCCTCTGTGTGGAGCAGAGAGCTGCTATCTAGGACACCTAGAGGAGCAGATGGTGGGGTTTAAGGGCCTTGCTCAAGGGCCCAGAGTGGGACGAACGAGGGTGGGGGCAGGTGTGGGTGCTTCACCTACCCCACCCACATTTTTGATGATGTCGGTACCGATCACAGGCCCACCTTCTCTAACCTCTGCGCCACCACTCCCCTAGATTAGAGTAGATCTAGATTTCGCTGGAATGTTGGGTTAAATGGAGGGAGGATAGTGCTGAACATTTTTTTAAACTATTATAAACAAAAATGTGTCAGGAACATGAAGTGTCTGATTTCCCACCTCTAGGGAGAGGCTCACAAGCTCGTGAGTCAGTTTACCTGTGAGCAAGAAAGTGTCTCGGTGCTGCTGGCCAGGATGACTCCCAGGAGATGCCTGACCCCGGGAACTGTACAGAGGAGGCATCGCCTGCAGGTGCAGTGGCAAAATATCGCGACTCTGCCTGTCATCCTTCTCTGGGTTAGTATTGCAGAAAATGTTTTGTTGAAAAATATATGGCAGTGAATAACACTGTAACCATCTCGGGGTTGTATTCAGAAAATTTTAGACTTGCTAATGGAGGAGAGATTGTCAGTAAATACATGAAATGATTTGAATAAGGAGGAGCAGCTTTATACAGTGCCTTGCCAAAGTATTCGCCCCCCTTGAACTTTTCAACCTTTTGCCACATTTCAGGCTTCAAACATAAAGATATAAAATGTTAATTTTTTGTGAAGAATCAACAACAAGTGGGACACAATCATGAAGTGGAATGAAATTTATTGGATGTGTCAAACTTTTTAACATATAAAAAACTGAAAAGTGGGGCGTGCAATATTATTCGGCCCCTTTACTTTCAGTGCAGCAAACTCACTCCAGAAGTTCAGTGAGGATCTATAAATGATCCAATGTTGTCCCAAATGACTGATGATGATAAATAGAATCCACCTGTGTGTAATCAAGTCTCTGTATAAATGCACCTGCTCTGTGATAGTCTCAGGGTTTTGTTCAAAGCACAGAGAGCATCATGAAGATCAAGGAACACACCAGGCAAGTCCGAGACACGGTTCTGGAGAAGTTTAATGCTGGATTTGGATACAAAAAGATTTCCAAGCTGTAAACATCCCAAGGAGCACTGTGCAAGCAATCATATTGAAATGGAAGGAGTATCAGACCACTGCAAATCTACCAAGACCCGGCTGTCCCTCTAAACTTTCATCTCGAACAAGGAGTAGACTGATCAGAGCCAAGAGGCCCATGATCACTCTGGATGAACTGCAGAGATCTACAGCTTAGGTGGGAGAGTCTGTCCATAGGACAACAATCAGTCGTACACTGCACAAATCTGGCCTTTATGGAAGAGTGGCATGAAGAAAGCCATTTCTCAAAGATATCCATAAAAAGTGTTGTTTAAAGTTTGCCACAAGCCACCTGGGAGACACCAAACA
Organism: Nematolebias whitei; assembly: GCF_014905685.2. Lineage (NCBI taxonomy): Eukaryota > Metazoa > Chordata > Actinopteri > Cyprinodontiformes > Rivulidae > Nematolebias > Nematolebias whitei. The sequence goes on along the minus strand of NC_056513.1, from coordinate 33,927,374 downwards.
TGTGGAAGAAGGTGCTCTGGTCAGATGAAACCAAAATCGAACTGTTTGGCCACAATGCAAAACGATATGTTTGGCGTAAAAACAACACAAGCTCGTCACCCTGAACACACCATCCCCACTGTCAAACTTGGTGGTGGTAGCATCATGGTTTGGGCCTGCTTTTTGTCAACAGGGACAGGGAAGATGGTCAGAATTGATGGGAAGATGGATGGGGCCAAATACAGGACCATTCTGGAAGAAAACCTGTTTGAGTCTGCAAGAGACCTGAGACTGGGACGGAGATTTATCTTCCAACAAGACAATGATACAAAACATAAAGCCAAATCTACAATGGAATGGTTCACAAATAAACATATCTAGGTGTTGGAATGGCCAAATCAAAGTCCAGACCTGAATCCAAACGAGAATCTGTGGAAAGAGCTGAAGACTGCTGTTCACAAACGCTCTCCATCCAACCTCACTGAGCTCGAACTGTTTTACAAGGAAGAATGGGCAAGAATTTCAGTCTCTCCATGTGCTAAACTGATAGAGACATACCCCAAGAGACTTGCAGCTGGAACTGCAGCAAAAGGCAGCGCTACAAAGTATTAACGCAAGGGGGCCGTACAATATTGCACGCCCCACTTTTCAGTTTTTTATTTGTTAAAAAAGTTTGACACATCCAATAAATTTCATTCCACTTCACAATTGTGTCCCACTTGTTGTTAATTCTTCACAAAAAATTAAAATTTTATATCTTTATGTTTGAAGCCTGAAATGCGGCAAAAGGTTGAAAAGTTCAAG
>NC_056513.1:33903647-33926491 GCF_014905685.2 Nematolebias whitei | reverse complement strand
TCAGAGTCAGAGTTTCTTTATTGTCATTCGCACCTCATGTGATACATGTGGTGGAGCGAAATTATGTACACGGGGTCCCAGTTACATCCAACAATAAAATGTATAAGAAAAACAGTAATAACATCTAAAGTATGAACTAAGAAAAACATAAACTAAATATACACTAAGCACTCATAACATAAAACATTGAACATCAGCACAAACATGAACATGAGTCTGTGAGCAGATGTGCACGCATGAACACATCAACATTGAAACAGATCAGCAGCAACGTGAAACAGATCAGCAGCACTATGATATGGTTTCTCACAGTGATTATTCTAGTTAGAGATTCTATATATCTATATATATATATATATATATGTATATATATATATATACATATATATATACATATATATCTTTACAACATTGCTCCATGTACAGTGTTCATTAAAATTATTAAATGTTTGCAAGAAGCAGCCACAAACCTTGTTTAATTGTTTCACAACAGAAGCTTTAATTTGAGCATTTCCTCCACATACATTACCAGATGTGTAAAATATACACACAGATGCAATTTAAATGTAAAAGATGTACATATGCAGATTAATGAAGACAAGCTATATAAACAAGTTTTGACAGAATTCTTCACAACATCAATCCATTTTTTTAATAGAAAAAAAAAGATAGATATAAGGAAATATTTTCAACACAGCTGCTTGCAGTAATGAATGTTCATCCAACACGTGTGACTTGAAGGAGCAGGGAGGTTCTAGACTGGTTTGTCTCCTTTTACATTAAGAGGCTCCCGATAATTTGATATTCGGCAGCAGTAGATGACCCACAGCTGATTGACTGAACCTCCTGATTGACTGGTACTCCTTCACCCTTCACATGGTCATCTCTACTAAAATCCTCAGACAAGCCTGGATCTTCAGGGTGTCCTCCTTGCTGAGTTGCTGCTGCTGAGAAAGATGGACACAAGAAGAAAGTAAAAAGAAAATTATTAATCATCAGAACATGGAAATGGTTTGACATATAGTTTTTAATTCAATATTTAAAATGCTATTCTAAACAACAGTGTTGGAAGATGTCAGAGATTTTACATTAATAGATAAAGTAAACATTTTAATGTTACAGCACTGACAGGCAGCAGCAGTGTAGAGTTTAGCTACCTGTTAGCTGCTAGCTAGCTTACTTTACAAGTGGAGGCTGTTTTCTTACAGTTACAGAATGGTAAATTGATAATGATGGATAACGTTACCACAGCTAACTAACACTTAAATACTGTTTTTATTAACCTTACCTTGCGCTATATCTTGTAATTTAACCTCTATAAATAAAGGATGAATGAATGAAATTCCATGAAGTTTACAGACAGGTCTCTTGAGGGAGAATAGGACCGGAAGTACTGATCAACATCGAGTCAGAACGTAAGTTGTCTGACGTCATGTGAAAAGGGTCTATTGTAAAAGACTGTGTGTTTGAATGAATAAAGTTTAAACAAACCTTTTCTTTCTTCCTCTTTTTCTTGTGAGATTTATTTGCAGTTGGAAAACGTCTTTCTTCCTCCAAGTTTCTTTTATGATTTGTTCTTTGTTCGACTGCCCCTAGTGGTCTGGAGCACTTCCGTTTATGTGGAGCGAGGTTGCTGGTGTTCTCACTGTTTGTTGCAATTTTTTTTGTTTGTTGCATGTGGTGCATTTGTGTTTCCATGTGTTATTGTGTTTGCATGCGTTTTTGTGTTTGCATGCGTGTTTTTTTTAGTTTGCGTTTAATTTTTTTTGTGGTTGCATGTGTTTTTGTGTTTGCATGCATGTTTTTTTTTGTTTGCGTTTTATTTTTTTTGTGTTTGCATTTGTTTTTTGTGTTTGCATTTGATATTTTAGTGTTTGTTTGTTTTTTGTTTGCATTTTTTTTGTGGTTGTGTTGTTTTTTGTTTGTGTTTGCATTAGTTTTTTTGTGTTTGTTTTTTGTGTTTGCATTTTGTTTGTGTTTGCGTGTTTTTGAGTTTGCATCATACATGCGTTTGCTGCGCGTTTGCACCCGTCGGCCACCGTCATTTTTACCCATTTTTGTAATCTAATTAAATCAAGTGTGATATTATCATTAAGCTACAGAACAATATTGGATCTGGGTCAACAAAAAATGTGATCTTTAAGTTTTCACAAAGCTCCCAAAGTGCCATAATTCCCATAGCTACTGGAAAGTATTTGGCTGGATAACATGGATATACTGATTGCAGTAGTGTTTCAGCACAAAGCACCCCAAGTGGCACAGCTTACTGTACAAAGTAATCATGAAATGTGATAGTAGAAATCAGAATCAGAATAAGCTTTATTATCATTGTAACGCAATACAGTGAGATTATGTTTGTACAGTCGTCCGAAAGATGGGCGGAGTGCACATTGCTGCTGCTACTGGAGCACGGCCCCTTATCCTTTTCAGAATACATTTTTAGATAGAAAAGGGGGAAAATCCATGAGGATAGGATAGTGGCATTACAAAAAAAATCTCCTCACACCTTGTCCTATCAGAACAGGATTTAAGACATAAAAAAAAAAACCTGCCTGCAAACACATTTATAGATGCATTACATATGCATTTGACGGCAAGGCAGTGATATTTGACCATGAAGCACTTCCAGATAGACCATAGTCCTGATAAGATGTTGGTCAGCCGGCACAGTTCTGATAAGCCTTCACAGAAGTTCTTTGGGGGTTGCAATAGACAAAGCTTTTCCTTAGTTTACATATATCCCAGGAGAAATTTGACGTCAGTCTGTTTTCGAGGCCAACCGGGGAAGTCAGATTCAGATAAGCTGCAATTGTTGACTTTGTTCAGGCAGATTGTTTTTTCCTTGTCAGCCTTGAGTCCTGCTGGTACTTTTAAGATCCATAGTGGCCAGATTAGTGGACATTCCACTGGTCGGTGCCTGAAGCTCCTCCATTGTTGTCTCCAACATACTTGCGAGTCCCAGAAGCCAAAGAGGAGAGTAAATATACATGCACAACTTTTTAGTTTTTTATTTATATATATATATATATATATATATATATATATATATATATATAAACTCACATTTGAAGTCATTGTTTTGAAGTATTTCATCTATCCATTATCTTTACCCGCTTATTCCATTTTGGGTCATGGGGGTCGCTTGTGCCTATGTCCAGCAATCACTGTGCGAGGGGCGGGGTACACCCTGGACGGGTCGCAAGTCCATCACAGGGCCACATAGACAAACGAGACAAACAACCATTCACTCTCTCACTCACACCTAGGGACAATTTAGAGTTACCAATCAGCCTAACATGCATGTTTTTGGTCTGTGGGAGGAAACCGGAGCACCTGGAGAAAACCCACGCATGCACAGAGAGAACATGCAAACTCCACCCAGAAAGGCCCCTGAACCGGGGTTTGAACCAAGGACCTGCTCGCTGAGAGACAGCAGCTCTACCTGTTTTGAAGTATTTGTATTTTTTTATTTTTTTTTATCAGTGATTAAATTAACAATCCTTAAATTGCAGATTGCAAGGCAATAACAAAACAAAAAAGAAAGATATGGGAGAGATGTTTTTGCAAGCTACTAAAAATGATCAGTGTTCTTATAATGCTAGAATCTTATTTTGGCCCATGTCTACTCCTTACTGTTAGAAAAGGCTACAAAATTAACAAAACTGAATCATTTTTAATGTTCAAAACTGGAGTGTGTTTTTATAAAGTTGGTTTGAGAGCTGAGTAGTCTCATTAAACCTTCTGTTAAACGATAGCAGGTAATCTTCTGGAGGTGGAGGTCAGAAAGCTACATCCGTAGAGTTACAGCTATTGAACATATCAGCTGATGCTCTGGGAAAGTTTTAAAATAAAGTAGTAGGATGTTAAGCTGTTAAATTGTTTTCCAATTTAAGCTTGACATTTCATTGTAACCCCAGATTTTACATTAACATTTGTCTCACTCAGTTTCCATGACAATGCATCTTCAGTTCTACATCATTTGGAGCATTGTAGCTCTTCTTTTTCATTTGAACTTAAACCTCAACAAAATACTTGGCATTTATTTTTTTAACACTGTGACAATCATTCATTTAAACACTTGGACTTCTTTACCAGAGCGAGGGTTTCTCGTAGCGTCAACATGCAATCACAGGTTTGCATCCTTTCAAAAATGATATATATTTCATTTGGTATTGGTTGATAATGCAGAAATGTCTGGTGTTGTATTGGAGTGGAACACAAACTTTCCGTCATTAGATCTCTTCACTGTTGTGCCGAACATGTTCCCATAAGGACAGAGAGTAAAATGATATCCATCCATTATCTTTACCTGCATCTTCCTTTTCAGGTCATGATGGTCACTGGTGCCCATATCCAGCAATCACTGTATGAAAGGCGGGGGACACCTGGACAGGTCTCCAGTCCATCACAAGGACACATAGAGACAAACAACCATTCACTCTCACTCACACCTAGGGACAATTTAGAGTTACCAATCAGTCTAACATGCATGTTTTAGTCTGTGGGAGGAAACTGGAGTACCAGTAGAAAACTCACACAGCACGGAGAGAACATGTAAACTCCAAACAGATCCTGGGCTGAGATTCGAACCGGCAACCTTCTTGCTGAGAGGTGGCAGCTCTACCAACCTTGCCACGGTGCCGCCTTGGAGAGAAACAGAAACATAAAAACAAACAGAAACTCTCCAAACATGGGGGTATCCTAAATGCGCTTTTGTCAAAATCAATTAAACACAACACAAAGAAAAAACAAAAACATCTGGGGACAGATGCTTATTTAATTGATTAGAAAAATAGTACTTGCGATCGTGTTTGCACATTTGTGTCACGTTATTTCAGTTCAAATTTGCTTCATTTAACAGAAAGGTTTAAATATGAGTTGGAAAGCATCATATGCAACAAAATGAATTTGAGAAACAGCTTCAAATTTATATTCAAGTGTTTTAAATTCAATTTGGGAAAAAAATGCTGTAAAAATAGAAGTGATCATAAGGGGCTGAAAATAAACGTCTCAGTTTCTCTAAACATAACGTCCCAGTGGCTTTTAAACCCCAAAATACATTATGGCAAAGATCCAGTCCCCCGGCACAAACAGAGTAATGTTGTGTATGCTGTTCAGTGTCAGGAGGGCTGTGATCAGTCTTACATCGGGGAAACTAAACAGCCACTGGCCAAAAGGATGGCCCAGCACAGAAGATCAACATCATCAGGCCAGGATTCTGCGGTCTACACTCATCTCCAGGCCAGCGGTCACTCTTTCAGGGATGAAGATGTGCACATCCTGGACAGAGAGGAACGATGGTTTGAGAGAGGAGTAAAGGAGGCATCTTTGTGAAAAGAAATCGTCCATCATTAAACAGGGGTGGTGGCCTCCGGGTTCAACTGTCCCCCTCTTACAATGCTGTGATTGCTAGTATCACTCAACCCCCTGTGAATAGTAAACTGCCATCAGTGTGCTAATGATCCATTGTTAGGCTGATGGTCCTTCTTGAGCATATGAGCAGCTGGTTTTGGTTGTCAGCAGCAAAACTGGTTGATTCACTCTGAGAAGGTGCTATTTAAGAGACTGAGCTGAAAACAGCACCTCAGACTGAGGAAGTCTTTCGGATGAGAGATGAAACGTTTCTACATTTTTTTTTTTTTTTTTTTTTTTTTTTGAATGTCCAGAGGACCAGATTGAACTTTTTTGGATTTTTCTACCTGGATTATTGAGCATGCATCAGGATATTTGTTCTAGACAGTACATATAGTTTTATAGCCTACATCAACCTTTTTAATACCCACATTGACAGAAGCATATTTAGGATTTAATATACCAGAGAGCTAAATACTTTGTAAAACTGTAAATAGGCAGATTTGGATGAGTGATTTTAAAAACAATTTTTTTTTATCCTTGGTCAAGCTGTAGCTTTGGGTGTTTTCTGTCATTCTCCCATGCAGGTGTCAACAAGCTCCAATGCTCTAGAATCACAGAAACTGAACTGAGAATGGTTTGAAGCAGGTTCAAGATATACGAGACAAATCTGCATTTATTTTGTGGCAAAACTGGACAAAATAATTTGTTGAATGTTAAAAATTCAAGCAACTATACTGCATGCCTCTGTGAGTCATGCAAGGAAATTGAAAACCCTCTACAAACGTTTGGAGACATTTTGGAGACTGCTTCACAAATGCTGTTCACTAGTGTCCAAACATTTGTAGCCCAGTGAAATACAGGCATAAATGTGTTGTTTCTGCCAATACCAGAGCCCAGAATACTGAAACTCAAAATATGTAGTAGAGGCAGCTGTAAAAATGTAAGTAAGTTCATTTACATGGCATTGGGAAGCCAGAAACAGGAGGATCTGTGGAAAACAGTGAAAGATGAGTTCTTGAAATCAAACCAGATGAAATGATCATTGTTGAGATGAAGTTCCTTACTTGATGTGTTCTGATTCCAGGCTTGGGAGATTACTGATAGGACTCCAGGTACTGTGCAAAGTGGACCATCTCCAGGTATGGTGAAAGTCACAGGGGCTGAGAGTTGGAGACTTGGTAGGTCTGCTAGGAGACTGAGTATAGGTTAGAGTTGTATTCAGACCTAATATAATCCAACCCGGCATGGCCCGAGCCTATAGGCATTTTGTCCGAGCCTGACCCGACTAATTAACTGTAATTAGAGGCCCGTACACAATTAAAAAAAAAATATATTATTAAGCTTTTACTGCTTTTGTAAGCAAATCAGTTTGACAAGAACTTTTAAAAACATAACAAAAGGAAAATATAAGATTTCTTGTTTATTAACAAGTCACGAAATAGATATTAACATATAAAACGAATAGCCTGAAAAAATCAACTGTAAAGGTAGGTTATACAGATGAACAAAAATATTTTTAGAGCAGAATTATTTGGAAAAATATAGAATAAGACTATTTTAATTGAACACGCTGTTCACTTTGGCTTTTGTAGCTTCAGGTGCTGAAATTTTTTCCACCGCGGATGATGGCAGGGTGCGGAGCGGGACGCGCACGGCCGATGATCCGGTGATCATCGGGAGCTTAACGAGACTTTTTTTACCTCTTTCAACCAGCTGGTCGGACCTGAGTGTGCACCTGACACACATCAGCAGATTTCACTGTGCTGGCTTTGTGGAGTGAGTTCTCCCGTTTTTAGCTTTTCTTTTATACCTTCCTGCTCTATTATGTCGCTTGTTGTGGGTCAATTGCAAATCTTTGATGTGTGATAAGAGCAAAGCATGGCGGGCGGGGCCACATGCGCAATTGCTGTGTAATGCACCAATGTTTCTCTCCTTTTTCACAGTCTGATTAACTGCTGCACTCTATTTTCTTTTTCTTATCCTCAACATATAAACTTACTGCCTCCACTTCAACAAGTAGATTAGTACAATTTTATATTGTGCATTCTTATTTGGTTTTCTTTGTGCTGTATGATTCGTAAAATCACATCAAAAGCCTGAGACCAACCCGCCCCGCCCATCAAGCACATGATTGTAGCCCAACCAGGTCCGGATTTCGGGTTGGGCACGGGCTTGGGTCAGAAATCGCAACTCTAGTATAGGTAGCCTTGTTTATTTGGTTCTTGCAGGTGTGGACAACTTCCCAACAGGAGGAGATACTCATGAGAAGATGAGGGACAGATAATTCAGGGAAGGCCAAGAGGATTTGGTAGGCAACCAAAGGTCCAACGATGAATCCTGGTGTCACTCAGCCTTATGTAGTTTTGTAATCAGCTGTCCTAGGAGACAGCTGATGAGCAACCAGTTATGAGAATGGGAGACAGAGAGAGCTAAAGCCACAGAATCCTAACAAAATGTAGAAGAAAATAATCTTCTAAAAGCTTTATCAACCTATCCATTCATTTTTCAAACCTGCTTAATACCATTCAGGTTGTGAGGAGTTTATCCCAGCTGTCATTGGGCTAAAAACTCTGAGAGTTTAATTTAAATGCAAAAGTATAACTTTTTATTAGAAAAATCCACTAAAACACTGTCCAAGTGTTGTTCGGAGAGGCTCATTTGTTTAGTTTTAGCCCAAAACACATTTTGGATACCGTCAGTGACTCATAAGTTGTATGCCAAAGGCCAGTGAGCTGACATTTTATTCATTCACACTTCACCCTGAATATGACTTATTCGTTCTAATTTTAAATATGCAAGACAATATTTTAAAAACCATGATCCAAAATGAGCATTAAACGTCCTCATCCCATTGTCAGTGGTTACAACAGAGAAGGAGAATTAAAGTAATATTTGCTGTTGTTAACTGAATAAAGCTTTTACTTTAAAGTTGATTTTTTTTTTTTTTTTTTACAAAAAGTATTTAGAAAAAGTACAATTTAAATGAGGGTGAGAACAAAAACATTTGAATTGCAGCACTTTGTTTTGAACCTTTTTCTTTAATACCATGTCATTTTACCATAAACACACTCTCTGCTCTTCGGTTCCATCAAATTAAGTCAAGTTTCTTTTCACTTATGAATTTGACAGTGCATTAGGCACCAATCAGTGGGTTTCCTATCAGTCCAATTAGCTGTTTAATTTAAAATGGCTCCATGAACCGAGTCTAATGTGTTTACCGTTGTGAAGTTCTCATTTTGCTCAATATTACGGTCTTTTTCTGTTTGACACTGCGTGAGGCTGAGTCAATTTGGCACAAGCTAAAAATAAACCCCATAAATCCTGTTAAATATTTGTTAAACACACAGTTAAATATTTAAACAAGAGCATAATTCCTGTCTTCATTTCAGTTTTAGTATGCCATTTTGTACATATTTGAATATGATGGGTGAATTTGGCACAGACAGCCATCCTCCAACAGACTTTCAGATTAGGAGGCAGGTTGAGGATTCATCATCACCAGCTATGGATGAGCTGTGACTAAGTTTGCACCTGTGGATGTGAACACTAATATTTAGGCATCAAACTGAACATACGCATGCTGCAAAGACAAGCGTGCAGTTTACTGATGGATAAATAACAGATTTTAAATATCTCCAAAGGTATCATTTGTTTTCATTTTCACCATGTGAAACCTTGGACCTTTGGAATTGTCAATGTGACAAATCCGACAGGATGTGGCAAAACTGATTATCCAACTGTCACATTGGAGAGCCAAACTGACAAACCATCTGACTGCTGCTGACTCACATGCAAAAACGCATGTGGACTCACACTGAGAGAATAAACATGTTAAAGCTGCAGAGAATTAAAAAACGTTTTACCTCACCTCCTAGCAGGACATTTACATACATCAAAGGTTAAAAAGGTGTCACTGATAGTTGCACTTAGTTTGGTCATTTTACCAACTTTTCAGCTGAAATAATGACAGAGTAAAGATGCAACCCTTTAGCTGATGCATTTGTGAGCTGAAACCTAAATTAACTTGCAGATTAGAATAAAACTACTTGCCCCGCAATATAGAGAGTCATTAGGGTCTTTGTTTAACTGACTCACAAGAGAGGTTTTGATCACATGAAGATGCATGAAGATGTGAATTTGAATTAAACTTGCTTGAAATCAGGCTTAATGTTGCATTGCAGGCTTTGGAAAGCGGAAATCTGAGACCTCCTCCTCTGTTCAAAGTTGGTTTTTCATGTTTGATAGCTTTCTTCACCCTTTTCTCAAACCATTTGTCATCTATGTCCAAAATATAATCATTTTGCTCCTCAAAAGAATGCTTCTTGTCTTCGAGGTGTAGGTGCACAGCTGATTTTTGTTCGGAGTAGCTGGCTCTCCTGTGTTGAGTCATGCTTCAGTGGAGAGGTGGTTTAGTTTATTCAATACAGAGGTTAGAAAATTTCTTACTTCACAGAACCACATCCATCACACAGCTCAGTTTATAGGTTTTGTTGTCAGGATTCACCAGAGAAAGAAAGAGTCCTGTTAGCTTTGACTTTTCTGCTCTTGTGTTAATGGCAGTCTATACATGGAACAGTGAACTTGTAGTCTGGCTGATAAAAGCTGTGAAACACTTTGTGGGATAGCACATGGTCTTGTAAAGAAATTAACACCTGTGTATGGATGCAATGTGCAGACATTCAATGGTTCTCTAATGCTTGAAGCACACAATACAACAATCTTTTGGTTTGCTCTATCTTGGGTGACAAAGACCTTTTCTAAGTTTAGGACTAATCCAAGTTCAGGACTCTTTTATTCTCATTGTGTTGTCCTTGGCCATTCCTCGACACCCCTCGAGAATGTTTACGGATCTCACTGGAGGGAACTGGCTGATTATTCCATCCTCATCAGAACTCCTAGAGTGCCTCCGGAAGCGTCCTTGGATACTCTCACCACCCTTGTCGTCTCCCCCCCGGAATGTCTACGTCACCATGTGCTTGTATGTGTGGGGTGTTTTTTCATTATCAGGGTCTTTCTTCTCAGCCAAGAAGAAAGAGTTTGATAAGAATATTTTTTTTGCCTCCAAATACTACGTGTTCACTTTCACTACTTTTTTGTCTGTCTAAACAGGTCTCACTTGCCAATGAGTCTTCGAGGCTCAATGTGATTTATCTGTCTAAATAAAGGTTAAATGTGTAGGGTTTCTGGGGTCCTGTCATACATGTTGTTTTTTCTCATGTTTGCCTGTCACCCCTCAGCATTTCTCCACCTGTGATCCAGCACTGTCACACCTGTGTCTGATCTTAATCACAGCAGGTGCCTTTCATTTCATCTTGTTAGTATCTGTATATATTCAGCCACTTGATGTCTTGTCAGTGTCTCTGGATTGTCCTTGTCCCGTCCAAGGCTTCATGTTTCGACATCCCTCTGTGTCTCCCCTTTAAAGTAAATCTGCTGCCCCTACAGCCTTTTGTTTTGTTCATATTAAACATTTTACTTATTTTACTGGAGTCTTCCCGTCTTCCTGCACTTTGGGTTCTACACACGGAAGCCGATCATGATAGAATCCAGAGACCAAACAGAACCAAGCAGGAATATAACTCTTTTCAAGTTTCTGGCCTGCGAGGCAGCGAAGACCGCTCATTGTGAGGAGGAGGAGAGGAGAAAGATTCTGTATCAAGGTACTCGCTTGGTGTTTAAACCTGGATCCTTTGCCTCATCATCTCACTTCTCTTCACCCCCTCATAGAGCAGCAAAATCCACCTCCTCCCCAACCACCTCCTGCTTTCCTTGAGTGGTCTTCAAAGGGAGGGGGACAACCCGCTCGGACTCGCTGCAGGAGGAACGAGCGGCAGAACCGAGCCGGTTTCACAGAACCCCAGCACGTCTCTCCTCAGACGCAGCCAAGTCCTCGCCCGTGCCTTTCTCTTTGTGGGGGGAGGACACTGCATGCCCCTGCACACCTGTCGCTGGTGGGGAGGACGCCGCAGGCCCAGGGACAGGTGCATGTCACTGGGGGGGGGGGGGGGGGGGGTGAGGAACCCTGCAGCCCCAGCGATCTCTGGGAGAGGATGATCGCTGTGGAGGAAATTGTCTCCAGGTACACCGGGGCTGACAATAACAACTCACCGAAGATGTGGAAGCAGTTCCAGCAGGCGTGGATGGAGAGGCGTGTGCTACGCTCACTTCTGCTGGCTGCTGCTCAGTCTGGTTCTCCTCCCAGCTCACCTTCAGCTGATCACTCTTCAATACCATCAGTTGCACCCAGTCCGAAAAACAGCTGCTCCTGCCTGGCTTTCCACGCCAGCAGTACCAGCACTGGACCTGCTGGTCTCCGCACCAGCACTGGACTCACTGGTCACCGCACCAGCACTGGACCCGCTGGTCTCCGCACCAGCACTGGACCAGCTGGTCTCCGCACCAACACTGTACCCGCTGGTCTCTGCACCAGCACTGGACCGACTGGTCTCCGCACCAGCACTGGACCCGCTGGTCTCTGCTCCAGCCCTGGACTCGCTGGTCTCCGCACCAGCCCTGGACTCACTGGTCTCCACTCCGGCCTCCTCCTCGCTGGGTCCCGTCCCAGCACCAGTATCACTGAGTTCCGCCTCAGCACCTGCAACGCTGGGTCCCGTACCATCACCTGCCTCGCTGGGTCCCATACCAGCACCAAGGCTGGGTCCTGTGCCATGGCTGAGTCCTGCTCCTGCCTTGCTGGGTCCCATACCAGCACCAAGGCTGGGTCCTGCGCCAAGCCTGGGTCCTGCACCAGCTCTTGCTTCACTGGGTTATGCACAAGACTGGTTCCCGTGCCAGCACCAAGACTGGTTCCCATGCCAGCACCAAAGGCCCTGGTACTAGAGGTCCTTGCTCCTCCAGAGGTCTTCGCTCCCGAGGCCCTCGCTCCTCCAGAGGTATTCGCTCCCGAGGCCCTCGCTCCTCCTGAGGTCTTCGCTCCTGCTGAGGTCCTCGTTCCTCCTCAGGTCTTCACTCCCACTGAGGTCCTCGCTTTGCCTGCTGCTGTGGTCCTCGCTGCTGGTCCATCTGCAGTTATCGCACGCCCTTAGCCATAGAAGAAGCCGAGCCTCGCTCACCTCGCTACAGCCGCTCCAGGGGTCTCAATGCCTGCAGCTGTGGCCTCTCTAATAGTCGCCTCGCTTGTCAACATGATCTCCTTTGGGAATCTCATCCCTCCTTGGCCTGAGTCCAGGAGGGTACAGGTGGACACCATCACTGGCCATAAAGGGATGGTCTCCTGGCCGCCCGCTGGAACCCTGGTCCAAGGGTGGACAGCATCCTGGCCGCCCACCAGACCTCTGTCCTGCCGTGGATTGTCTCCTGACTGCCCACCTTGACTCAGGGGGGTTTAGGGTTTCTGTGTTTCCCTTTGTGTTCAGTGTCTTCCCAGGTTCCTACCTGTCAGTTTTTTGTTTGTTCCTTCTGTGCCTTACTTTTGTCTTATGACTTTCACAAAACCCAATTTATTATAAATGAGGCTGAAACATAAAATCCATGTGCTTACATGGATATTGTATTAACTCTCAAGTGCTACCAATAATATCTCAGTGGAGTTGCTCTAGCATGATGCTAGCCTGTATTATACACTTTTGCCTTCCAACAGGAAGTGCTTTCCCCCTTATGCATACCGGGAACAACCCCTGACTCATGGTGTCAGTTTACAGCCAAAGACAGACTTTAACATGAATGCCAAACTAAACTTTAACAGGAGATTAAGAAGAACAATCCATTTTCGGTGGGATTCCTAGGTTTCCAGCCACAACCACTTTCTCCACAGCTGACGCTCATCCCAGCCACCACTACACACCTGCACCTGATTTGGAGGACTGCTCTGCAGAGTACTTAAGCTCCAGCCAGATGTTTCTCCTACACTGGGACATTATGATACATCATGGTAAATAATGGGCAGCCCGTAAACTAGTTTCTAAACAGGAAGGAAGTCTTTCGGATGAAAGACGAAACGTTTCTACATTTTTATTTTTATTTTTTTGTTTTGCTTGTTTTTTTGAATGTCCAGAGGACCAGATTTACCTTTTTTAGATTTTTCTACCTGGATTATTGAGCATGCATTAGGATAGTTTCTAAACAGTTTTAATAACCTGTTTATTGGTATCTTCTCCAGCAACTTCCAAGTCCTGTCCCCTCGAGTCTTCTAAGACCTCCTCAGTCCTTGTGACTTTACCTTGACGTCATCTTGTCCCTGCAACCATCCAAACATCAGTCTGAATCAGCAACAACCATTCATTCATTCAACCTTTATCTATACAGGTTAAACCCACTGAGCTTTGGGGGCTCATTTACAAGAGAGACCTGACTTTAACAAAGAGTGATGACGCCAGTGGAAATCAAAGACAACAATAGACAATCATAAAGGATGCATACAAACTGAGAATAACAAGTGAAAATAAAATGGTATTAAAAATGTAACAAAAAAAACAGCTAGGTTGTAAGAAGATGTAGAAACTAAAAAAACTAAAAACAAAACCAAAATAAAAATATAAAACAAAAATATCAACAGCATGTTCCTCTCTCCAATGTTACTTGCCTCGTCTGGAAAATCTGTCTCCCCGTGGAGATCTAGGACCTCGCCTCTCTCTCCTTTCCGGCTCCATCTACAAACACAGACAACAGTAAGAAAACTATATTGACAAACAAGTTATTATATCATCAAACCAAAAAGAATCTCAGTAATCATTTTGTCCTTTTTTCCCTTTCAGCCTGACCGTCACCTACACTTGTAAATAAAACACTTACTTTGTACGCCTGACTCTGCCTCGTCCTCAGTCTGCTAACTTGGGGTCAACATTAACTGAACTCATATTTCCAAACTCAAAACTTTGTAAACAGTCAGAAACATTGCACACATAATTGCCACAAGGCTACCCATCATCCTTTGCAGGGCACACTGTCTTTCTAGGAGGCTATTTCTCCATAAACTCACCAAGTTCTCTCAGTTTCTTGTAGTAAGGTAAATTACTATTATTCCACATTTGTGCATATCTCTAAATTGTTTAAAACATACAGACATTTATCAAGAACCACACACAGCTGAAACTGATTTTCTCACAGACCGCGCTTGGTGAGTTTGAGGGAAAATAACATAAAGCAAAACCGAGACACACTTCTTTGTTATAACTTATACCAAATAAATATCTGAGGTCTCTGTCTTTCACTCACTCTTTTGACTGCTCATGATCTGGCAACTGCCTGATAACAATATCACTCCACTCACTTATGCCCTCTAGCACTTGGCCTAGACATGCCAGCTCCTTGCAAATCATTATCATTTATATAACTATCACTAGCCTGCAAGTGGGGCAAAATACATCTAAATTGGGTCATTTGTATTGAGTAACTTTTTTTGATTAAGTTTGTTTAGTTACCTTTCATATCAATCGTGGCATGCTGTGAATTTTCTTTACTTTCTGCCTTTGCTGTATCTGGTACGCATGCACACATAAGCACACATAATTATATGCCAATGGTGCCACAGTTTCGCTTATCTTATTTCCAGAAACGTCTCCGCTGTGAGTCACTGCTGCATCAACAGGCTTATTTTAGAGGGAGATAGATTAATCCACACTTCAGGAGGTGAGTCACGGTCTTCAGCTGCCTGCTTCACTGGTTTCACTTTATTTCATGTTGACACTCCATTCTGTGTGAATATTAGAAATTAGGTACTCAAACATTTGACTGTGGACTAATATTTAAACAGTTTATGTTTAAACCTAAAACATAATTTAGATGATAATACAGGTTTGATTTAAAGAACTTCAATAAAGATTAATTTGAAGGGACTGGAAAAACTCCAGTTTCTGAAATAAAAAGCCAAAATAAAGCCTGTGCCAATTTAGCTTCTCTCTGAAAGTATCAAAGTGTTTATGATTAAACATTTAAAAAGAGCAAATGATTTAGGCATTTTGTGCACATATTTATGGTACGTACTTCATTCATTAAACATCACAGCCTAAAATGTATAAAACTCACCCTCAACTAGGATTGTAGACATTTAAAACAAGGTTCAAGAAGAAAATAAGACAACAAAAAGTTAAAAGAAGACAACTGAAGGAGGAGAGACAAGGAACGAGGAGCAGACATTTAACCAAACAAGACTGCTTTGTATCAGAGCTGTCATTTGTCAGACATCAGGTGCGCTTCAGCTGCATGCTCTGTCCATTCTTTGGTCACAGTTTGTTTGAGTCTTGTCACACAAGGGTGTTTGTGGCGATGTATATATTTATCTTCAATTCACAAGTGCAATATTGTTACATGCCCTACAGGTATCACTGATCATCTTTGCTAGTTGCTCTTACAGGAAGCTTCATCACTCCTCTATTTTCTCTGGGTGCATTTTAGAAACTAAAGTATCCTTAAAAATGTTAATGTTTTGCTGTATTTATTTCCAAGACACATTTAAGATGAGGAAACAACACACAAATTAGAGAAATGAGAAAAAACTGTATATTTTTTAAATGTATTTACCCGTTATTTATACTGGTAGACTCACTGAGTCATGAGGACTCATTTTCAAGAGAGACCTGTTTTTGGGAGCAGATGGTGGGGATTAAGGGCCTTGCTCAAGGACCCAGAGTGGGACAAATGAAGGTGGAGGCAGGTGTGTGTGCTTCGCCTATTGCACTTACATTTTGATGTTATTGGTCCAACGAGTAGAACCAGCGACCTTCCCATCACAGCAGTCCTTCCTCCTACTTTATCTTCAGATGGTGTTCCTATTGAGTTTGTTGATTCCTATGAAGATCTTGGTCGATTCACATCTCTCTTTTAAGCTCCACGTCGAAAACTTGGTAAAGAAACTGAAAGTTAAACTGGTTTCCTTTTTCAGAAATAGATCCTGTTTAACTTTGAATGCTAGGAAATGCCTTGTAACTGCGACTTTCCTTCCTTCCATTGATTACAGTGACATTGTTTACATGAACTCTCCTCCCTACAGATGTTGGATGCTGTCTATCATGGTGCACTAAGATTCATAACTGGCTGTAACTACCGTAACCATCACTGCACCATGTATTCACTGGTTAACTGGTCATCATTAACTTCACGCAGACTCTCTCACTGGCACATTTTCATCTTTAAATTACTTTTCGGTCTGCTGCCTTCATACATCTCCTCCTACATGTCACTGCGCAAGTGCAGTTACAGCATGCGCTCTCAGGACATTATTACCTGCAGTGTTCCCTCAGTGAGGACCGAACTTGGCAAAATGGCCTTCTCCTTCTCCGCTCCTGTTTCCTGGAATATCTTGCAGAAAGCTCTGAAGATCTCGACCTTGACCTCTCTAAGTGGCTTCAAAACATCTGCTAAGTTCATGGCAAAAACCAATGCAGACAGGTTCCTGTTTTTAGTATTTTATATCACTTTACAATGGAGCTGTTTTGATTCGTTTTTTTTAATATAATTTCTTCCATTTTTTTTTTCAATTTACCAGTATATGCTTTCTTTTATGATTGTCTATTGTTGTCATCACACTTTGTTTAAAACAGGTCTCTCTTGTAAATGAGTCCTTGAGGTTCAATGCGACTAACCTGTATAAATAAAGTTTGAATGAATGAACAGGTCCACCTTCTCTAGTCCCAAATTATATTCTATAGTCTCATTTTTAAGTGGTGTGTGTGTATACTGGTTCTTGCTACCTTTTTTTTTTTTTTTTTTTTTCTTGTTGTGAGCTCAGTTTAAGTGTAGAAACATTGTGAAGTGTTTCAATGAACTTATCATCATCGCTCAATTTTTTTTTTTTAAAGAAAGAGAAGAAAGAAGAATAAATAAATAATAAAAAAGAAGAAGATAAGACGAGAGACCACCATGACAAAACAACATGCACAGCACAATGCCACCCACAATATCACCATGAAACATTCGACATCGCACAAGGAATCATCTAGCTTCCACCACTACCCAACCTAGCGTGCATCTGTCAAAGCACCTGAATCCAAACACCCGCGCAAGCACGCCCACCACCACCAGATTTCTCCAAAAGAATGCCCAATAGTGGACGCGGGGGCCCACAGACCCGCCCCCCCAGGACACAATGGCAACATAGGGAGGACCGGAGCCACAGACACACAGCGGCCCACAGGCCCGGAGCCCCAAGAGTCTCCCAACAGGGAGAACCGCACCCCCCCAGAGAGGAGCAGAGGAAAGAACCGGGTGACCCCAGCCACCACAATGTAGAGCATCCAGGAAGCTGCAACGACGAGCCCACAGGCCCGGCCAGCGACCCATGCCCCCCCCAAGTAGATCCGGCCAAGGACACCGAGCCCCAAGCCCCGAGGCCATACCACCCCCAGCAGAGCCCCGACAGAGCCAGGGCACCCAGGCCCCGCCAGGCAGCAACCAGGGCGGACCGACGTGCACCCCACCACCCAGCCCAGACACCGAGAGCCACCAATGCACCGGCGGCAAGGGGGTCCCCCGCCAAAGGGTTCTTGCTACCTTTACGGGACATTTGATGCTATTTTCACCTACCGTGTAAGGACTGGTAGTCATTATGAGGGCCAAAGCCTTAGGGAAGGCCATTAGAATGTATTCCTTACAAGGGAAGTAGTTTGACCAAGATGGCAGGCAAATATACATTATATTAGAGTGGGACTAAACAACTAGTAATGAAAGAGGTACAGTAAGTTCAGAGCCTGTTGGAGGTCCTAGATCCGAGGATCGGTTCTATCTGCTGTGCTTGCGTTACCTCCTGCTCGAATTCCCAAGTCAGCGCACCAATGACATACAGTTGGTAGAGGGTACGATGGGTTTTGACTGAGAACTTCTAGTCCACGGAAAACTGCAGAAAAAGCACATCAGTTTCAATGTTTAACTTTGTATGTGATCACAAGGTTAAATTTGCCACAAATAAATGAATAAATAAACAAAAGGACAGTGGGACAGTTGTGTATAGTTTTATTGTTTAGCTCATATAGGCTATCTTCTCATGATCAGTTCAGATTACATGGTTGCTTGGTCCCTTCTATCCATTGCCTACATTCCTCCAAGACTCTTTAAATAAATGTATATAAACATTTATAAAATTATAAAATTATAATCATACATAAATGTTATGTTCATGTTCATTATGTTGTGAGAGAACTGCAGTCACCCCAGAGTATGAGAAGTGATGTCACCAATGAACTGGTTGGATTTGGTTTAAGGCTACAGAAATCAATGGAAGTCAACACAATTTCCTCATAAGGATGAAACACAGAACTTGTGTTTGCATGCTGTTTTATTCACTTCAGAGCTTTTCTTCATCACCATTCACACCTACAGCTGGATGCTGCAATCAGTCGTTGCTGTGTGTGTGAGTGTCGCACGGTTCATTGAATGTATCTATGTAGCTTAGGGTCACTTCAGACTATTAAACCCAGTGGAGCTTAGTGTCTCTAACATAAAAAAAAACTGTCTTTCAGTTTCAATTTTACTTTTGCAGACACAAATCTAAAAGACATGAGACTTTTTCCCCATCAGGACTGACTGAATCTGCACCAGCTTTCTCTCAAAAGCCTTTAGACTGCAGAACACTGTAATTTTCCAACCACCCAAAAATTACCAACATTTATAAAGGATAATAATAAAACAGGTTCCTAAACTTGGAACTGCTCAAAGTTTTAAACATAGATTTAACGTGTCCGTTTTACTGTGTTGTTATTTATTCAACTTCTATCCCAGGTTGTGGGCATTGTGTAGAGGCTTTGGTTTTGTTTTGGGCATGTTTGTCTTTTTTTTCTTCAGTTTCTTATTCTTGCTTTTTGCTGTGCACATAGCTGCCCATTACCAATAACTGACCCCCAGTGTCTATTATAAGGATAGTCAAGTCAACTCTGAAGTGATTTTCTGTAGGGATTCCAGTTATTTCCACAGGTCCCTTGTTCCAGAGAACCCACGCATGCACAGAGAGAACATGCAAACTCCACCCAGAAAGGCCCCTGAACAAGGAACCAGGGAAAAACAGGCAAAAGTATTTATCCAGACTAGACTAATAGCTAGCCAAACGAGTGTCTTTTTTTCTTCTTGTCCTTGAATTTAAACTTGTGTTTAGTTTTGGTTTATTTGATGAATGCGGTTCCAGCACCATCGATCTGCCTCTGATTCTGTCTACCCACTCCTCACTCTTTTCAATTACATCTGATTGCATTTTTCTCCAAGTCATTGCAATAACATTTTATTTAAATTTTTTGCACTGTGCTGTTTAATGACAATAAATATATTTTGTTTAGATGTATCTTCATACGGACATACATAACTGCATCTGCAGACACATCGTGTTCTTTCAAAAGGTAAATGATTTTTAAATAAAGTATTTAGTTTGTGTGTATTGGCTGTGGTAGCTCAGTGGTAAGTCTTGTAATCATCAGGTTTAAGTGCAAGTTGAGTTATGTCAGGAATAGGGCTTAAACAGACTACTCGAGTAATCGACAGGTCGATTCCTAGAACATCTATGAGTTTTTACATTTCACGTCGAGTATTCACAGTGACGTCATTGCATCACGTGTCACATGATCCACACCGGGCTACTAGTAGAAGCCACCAAATGGATTCCTCCAGCAGATGGACTGAGTGGAGCAGGTCCAGTCTTGGCAAACAGGTAGAAATGCATCAGTAGTATGGAAATATTTCACTAAAGATGAATCTTCCGGTTCAACTACCGTAAGGAAACTGAAAATGAATCAACTTCCTGACTGTTTTTTTACTTTTTGCGAACCGGTGTTATATCATTTTCTGTGACCATAGGGGGCGGTGTTGCATGCACTGTTGCAGGTCACAGAATATGGTGAAACACTGGGTCCAATCCACCAAACCAGAACCAGCTTCCTTCTAACCTTGTTTCACAAAGTCAAAGCAAAAAATATTAATCTCTAAACCTATAAAAAAAACTATAAACATATTTATCTCTAAACCTAATGCGCACCACAGCTGGCGGTGGTGCGGTGTGGTAGTCTGCCCCATTGTTTTTAGTTTCGTTTTTGACGTGCTGCACATTTCTTCACTTTTGCAGCTTAATAATAATAATAACTAATAGTTTTGGTTTTTCTATGACTTATTTGCAGTATGATACATGGTAGGAGCATAATATATGCTCCCAATGGGTTTTTTTTTTGGTTTGGGTTTTTTTTTGTAAATAAATTACGTTTTTTTTTTCATCTTGAGATCCTATGATGTCATCAACTACTCGAGTTCTACTCGAGTTTTATTATGTTAATGCCGAGTTTAAAAATGATGTAGTCGTTCAACCCCTAGTCAGGAAGGGCATCTGGTGTAAAACAATTGCCAAATCTTTCATACGAGTTCACTCGCTGTGGTGACCCCTGGAGAAGAGAGCAGCTGAAAGAAAGTTTTTGTATATGTTTTTTGTTATTCAGCAGCACTTGTCTGATATACAAAACCATACCAGGTATTCATTCTTCACAGAGTTCTAGAGCAGAATACGAGTATCATTTGAATAGTTTCAATTAAATGGTAAATGGACTGTACTTATATAGCACCTTTCTATCTTATCGAGATACTCAAAGTGCTTTGCACTACAATCTGTGCCTCATTTACCCGTTCATACAGCACTCTACTAGATCTCTACAAAGCTAATTGAACAAATCATTCTAAAGAGACTAATCAGAGCTTTATCACATTCATACACCGATGGGACACACATCGGAGGCGATGAGGGATTCAGTGTCTTGCCCATGGACACTTCGGCATGTGACTGCTGGTGGATTTGAACCCCCAACTCTTGCATTGGAGGACGACTGCTCTAACCACTCAGCCACAGCCACAAACAGGACTTGTTCAGAACACAGAAATAAATACTGGACATAAATCTCCTAATACTTTGTTTTTGTATTTTTAACCTTGAGATACCTGTCACTTTGCTGCTGGTACACCTGAATTTCCCCACTGAGGAACAATTAAGGTCTATTCTATTCTATTCTATTCTATTCTATTATATTATATTATATTATATTATATACTAAACATGTACTACTCAGTCAAATATCAGATTACATTTAGAGCTTACCATTTTAAATGTATTTGTGCAAAGCTGATTTTATAAGTGCTGTACATGTCAGCTACTATATTCATCAAATAAAAATACTGCGTGGACGGTTAGTCAGTAGACATGTTTTTGATTAGGACGATGCATGTGTCATAAAAATTCACAACGGTTGCTGCCTGCTTTCTCAGTCTTGTTGTTGGGGCATTAATCAGAAACGTCAAATAATCAGTTTGCTGTAAAGATCTTTGTGGAGACTTTTAAAGCAGAAGCAGGATTTTGTTTTGTAACGATGCACCAAGATAATTCATCATTCCTGTGGAGTTGGACTTGAACTTGTAATCGTCCTCCACATTTGTTAAGGATGACCACCTTCATAACACTATGACAGACGGATGCTGGAAAGAAAACCACATTAGAACATTTGTGTTTTCAACAGACACAACAAAACAATTGAGGCTGAAGAAGAGAGCGTAGCTTCAGGACACAAGTCTAATCTGGTTTAGTAAACGTCCTAAAAACAGGGCAGTAATAGTCAGAGTGCATTGAAAATCAAACCAGAGGTGATGCTCTGTTTCCCTGCCTTTTTAGGAGATGGGGAAACAGAAACAGAAACAAAAACATGGTATCTGTGAAGCCAAGAGGATTTATGAAAATAAAAAGATTTTTCTTTGCGTGCACATTTATGTCATTGTTTATTTATTTATTTTTTAAATTCAAATCATCAAAGAATATAAATGTAAGGGCTAATCCTAATATAAATATTTCATAAATTGGGTTTTATGAGGGCGGCACGGTAGCGCAATTGGTAGAGCTGTCGCCTCTCAGCAAGAAGGTTGCAGTTTCAAATCCCGGCCATGGACCTATCTGGGTGGAGTATGCATGTTCTCTCCGTGCATGCATGGGTTTTCTCTGGGTACTCCGGTTTCCTCCCACAGACCAAAAACATGCATGCTAGACTTATTGGTAACTCTAAATTGTTCCTAGGTGTGAGTGAGAGACTGACTCGACAATAGAGGCACGAAACATGATCCACTCAGACTCAATGTCCCCCACCTCCCTCGGAACATGTTCGAAGTTCTCCCGGAGGTGGGAGTTAAAACTCCGTCTCGCAGGAGACTCTGCCAGACATTCCCAGCAAACCCTCACAATATGTTTGGCTCTGCCAGGTCTGACCAGCATCCTCCCCCACCAGCGGAGCCAACTCACCACCAGGTAGTGATCAGTGGACAGCTCCGCCCCTCTCTTCACACGAGTGTCCAAGACATGTGGCCGCAGATCAGATGAGACGATGACAAAGTCGGTCATCCGATTGGTCAGACAGAACAGGATTTTGAGGATGTATTAATAAGTCCTTAATCTCTATGCCATAAGTCATAACCAGTCAAATTTCTAGAAAGAAGAGCAGCTCCATTCAAAGTGGGATGGATGCCATCTCTCCGCATCAGACCAGGTGATATAGGAATGATTATTTTGATGCTTTTATGTCAATTTATATATT
>NC_056513.1:33896161-33903637 GCF_014905685.2 Nematolebias whitei | reverse complement strand
CTGGTGTTTTATTTTTTCCTTGTCTGAATATCTGTGCCGATCGTTCATGAGCCCTTTTGATAAAGAATTTCATAATACACCAGGTTTTCCCCCAAAATAACTCCAATTATCTATGTAGCCCACATTGTTTTCAGAACACCACATGGACACCCAGCGGTTGAACAATGAAATACGGCTAAACATGTCTTCACCGGTCAGGTTGGGGAGGGGGCCAAAGAAAACTAGGGAGTCCAACATGGTTTTTGCAAAGTTACACACCGAAACAACATTAATTTTAGTGACCTCCAGTTGGCATAACCGGGTGTCATTACCGCTGGCATGAATAACAATCTTACTATATTTAACCTTAACCTTAGTCAGCAGTTTCAGATAAGATTCTATGTTGCCTGCTCTGGCCCCTGGAATGCATTTAACTGTGGTCGCTGGAGTACCTAAAGCCACATTTCGGACTATGGAGCTGCCAATAACCAGGGTCTGTTTCTCAGAGGGTGTGTCACTGAGCAAGAGAATTTGAATAGAAACATGAACGGGTCGGTGGTGAACTGGGGGCTTAGCCTTAGCACTACGCTTGCTCCGAACGGCCACCCAGCCAGCCTGGGGTCACGGCTTCTTGGGGTCTGCTGGAGGACCGCAGGGAGCTAGTCTCTGTGGTTCCACGCTGTCTAAGGGGATCTGGCTAGCTACTGGTTTTTCTACAGCGTGGAGCCGAGCTTCCAGTTCAGACAGCCTCTCCTCCAAAGCTACCATAAGACTACATTTGTTACATGTATCATTACCACTAAAGGAGGTGGAGGAGTAACTAAACATCTGACACACGGAGCAAGTGAGAACAGAGGAAGCAGGGAGAGAAGCAGCAGCCATGCTAAGCTAACACTATCAAGAGCTAGCAGATCCCAAATATGCCAAAAAAACCTGAGAAGTGTTGAAAGATAAAAGGTGTTTCAAGCACTATCCAACAGTAGAAAAACAACTGTACTGAGCGTGTTAGTGTACTGGAATGAAAAACAGCAAACGATAGATAAATCCAGAAAACAAAAGACTCGAGCAAACAAATTACTCGAGCTACCAACAGAGAAAACAGGAAGTGACACAATATGTCTTACCATGAACATCCAACGTCAGGAAGGAGGGTAGAGAACTACACCTGGGGTACCATTCAGAAGCTGGCCTCACCAGACAGGAGTGGAGGACCTTCGTGGTGGCCCTTATCATCAGGTACAGTGGTCAGTGATGTTGATCTAAATTAGGTGATGGGAACAAGATTTGTTGAAATCTTTGCAACATTAACTAAATATATTTTACCATACAGAAAAGATCTGTTTCAGAAATATGCTAAAAAAATAGTTAATGGTAAAAAGAGTAGAAACAAGTAAATACAAAAAGTAAAAACCTTGGAAGGATCAAATGCTTTTTCTATGTTCTAAAACAAAGAACTTTGGGGCTAAAAGATGGTGGATTCACATTTACATTTTGAGACGACTAAAATCTCACAAGAATCACAGCCACAAGTAATTAATATTTATTAGCTGTGAGAATATGTGTTCTGTTTTATGGTTCTTTAGATTCTTGTGTTTATGTACTTGTGTTCCCAGCCTTCCCCAGTGTTCCTTCCTTCATGTTGCCAGCTCCTACTTCACCTGTTCCCAATCCCAGTCACCCCAGGTGTTCATCATTATATCTCATTAGAGTCCTTTTAAGGTCAGTCTCTTTGCGTTCTCTGGTTTTCTGTGCATTGTGCTTCCCACAGCCGTTAATGCTCTGTTCCTCGTGTCTCCTTGTGATAACTACATATGTTTTGCTGCCATGTCAGCTTTTTGTTTTTTCTTCTTTGATAAATTAATTTCTTTATTTTTATTCTCAAGTTCCTCAAACCTGTCTGCACCCTGGGTTCAACAACACATAACATGATATAGGCTTCCATTTTGTGTTTGTGGCTGCAGCTGTTTCAGACTGATTATCATCCTGTACTGAGCGTTATGATTCGATTACTAAAACCAAACAAACCTCAAATGTGATAACACCTTATTTAACATATATAACACATATTTCACATCTCCCATTTGATTTTTGAATATTTTAACATAATATGAAGGTTTCCTGATAGTTAGAAATGTAAAAATGTTTTAGTTTTTCCCACATCAAAAACGGATTTCATTATCACTGCATTCTGTAGCTGGCATTTTAATAATTTTTAATGAAATTTTAAACTTCTCAACATTGAATTATTGTCAGATAGCTCTGATTTTGATCTGTTTTATTAATGTTTTTTGCTGCTTTGATTATGCATTTGTAATGTAACTGTTTTGACTGTATTTGTATTTTTTATGCATCCTATATTTACCTGCTTGGAGACTGCAGGCAGAAATTAGCCAGGGGCTGATGGATAATTGGTGTCTTTGCCTCAGGTAAAGGAGTTCATGTATCTGGACGTCTTGATCACAAGTTTTGGTAGAATGAAGCCGGAGCTGCATCAACGGATTGGGGCCTCAGCTCAGTAATGAGGGTGTTGCTTCTGTCAGTCATGGTGAAGAAAGAGTTGAGTCAAAAGGAAAGCTCTCAATTGACTGCTCCGTCTATGATCCAAGTCACATATAAGGTTTGGATCATCAATGAATAAGATCCTGGATACAAGTGACCGAAATGAACTTCCTTCATAGGGTGGCTGGACTCAGCCTTAGAGATAGGATGAAGAGCTCTGTCATCTGGGGGGAGCTCGGAGTAGAGCTGCTGCTCCTTTGTATTGAAAGAAGTCAGTTGAAATGGTTTGACATCTGATTAGGATGCTTCCTGGATGCCTCTCTTTAGAGCAGGGGTGTCAAACCCACTAAGAAAAGGTGGCCAAAATTAAAACCTTTTTCAAACTAAGGGCCAATTTCAGAATCTACATTAACTCAAATCAGATATTCAGCATATTTTCTTGATCAGGTTCCTCAGCAAGAGTTTGATTGGTCTCATTTGATGTTCTCTCTTGTTCTTTCAACATCATAATCAAAGATTACTGAAAAAATTCAAGTGGTAGAAGTATTTTACGTTTCACGTATCATCTTGGGGGCCAGATAAGATGTCAACGAGGGCCACATTTGGCCCCCGAGCCTTGATTTTGACACATATGCGTTAGAGGTTTTCCAGGCACGTCCCCCTGCGAACACGCCCGGGGAATGACCCAGAACTCGCTGGAGGGATTATGCATTTTCTCTGGCCAGGGAATGCCTTGGTGTCCTGGAGAGTGTTCTTAAGGAGAGGGATGTCTGGGTTTCTCTACTAGACCTGTTGCCATCACAATCTGACTATGGCTAAGCGGTAAAAGATGGAGATTTACAAATTTGATTGGCCACCATTTTAGAGAATGGGTAATTTCTAGAATTGCATCGCTCAAGGTGGCTGCATGTTGGAGTAGCTCTGTTACTTTCATTCTGAGATATTACTTTTGAAAACTTTAATTCCTCTTTTTTTCTGGATATAAATTACTTTTTTGGATGATTATTTCCTCTGGTGTCAGATGCTGTGCAGCTGGAAGGATTTTTACAGAAATATATTTGCTTTTTGACATTTGTTATGATGCATAACCATAACAACAAGATTGTTTTTTTACAAGCGGGAGCAGCTGATTAACATCTCCAAAGCTCATAATAATATCTCAACTACAGCCTCAAATCCCAAATGAGTTGAAAAGGAGGCGTCGTGGATGCAGAGCAGGAGCAAAAAAGAGGGAGAAAGAGAGAAGAATGAAATTTAAACCATCTCTTCCATCGATCGTGATGGGCAATGTGAGATCGCTGGGAAACTAGTTGAATGAACTTCAAGCCCTAACAAGGACCCATCCAGAGTAGTGGGAATGCAGTGTTATGGGTTTCACTGAGACATGGCTGCAGGATCATATCCCCGACTCCAGCGTTTCCTTGCCAGGCTTTCTGAACATATGAGCAGATAGAGATTCAAAGAGGAGTGGCAAAAGGAAAGGAGGTGGGTTAGCAGTGCTTGTGAACAACAGATGGTGTAATCCTGGACATGTTACTGTGAAGTGTCGTCTCTGCAGTCCAAATATTGAACTGTTAGCACTAAGTTGTCGTCCATATTATTTGCCAAGAGAGTTCACTGGTGTTATTTTGGTAACTGTTTACATTCCACCCAATGCTGTTGCCGAGACTGTGTGTGATGTCATCAGCTCTGAGGTTGCTAAGCTACAGACACAACACCCTAGTGCGTTTGTTGCAATATCTGGGGATTTTTATCATGCCTCTCTCTCTGCTACACTTCCGACTTTCCAACAGTTTGTCAGCTGCTCTACCAGAGAAAACAAAACACTGGACTTGTTTTATGCAAATGTCAAGGATTCATACATCGCTAAAGCAAGACCCCCCTCTTGGCAAATCAGATCACAATCTTGTGTTTCTCTGCTCAAGATATAAACCCCTTGTTCAGAGGCAACCTGCAATAAAGAGAACAGTGAGAAAATGGTCAAGAGAAGCTGAAGAAGTTTTGAGGCTACAGACTGGGATGCACTGTGCCAGCCACATGGAGAGGACATCAATGCCATGACTGAGTGTGTGACTGACTATATAAACTTCTGTGTAAACAACACCATCCCCACCAGAACAGGGAGATGCTTCCCCAATAACAAACCCTGGATTACCACTGACCTGAAGGAACTGCTAAACCAGAAAAAAAGAGCCTTCAGGGAGGGAGACAGGGAATTATTGAGGAGCACACAGAAGCAACTAATAGTCAAGATAAGAAACAGCAAGGAGATGCACAAGAAGAAGCTGGAGAGTAAGTGCCAACAGAACAATATCAGAGAGGTGTGGTCAGGGATGAAAAGGATCACAGGCTTCAAGCAGAAGGAGGATCACAAGGATGGAAGCCTGGACAGAGCCAATGAACTGAACACATTCTTCAATAGGTTCAGTTCAGGAACAAGCTCAGCATCCTCCTCTCTTGCCCACAGCCAAACATACATACCACCCTCCATTGACCCAAGGCTGTCCTGTCACACCTCAAATACAGTATCTACCACCTCAGTCATGGACCCTTCTTCTACATATTGGTCTTCAACCAAATCAGAAGATGCTGATACCTCCTTTGCCTCCCCCCTCTGCGTCTCCAGAAGTCAGGTGAGGAAGCAACTGGAGAGACTGAACTGGAATAAGGCTGCAGGTCCAGATGGTGTCAGTCCCAGAGTCCTGAAGGTCTGTGCAGAGCAGCTCTGTGGGGTTCTGCAGTACCTCTTCAACCTTAGCCTGACCCAGGAGAAAGTTCCAGTGTTGTGGAAAACATCCTGCCTTGTTCCAGTGCCAAAGAAAACTCACCCATCAGTCCTCAATGACTGAGACCTGTCGCCCTGACATCCCACATCATGAATGTCCTAGATAGACTTCTGCTGACCCACCTGACTAGACAAACAAGCTCATATCAGGACCCACTGCAGTTTGCTTATCAGCGTGGACTTAGAGTTGAAGATGCCATCATACACCTGCTTCAGCAAACTCACTGTCATCTAGAAAAGGCAGACAGCACTGTGAGAGTCATGTTCTTTGATTTCTCCAGTGCATTTAACACAATCCAGCCTGATTTGCTTTGTCAGAAACTTCAGAAGACTCAGGTTGAGGCCTCAACAATCACCTGGATCAAAGACTACCTGATGAACAGACCACAGTTTGTGAGACTGAAGGGTTGTGTGTCTGACCAGGTGGTCAGTAGCTCAAGAGCACCACAGGGGACTGTACTCTCACCATTCCTTTTCACTCGGTACACCTCAGATTTCCAGTATAAAACAGACTCCTGTCATCTGCAGAAATATTCTGATGACTCTGCAGTAGTCGGGTGTATCAGAGATGGACAAGAAGTTGAGTACAGGGAACTGGTGGCCCGTTTGTGGCATGGTGTGTAAACAATCATCTCATCTTGAATGTGAACAAAACAAAGGAGATGATTGTAGATTTCAGGAGAATCAGGAACAGGTCCAACCCTATTTCCATCATGGGAGAAGAAGTGGAGGTGGTGGAGAAGTATAAATACCTTGGAGTTCACCTGGACAACAGACTGGACTGGAAATGCAACAGTGAAGCTGTCTACAAGAAGGGACAGAGCAGACTGTACTTCTTGAGGAAGCTGAAATCCTTCAACGTTTGTAGCAAGATGCTGCATATCTTCTATAAGTTTGTTGTAGAGAGCGCAATCTCTTCTGCCATCATCTGCTGGGGTAGCAGCACCAGAGCAAGTGACTTAAAAAAGATCAACAAGCTCATAAAGAAGGCTGGCTCAGTTCTGGGGACTCCTCTAGAACCTTTCGAGATGATTGTACAAAGAAAGATTCTTCATAAAATGAAGAACATTATAGACAACCTCAGCACCCTCTTCATCAGACTGTCATACAACAACAAAGTGTCTTCAGTCAGAGGCTTCTTCAAATCCGTTGTAGGACAGACCGCTACAAGAGATCCTTCCTGCCCACAGCCATCAGCATCTATAACAACTCATTAATGAAACCAGGATGATGAGTTACCACAACATATAATTTCCCTCTGGGATTAATAAAGTATTTTTGAATTGAATTGAATTTATAATTTATAGTTTATACTATAAAGTTTATAGTTGTAGTATTTTGCTTTTATTTGGCAGTGGTGGTCCATTTTGTCTTGAACTTGAGGTACGTATTGAGTATGCAACCTAAGTATATGCTTTACTATCATGTACTTACAGTTGTAGTGAAAAGAGAAAAATATCTCATGCTGCATATAGATGCATCACAACGAGCAGCTCGAGGAGCTCCACTTGGCTGTAAAAGAAAACAGATCCTTCATCAGCTTGGTGAGGAGGAGCACATCAAGAGTAACACATGACTGATGTGTTCAGTTAGTAAAAATCCTCATTTTAAGTGTTTTTTTTTCTTAAGTTTAAATTTTTCACAGTTTTCTGTCATTTAAATCAGAGAGTGTACTGTACTGTTCTGAATTACTGTAATTAAAGTTTTGATGACATGTTCTCAGAATGTGGTTTGGTCCCAAGTGGACCTTTGGCATGTTTTTGTCTACACTCATTTGAATCTTGGCTTTAATTCAACAGGTCAGGGTGCAAGTTATTGATCTATTTCATTTTTTAAATGTTTTATTTTTTTTATTTTTTGGCCCCTAGTTTTATTTCAAGCACCTGTTCCTTTTAAGTATTGGATTTTTGTTATTTCATTCCAACTGGTAGTTGACGGGATGGGGTATGGTGGGTTTATTGTTGCCTAATCTGGTCTTCTCCTGCCAAATATTTCTTGAATTTTCCTGCATATTTTGAAATCATTTTGAGGATTTTGTGTGATAAGGTTAGGATTCTGCACCAGGCAGCTATCACTAAGGATTATTTTCTTGTGAGTGAGGACATATCTTTAAAAACACCAAATAAGTTACAGTTCTTCCTACTTATGGCCCCCTATAATAGTAAAGGGAAAATATTCCTCCTGTTAAGACATTTCCATGTTTTTTTTTTTCA
>NC_056513.1:33872110-33891161 GCF_014905685.2 Nematolebias whitei | reverse complement strand
TTAACTAGTAATTTCTAATAAGTTCAAACATTTTGTTTGCTTTTAAGATTAATGTTTTTGTTAAATATTTATGAAAATGTTTCAGTAATTGTAGGGTTTCTGGGGTCTTGTCTTACATGTTGTGTTTTCCCTCATGTTTGCCTGTCACCCCTCAGCTTTTCTCCTCCTGTGTTCCAGCACTGTTGCACCTGTGTCTAATTCTAATCACCGCAGGTGTCACTCATTTCACCTTGTTTGTGTCTGTATATATTCAGCCTCTTGGTGTCTTGTCAGTGTCTCTGGATTGTCCTTGTTCTAAGGCTTCATGACCTGTCTCTCCTTGTGTCCTCCTTTAAAGTAAGTTTGCTGCCCCGACAGCATTTTGTTTTGTTTATTTAATTAATAAACGATTTTACTTATTTACTGGAGCTTCATTAGTCTTCCTGCACATTGGGTCCCACACACGGAGCCGATCATGACAGAGTCAGCCTCCAGATGGAGATAAGAGAATGTTTTGAGCATGTTTTCATGGCGACCAAGCCAAGGAGGCACTGCGAGTCAGTGAGACGGCCTCCAGGCCAAGATAAGAGAGTGTTTTGGACTCAAAGCAGGAGGGAAAGATGTTCTCAGCCATAATATAGAAACACAATAAAAATATTCATACTGAAAATTTTCCAACAGATATGTAGCATACATATTTGGTCTACACATGGCCTATTTTGCCTGAAACCAGCTTTCTGGAATCATAACGAGGCATCCAGAGCAGTGTTTATTTTTTACAAGAGTATCCTATTTAGGACCTTGCATAGATAGTAGCACAATTCCTCTGTGGTTGTTACATTCCCCTAGATCACCCTTCTTCAAAACTTTCATGATAATTCCTTCCCGTCACTCTTCTTGAATTATTTCTTCTTTCCATTTCATGGCAACGCACCTATGAAGGATATTTTACTAGACCAGCCTTCATAGCTTCGGCAGGAACCCTATCGGGCCTCCTGCTAAAGTTCAAACTGAGCATCAAAATGGAATAGAATCTGGACTGGTCAGGCTGCCGCCTATGTGAAGGATTGCTCCATATCTCGTGAACCCAGACTCTATTGCTTAGCGGACTGGATCCACTGGCAAGATGGATCAAATCTCGGGGAATATTCTCAGGCATGGACCAGTGGCATGTCCACTTAATTTGGACCTTTCAGAATCTACGTGAGACCAGCAAAGAGTCAAGGCAGATAAAAATTAAAGTTCTGCCTGACTTCAAAAACAAACGTTGTTTATCTGAATTTGACTCCCTATCTTCGCCTGGAGGACATGTAATATGAAGCTCTGCCCCCCCCCCCCACCCCCACCCCCCACTCCCTTTGAGGATTCCACTGATTAACCTGAGGAAACCAGCTGAATAAACATTTTGTCATCATTTCAGGACTCCTGGATTCTCATTGCGTTGTCCTTGGCCATTCCCCAACACCCCTCGAGAATGTTTACGTATCTCACCGGAGGGAACTGGTTGATTATTCCATCCTTATCAGAACTCCTACAGTGCCCCCGAGAGCATCCTTGAACATCTATTTGAATTGAGAAAGCTCCTCGGATGAGGAGCGAAACGTCTTCAAAGTCCAGTTGTTTTTGTATTGAACGCTTTTTGAATTCATCATGTCCTGGATGACTGAGAATCTTCACCAGCATCCTTGAACATCCCCACCGCTCTCGTCTCTCCCCCTCTTTCTTCTTGGATGAGTTTTTCTTCTCATCCAAGAAGAAAGAGTTTGATAGGAATTGTTTGCCTCCAATTCCTGTGTCCAGTTTCACTACTTTTTTAGTCTGTCTTAACAGATCTCACTTGTAAATGAGTCTTCGAGGCTCAATGAGATTTATCTGTTTAAATAAAGGTTGAATTGAATTGAAAAAAATTAAATAACTTTGAACATGACATAGTTTTTTATGCCAGATGGGCTGGCCTGAGGTTTTCAGAAACTGCTGATTTACAGAGAACGATGCACAAATAGAGAAAATATCTAGTGAGCAGCAGTTGTGCGGATGAAAATTCCTTGATGTTTTCAGAGGTCAAAGGGAATGAATGGACTGGCTGGTGTGAGACGATAAAAAGGCAATAGTAGCTCAAATTACACCCCGCTACAAACAAAGCTCGGCAGAATACCACCTCTGAATACACAGCATGTCCAACCATGAAGCAGATGGTCTACAGCTGCAGAACACAGCTCTGGGCACCACTCCTATAAGCTAAAAACAGAAAACTGAGCCTACATGTCACTCAGACTCACTAAAATTGGACATCAAGAGACTAGAAGAAATTGCCTGCACTAAGTCTTGATTCACGTGACTCCAATGGTCTCCACAGCCACCAGGTCTTAATCCAACCAATCACCTTTGGGATGTGGTGAAACAGCAGATATGCATTGTCTGACAAATCTGCAGCAAGGGAGAGATACTGTTCATTCAACCTTTATTTAAACAGGTTAGTCCCATTGAGCCACGGGGACTCATTTACGAGAGATCTGGATTTTAACAAAGAGTGATCTCTTCCTCTCTTCCTGTTTTTAAATCTCTTTTAAAAACACACTTTTATTCTTTGGCTTTTAACACGTGATCTTATCATTGAGGCATTTTAAAACACATCTGCTGTGAAACTGGTATGTGTATGTTTTTATGTTTCTTTGTGTATGCTTTTATTGTCTTAATCAATTTATATTTTTTCTTATTGTACAGCACTTTGGCTACCCCTGCGGTTTTTAAAATGTTCTATAGACATTCACAAATGAGTCATACAAATTTAAATTTTTTTTGTTTGTTTTTTTACAATTGAAAACAAAATGATAAAAGGAAAAAGAAATATAGAGAAAAAACAGCTAGATAAAGAGGTGGTGTAGAACAGTGGCCCCCAACCACCGGGCCGCGGACCGGTACAGGGCCGTGGGTCAATTTATACCTGGCCCACAGAAAAAAAATAAAAAAAAAACTTTTATTTTGAAGAATCACTGGATTCTCTACACCACATTTGTCAATGACCCACTCTTGACACAGTTCAACATACAGAAGTGGTAAGTTTCAGTTTCTGTTAGACGCATACGCAGATTGGTTCTACGTTTCCCGTTCGGGTGGAGTAATTTAGCTGCGTGGTCTGGAGCAGACAGGAGAACGGGAGGAGGTGCGCGGCCGTACCTGCGCATTTGAAGGATTACACTGCATATTTTTCAACCCGCCTGACAAAGAGTGACTGTAAAACTATTAACTAAATAAAACTATAATTTTTAACAAAGCTTCCTAATATCACATCAGAGCTGGTTTTGTCTTGAACTTTTTTGAATTCATATCAGAGCTGTTCCTTCGCATTTCTGCTTCTGCACTTAAAACAAATCTCCGCCCCTAAAAGTTCAAAGTCATGGGCAGTTTTATTAAAAAAACACTAATAATTAAAGTTTTGAACTATGCATAAGTTCTTGCGCTTTTGTGAACAATCTGATGTGTAAATCACTACGAGCAGGGAGGAGGATGACGAGGCACAGCTGACCCAGTGTCAGCTAGTCAAGTCAGATTTATTTATAGAGCACATTTAAAACAGAAACTGTTACCAAAGTGCTTAACAAAAATATCACAACATCAAATGAAAAGTAGCAAGATATATTTACAGCACATGGAGTAAAAATATAAAACCGAAAACATAATTAGAAACAATGAAATATTAAACCAGATCACGTTGTGTCAAAAGTCAAGGAAATAATAACAAAAAGCATAAACTCAGTCAGAAACGATGAAATACTAAATCAGATCTGATGACCTTGTGTTAAATAGGAATAATAACAAAAGCATAAACAGAATCAGCATCAATGAAAAACTAGATCTAAAGCCGATCACCCTGTGTTAAATGTCAATGAGTATAGATGTGTTTTTAGGAGAACTTTAAAAGCAGAGACTGAGGTGGCCTGTCAAATGTTGATGGGCAGATTGTTCCAAAGTTTAGGACCCATGACTGAAAATGCTCGGTCTCCTCTGAGTTTCAGCCTGGTTTTTGGTACGGCCAAAAGCAGCTGGTCTGTTGATCTCAAAGCCCGAGAAGGAGTATAAGGATGAAGAAGGTCGGAGAGGTATGATGGCGCAAGGCCGTTAATGCACTTGAATGTCAGCAGGAGAATTTTAAAATCAACTCTGACATGCACAGGAAGCCAGTGAAGGGAGGACAGAACCAGAGCAATGTGCTCAAGCCTGTGAGTTCCTGTTAGTAGCCGAGCTGCAGCATTTTGTACAAGCTGGAGACGTGAAATTGAAGCCTGACTAATCCCAACATAAAGTGAGTTACAGTAGTCCAGCCGGGTTGTAATAAATGCATGGACTACTTTTTCAAGGTCGGATCTGGACAGAACGGACTTACGCTTTGCTTTTTGCCTTAGCTGAAAGAAGCTTTTTTGTAGAACAGAGTTGATCTGTTTATTAAACTTAAAGTCCGAGTCTAACACTACCCCAAGATTGGTAACCAACTGCTTTAGATGTGGCTGAAGGGAGTGCAGGTTTACAGGATCAGTGACACTGGTAGAGTATGGGTTAAACACAATGACCTCAGTCTTCTGATCATTAAAACTCAAGAAGTTCGCAGCCATCCAAGTCTTGATGTCATCAAGACATTTTAACAAAGGGTGGATGGAGCAGGAACTGTTTGGTTTTAAAGGCAGATAAATCTGAGAATCATTGGCGTAACAGTGAAACGAAATACCATGTTTCCTCAGGATTGACCCCAAGGGGAGCAGATACAATGAGAACAGAAGGGGTCCAAGAATGGAGCCTTGTGGGACCCCACAGGAAAGAGGGACAGGAGCAGAAAAATGATTGTCAAGGTTAACACAGAAACTCCTGTCACCCAGATACGAACGGAACCATTCTAGCGCCACCCTTGTAATCCCAACCCAGTGTTCTAGCCGAGACATAAGGATGCTGTGATCAACAGTGTCAAATGCAGCGGTACGGTCGAGGAGTACCAGGATCACAGACTGACCAGAGTCATTCGCTAGCAGAATGTCATTACAGACCCTTACTAAAGCTGTCTCGGTGCTGTGCAGTTGTTTAAATCTTTACTGAAAAATCTCAAAAATTCTATTTACATTCTAAAACTTGGATAGTTAACTAAAAAACTATTTTCTCCAAGATTTTAGAAAGAAATGGAAGTTTTGAGATTGGCCTGAAGTTTGAACAAGCTGCAGGGTCAAGTCCAGGTTTTTTAATTAATGGAGTTACCACTGCATGTTTTAAAACATCAGGAACCACACCTGTAGCCAAACTGCTGTTAATAATGGCAAGAACAGAGGGTCCAGTTGATGGTAGAACCTGTTAAAAAAATGCAGCAGGGATGAGATCAGCAGGGGAGCCTGAGGGTTTCATGTGGCCAACGACCTCATTTAAAAATGAGAGTGAGATGGGTCAGAGTGACTGAAGACTGCTGAGCAGGGGACAAGAACTGAAGGGTCGGCTGTGGAGTGTGGAACTGATGACCTAATCGACTCAACCTTTTCAACAAAATGCCTGACAAACTTATTACAGGTGTCGACAGAGGCCTCAATGGTGGCAGACTGAGGCACTTTTAGAATTGTGTTAATGGTGTTGAAAAGAGGGGCATTAAGTGCATAACAGATTATAAAGGAAGGAGTGAACAATGCCCCAAAGACCCATCTTCGCCTGATGCCCTCAACAAGTTCTATGCACGCTTTGAAGACCCGAACAGACCACCTAGCACCAGACTCACCTACCACCGGATGAAGAGCATCTCAGCGTGACCTCAGCAGAAGTAAGGAGTACCTTCAGGAGGATTAATCCGCACAAGGCAACTGGCCCAGACAACATCCCCGGAAAAGTGTTGAAGGAATGTGCTGATCAGCTCTGTGAGGTGCTGGCAGACATCTTTAACACCTCACTTACCCTGGAGACAGTTCCCACCTGCCTGAAGACTGCCACCATCATCCCAGTCCCAAAAAGCTCTACAGTGACTGGTCTGAATGACTATCGGCCAGTGGCCCTCACCCCGATAGTCGCTAAATGCTTCGAAAAACTGGTCATGACTCACATCAAAACAACCATCAACATCAACGAGGACCCTCATCAGTACGCATACCGTGAGAACCGATCAACAGAGGATGCAATCTCCTCTGTGGTCCACACTGCACTCAACCACCTGGAGCAGAAAAACTCTTACGTCCGTATGCTCTTTGTGGACTTCACATCCGCCTTCAACACCATGATCCCCCAAACCCTGATGGACAAACTATCCACACTAGGACTAAGCCCCTCCATCTGCAACTGGGTACTAGACTTTTTAACAAACAGACCACAGTTAGTGAGGATCCACAACCTCTCCTCCTCCACCATAACCCTCAGCACTGGCTCTCCTCAGGGATGTGTGTTGAGCCCCCTCCTGTTTACTCTGCTCACGTATGATTGTGCAGCTACCCATCCAGGCTGTCACATTGTAAAGTTTGCAGATGATACAGCGGTGGTGGGATGCATCACAAACAATGATGAGTCCAGCTACAGGCAAGAGGTGGAACACCTGGAGAGCTGGTGCAGAGAGAATAACCTTCACATCAATGTGAAGAAGACAAAGGAGATGATTGTGGACTTCAGAAGGAACAAAAACACCTACACCCCCCTGAACATAAGAGGATCTGCGGTGGAAGTGGTCTCCAGCTACAAGTACTTGGGTGTACACATGAATGACAACCTCAGCTGGAGCAACAACACCACCAGCCTGATCAAGAAAGCTCATCAGAGACTCTACTTCCTCAGACGGCTGAGGCGAGCTGGTCTGGGAAGCTCAGTCCTCACCTCCTTCTACAGGTGTGCAGTGGAGAGCATCCTGTGCTCGAGCATCAATGTGTGGCATGGAGGCTGCACAGCTGCAGAAAGAAAAGCTTTGCAGAGAGTGGTGAAGGCTGCACAGAAATCTGTCAGAATCAGCCTCCCCACCATCACAGACATCTACACCTCCAGATGCAGGAAGAGGGCCACCTGCATCATGAAGGACCCCACTCACCCAGCACACACACTTTTTGCCCCACTCCCCTCAGGAAGGAGGTTAAGGAGCATTAAGTGTAGAACCACTAGACTGAGGAACAGCTTCTACCCTGAGGCTGTTAGACTCGTGAATCTCTAACTAGAATAATCACAGTGAAAAACCATATCATGTTGCTGCTGATCTGTTTCATGTTGCTGTTGATCTGTTTCAATGTTGATGTGTTCATGCGTGCACATCTGCTCACAGACTCATGTTCATGTTTGTGCTGATGTTCAATGTTTTATGTTATGAGTGCTTAGTGTATATTTAGTTGATGTTTTTCTTAGTTCATATCTTAGATGTTATTACTGTTTTTCTTATACATTTTATTGTTGGATGTAACTGGGACCCTGTGTACATAATTTCGCTCCACCACATGTACCACATGAGGTGCGAATGACAATAAAGAATCTCTGACTCTGACTCTGAAAAGAACGCTGGGGTTGTGACTGTTGAGTTGATAATTTTTGAGAAATATTTGTTTTTCTCCTGTTTAACGGTGGTCTGATAGGATTTCCAACATGATTTTAACACATCAAAGGAAACCTGGAGTTAATCTTTTTTCCATCGACGTTCAGCTCTCCTGCACAAGCGTCTTGCCTCTCGTGTAGTCTCATTTACCCAAGGGTGGTGCGTGCGCTTTCAATTCCCTGAGCTTTAATGGGGCAACTGAGTCCAGGATCTGTACACAGGCCTCCTGATGCTGAGAAAGCAACTCCTTTGTAGTAAGACCCACAGAAAGTTCAGAGTCTGAAACAGAATTACTAGCAAAGATGGAAGAGAAGAGAGTGGCGGTGGAAGGGTTAAAAATCCTCCAGGGCTTGGGTGTGGGGGGAGGTGCAGGTTCACAAATCAAAGAGTGTTGAATAAAACCGGTTTGTGGTCGGAACAAACAGTGTCACCAATTTCTAAATAAGAAACAGACAAACCATGCGTTAAAACTAAGTCAAGAGTGTGGCCCTGCTGGTGAGTCGGACCAACAACACTCTGAACAAAGTTAAAGGACTGGATGAGGTCTAGAAAGTCCTGAGCTACTGGTTTATCAGGGCAGCACACGTGGATATTAAAATCTCCTAAAATCAAAACCCAATCATATTGGAGCAGAACACCAGTTAGAAAGTCAGATAGTTTGTTTAAAAAATGTTTATGGTATCCGGGGGGGTCTGTAAAAAATAGCACACAGAACTGGGTTGGAGTGGCCCAGCTCACAACAGAGCAGTTCAAAACTCAAATCCAGCGTTACGCTCATATTAATCAAAATAAGTGACATTGGTGCCACAAAGTCGAAGATCCAAAAGTTGTTTACGTTCATACACCAGCATCAGTTGATGTCACAGATGAGAAATGAAAAAAACACCAAAAATACGAACACCACCAGCAGAGGTGGATTGCAAGCCATGTACACAGGGGCCATCTTCCCGGAAGCTATACTAATTAAATGAGAAATGATCCTGCACTTAATACACTTATAAATCACACATAAAGTGATTAAAAGTAAATCTGAAATACAGGTGCTGGTCATAAAATTATAATATTGTGAAAAAGTTGATTTATTTCAGTAATTCCATTCAAAAAGTGAAACGTATATTCATTTGTTACACACAGACTGATATATTTCAAATGTTTGTTTCTTTTAATGTTGATGTTTATAACTGACAATTAAGCAACTGACAAATCATCGACCTCAATTTGTCCTAAAGTGAACGCCCCTTACCTGCAGAGCTGCAGCGGTTTTGCATTACAAACGCTTTGCAGTCATTTCAATAATGAGTTTACATCTTTAGTTTCATGTTAATCTACACCCCCGTCCGTCCGTGCGTGAAAATATAGTCGGACATTAAACCTGTCCATGGCGCAATAAAGGTTGGGGACCACTGGTGTAGAATACTAAAAACAGGAGCATGTCTGCATTGGTTTTTGCCAGGAACTTAACAGATGTATATCATGACTATCATGTTAATATGGAAGAAAATATCCAAGAATGTTTCCACCACTTTGTTAAGTCTATGTCACAAAGAATTAAAGGAGTTTTGATGGCAAAAGGGAGGCCAGTTTGGTACTAGCAACTTAGTAGCAAGGTGTAAAAAAAGTATCTGGTGAAGGTAAATAAAGTGAAGCTTCAGCTTGTACGTTTTTATTGATGCAGAACAATCCCTTACGTTCCTGTGTTTCATTTTTTAATTTGTTGTTTTGCCAAATTACAAAAATAAAAAAATAAATACATAAATAATAATAATAGGGCAGCACTGTGGTGCAACTGGTAGAGCTGCTGCCTCTCAGCGAGCAGGTTCTCGGTTCAAATCCTGGTCCGGGGGCCTTTCTGGGTGGAGTTTATATGTTCTCTCCGTGCATGCGTGAGTTTTCTCCAGGTACTCCAGTTTCCTCCCACAGACCAAAAACATGCATGTTAAACTGACTGGTAACTCTAAATTGTCTCTAGGTGTGAGAGAGAGTGAATGGTTGGTGAAGATTCTCAGTCATCCAGGACATGATGAATTCAAAAAACATTCAATACAAAAACAACTGGACTTTATTTGTAACAGAAGACGTTTCGCTCCTCATCCAAGGAGCTTTCTCAATTCAATGAGCAGTGAGTGTGGGATTCAGGTTATAAGGCTGAGTGAGATAACACACACACACACATATGTAGATTGGTAGTTCACACCTAAACACCTTAAAAGTAGGTCTTTGTTCCTCTAATTCACAGACGAGGCTCCTCTGTTCCCATCAAGTGTGAAAACCGGCTGGGAATCTGTTTTAAAGTTGCATTATATGTTTTTGAAAGTGGAAATCTGAGGCCTCCTCCTCTGTTAAGAGACGGCTTTTCTCTTTTTACATAAATTGCTTCCTTCACCTCCCTCTCAAACCATCTGTGTTTTCAGTCCAAAATGTGCACATTTTGGTCTTCAAAAGAGTGTCCCTTATCTGTGAGGTGGAGGTGAACAGCTGAATCTTGTCCTGATGTGCTGGCTCTCCTGTGTTGAGCCATGCGTCTGTGAAGAGGCTGTTTAGTTTCTCCAATGTAGAGGTCTGGACAGTCCTCGCTGCACTGGACCACATACATACACTACACCACTCTGTTTGTGTATGGGTGTTTTGTCTTTAGGGTGTACCAGCCTCTGTCTGAGAGTCCTGCTGGGTTTGAAATGTACTGGGATGTTGTGTTTGTTGAAAATCCTTCTGAATTTCTCTGATACTCCAGCAACATAAGGGATGACAATGTTTTTCCATCTGTTGTTC
The DNA here is from genome assembly GCF_014905685.2 of Nematolebias whitei. Taxonomy (NCBI): domain Eukaryota; kingdom Metazoa; phylum Chordata; class Actinopteri; order Cyprinodontiformes; family Rivulidae; genus Nematolebias; species Nematolebias whitei. The sequence goes on along the minus strand of NC_056513.1, from coordinate 33,880,891 downwards.
TCCTTTTTCTGTTTATTAGTGTGTTTAGTAGATTTCCTTGCTGACTTGACAAAAGCCCAGTTAGGATATACACATGTTTGAAGAGCTTCTTGAATGTGTTTCTGTTCCTTTTCCTTCCCTTCTGTCTTGTGGGGACGCGTTCGGCCCGATGTTGTAAAGTTCTGATGACAGAGAGTTTGTGTTCCAGTGGATGGTGGGAGTCAAACAGAAGATACTGGTCTGTGTGGGTTGGTTTTCTGTAAACTTCAATTTTGAGGCTGTCCTCTCTTTCCATCTGAACCAAACAGTCCAAAAGAGGCAGCTTGTTGTCATTTGCATCCTTTCTGGTGAACTTGATGTTGTTATCGACCGAGTTAATGTGTCTGGTGAACGCTTCTATTTCCTTAGCTTGGATTTTGACCCAGGTGTCATCCACATATCGGAACCAGGATCTCACTCAGTCTTATAACCTGAATCCCACACTCACTGCTCATTGAATTGAGAAAGCTCCTCGGATGAGGAGCAAACGTCTTCTGTTAAAAATAAAGTCCAGTTGTTTTTGTATTGAACGTTTTTTGAAGAGTGAATGGTTGTTTGTCTTTATGTGTCCCTGTGATGGACTGGAGACATGTCCAGGGTGTACTTCGACCCTCGCACAATGATTGCTGGACATGGGCACCGGCGACCATCATGACCCAAAATGGAAAAAGTGGGTAAACGATAATGGATGGATAATAATAATAATACAATTTATGAAACTATAAAGCAGAAGTGAGAAATCTACTTCAAAGGTGTTTACCAAGGTGCTAAAAAAACAACTCAGCACAAACTAATCAGTGTTTTCAATGTTTACGCCTCCAAAAGCTGGTTGTAACTCTGCAGAAATGTGCTGGTCGGAGAGTTAGAAACAGAATAGAATAGAATAGAATAGAATAGAAACAGCCTTTATTGTTCCACGGATTGGAAATTCAAGTGTAACAGCAGCAACACATAAAAAGATTTCACACAAAAGTTCCTAAATGTTAATAAACAATATATAAAGAAACAAGATAAACAATATCAATAATAATGTTCAATATGTGTTGAACATTGATAAGGACAGACTATTTACAATACAGTAGTATAGGCAGAGTGTGTGTTTCAGCAGAGGTCAGCATGTGTTTAATACTTATTGATTTTGTTGGGAGCAGTGATGGTTGTAGAGTCTAACAGCTGCTGGGAGGAAGGACCTGCGGTAACGCTCCTCTGTGCATTTAGGATGCAGTAATCTGTCACTGAGCGAGCTGTCCAGTTCAGCAACAGCTTCATGCATGGGGTGGAAGACGTTGTCCAGCAATGCTGTTATTTTAGCTCGAGTCCTTCTGTCTCCCACCACCTGCACTGGGTCGAGGGGGGTGTCCAAGCACCGAGCTGGTCTTCTTACTGTTACTGCTCTTATTAGATCAGAAATGTGGAGCAGCAGGCATGCAGAGGAGATTTAGGAAGAGGCAAAGTGAGCCAGATGGAACCTGTTGGAAATACTGAGTGTAAGCAGCTCTGATATAATCCAAGTAGTGAATGCTAATCAGAACTCCAGGCTGATATTTTTATTTCAGTAAACTAAATACTCTGACTTGCATGTTAGCACATAACAAATGCAGATCTTCGACTTATGAACTCTGGGAACAATCTCATCGATTGATCAACAATGATTTTATCTAATCACATCAACGTTTTCTTATACATATTCTTTAATTTATGTAGCAGCCTTTTAACATTAGCGCCATAATCCTGTCAGAGGGTTTTCAAAAAGTTATCTACAACAGTTAAGGTTGAAATTATCCATAACCTTTCCACAAAACCTAATTTCAAAAGATCTAAAGGATCACTGCAGTTCTCAAATTGAGTTTTTACTGAATGAATTGAGCAGAAGAACAGTTTTGTTAGTGGCACAGCTTTTTTCCTTCTCAGAATGAAGGCTCAATAAATAAATAAATAAATAAAGTTTCAAATGGTCTGTGACCCTTTTGTTGCCAATATTAATCAGTCATTGTCAATGTAAATACATTTTGACAAAAAAAACAAGCCAACAAAACTACACGGTACCTTCTTAATCGACAATGAAATCAAATCTCTACAGATTAATGTCAAATAAATAAAACTATGTGTTGTAAAAACACAGTTTTTTGCGTACAACAACTGTTGCCTGGTGTCTTTAACAGTCTAAGCTGCACGCGAGCGTGGCAAAGAGAAACTCACTGAAGAAAAGTCACTGAACCTTTTTGTTGCATTGTGGGTCATTGTTGGTCGTTCAAGTGTTACTTTGGCTGTTTGTGTTCCCGTCACACAGACTGACCCCAGTCTGCTGATTCAAGCTCAAGACAGCCAAAAACTGTCCGGCATAAACTCTGCTTTGGACCTTGATGGGTAACAAAATAACACGTGTCTTATTTCATTTGTTTTCTTTATATTTGAACCACAGGTTTTTAGTAGCTTCATATCCCTTTTATACCTTCTGTGAAACTACTCTGTAAGAAGGTAACAGAATATTTGATAAGCAGATTAGCAAGTAGATAACCAGAATATTTTTTTAGTCAAAACAAACAAATGTGAAAATCAAAGTGTCTCATGAGATTCACTTGAGCTTCAGGGAGTTGATCAAATGTTTTAGAGTAAAAAAAAAAGACTTGGAGGATTCTGGTGCACAGAAACCTGTAAAGATAAGAAGCTGTGTCTGTTTCAGATGTTTTAAATCTAACAGTGAGAAATGTCTCCAGCAACAAGCCGCTCCCCCACCTCTCCCAGTTGTATTACACCTGACTTTACAGGCAGTGAGGTGCTTTACACCTCAATGACTCAAATACCACAAATTCATCCAGAGATCCTAAGACCCCTGTGGTCTGAACACAAAGTCTCAGCACCTGATAAGAAGGGTAACTATCTGGGGAAATGAGCTTTTGCGCATTATCACACTATTTCACCATGTCCCAATGACTGTTAACTCCCCTCTCCTTCTATCTGTTTTTCATCACTCGCTTTGCTTTTATACACATTTGTAATCACAGTTTCTCCCGTCTCTCATTTGGCGCTGCAACACTTTAATCATATACATACTAAACCTAAACGTTTCCAAGAGATGGATAATGCTAACATCTCTATTCTGCCCTCTCTGCTCCATCTTCAAGGTCCCAAGTGTTTATAGAGCTGTGTTTTTTATCAGTTCATTGTATTATGACAGTTCTTAAACACAGCAGCTGAAATCAGATGTTGGTGCCAATCAAATAAACTATATTACCATAAGTCGTTGTGTCCTCTCATCTAAACCCACACAGTGATTTTAAATTTTTTTTTTTCTATCTGGCAAAACTGCCACAGTAAAGGACATAAAAGTCATTGAATTGTCAAAAAAGACAATAAAAAGCAATCAAATGTAAGGGATATTTTTTAGCTCATGGGCAACGTTTCCATCTTTTAGGATGACTGGCTTTAAAGTCCTGCTGTGGTATTGCCACTGGAATTGCCTCTTGCTGCCTCCACAGTGAATAAAATAAAAGGTCTGTTGGAAATTGAGGTCATTCTAGTGGGATTAAAATCTCTACATTACATTTATATGACTTTCAATAGTTCTTTTCTGACAATATGAAAAGTAAATTATCCTAGAAACATTTTTGTAGGATGTACATTGATACGGGAGGCCATTGTCATTTTGAATACAATTACTTTAAGGTTGCTTTGTAATGCTCAGGAGTACTTTTAATGGCTATTTGTAATATCTGGTTCTTGAACTGAGGGCGATTGCAATTGTTTTCTTGCCTCTTAAAAATGGCTCACTCTTCATCCAAAAGGCTTACTCAGTTCTGAGAACAAACACAGGTTTACCAAAGCTGGATGACTTACAGTCTGCACAATTATTTTGGGTTAACTACATTTTATGCTAAATTGTGATGTTTTGGCTATCAAAAAAAATGATTGTGGCATACAGTTAACTAGTTGTTATTTTTTTTAAATGACTGAGAGCAACTATTGACAAACAAGTGTCTTTCTGCAAGTGCAAATGACTAAATATTACCATATTTTTCAGCCTATAAGTTGCAGTTTTTTGCATAATTTACATGCCCTGTGACTTATAGGCCGAAGCGACGTATTTATGGATTTCCCCCCAATATTTATAAACCAATATTTGGCTGCAATATGACCGCTTTAATTCATTCTGAATGAAGAGAAAAAAAAAGAACAGTATCATTTTCAGCCACTAGATGGCAACAGAGTAGTAGTGGCAGTAAGGCATGCCATTGTATCATGTAATAGGTAAACATGTCTATAATGACAAATTCAAAAAAGTTCAAGACAAAAACAACTGGACTTTATTTATTATACTTTATTGTTTTTTTTCTTGAACTTTTTTGAATTTACCATGTCCTGGATGACTGAGAATCTTCACCAGCTATTAATGACACAATTGGCTTGCCATAGTAACCTCGACCTTCGTTCTGCTTACTGCTTGGAGCAAGTCAAACCAGCTGCACTGCCCTGGCGAAATGCAGCTAATTTGACCATTAAAGTGCATTTATTAAGTAAAAGTTCAACTGAGACACACCTTTGCTATAATTTCAAGCAAACAAACAATTGTTTTAGGTGATTTTCTTGTTAAATTTTGAAGAAACGAGCAGCGTTCCTCCTTCTTTTTTTCCTCCCTCTGCGCGCTCCCGGAGCACCGAGGCAGCAACGCTATTTTTGAAATTCAGCTGATTTGACCATTAACATGCATTTCTTTAAGAAATAGGTCAACTGAGACATACCTTTGCTATAATTTTGAGCAAACAAATAATTGTTTTTAGGTGTTTATCTTGTTAAATTTGCACAGCGACTCGTCGCATGCACATGTTAACTTCTGCGTATCGGCTTTTGAAATGCAGCTGATTTGACCGTCAAAGTGCATTTATTAAGCAAACGTTAGACTGAGACACACCTTTACTATAATTTTGAGCAAACAAATAATTGTTTTTAAGTGTTAATCTTGTTAAAATCTTGTTGAAGTCCTCCCGTGCACGCTCCCGAGGTTGCCATTTGGCAACCCATTGATTTTTGGCACAACACTGGCCCACATTTCAGGGTTGTCAGCGGTGATGCGACTTATAGGTGGTGCAACGTGTACGGCGGAAAATACAGTACTAAAGCAGATGTGTAGTGGGGCCCTACACCAAGACAACTTGTTGATATTTTATACAAACCGGATTCCAAAAATGTTGGGACACTAAACAAATTCTGAATAAAAACTGAATGCAATGATGTGGAGATGGCAAATGTCAATATTTTATTCGTAATATAACATAGATGACAGATCAAAAGTTTAATCTGAGTAAATGTAACATTTTAAAGGAAAAACATGTTGATTCAAAATTTCACAGTGTCAACAAATCCCCAAAAAGTTGGGACAAATAGCAATAAGTGGCTGGCAAAAGGAAATTGAGCATGTAACGAACAGCTGGAAGACCAATTAACACTAATTAGGTCAATTGACAACATGATTGGGTATAAAAAGAGCTTCTCAGAGTGTCCGTGTCTCTCAGAAGCCAAGATGGTAAAAGGATCACCAATTCCACCATTGTTGCACAGAAAGATAGTGCAGCAATACCAGAATGGTGTTACCCAGCGTAAAATAGCAAAGACTTTTAAGTTATCATCATCCACCGTGCATAACATCATCAAAAGATTCAGAGAATTTGGAACAATCGCTGTGCGTAAGTGTCAAGGCCGTAAAACTCTACTGGATGCTCGTGATCTCCGGGCCCTTAAACGTCACTGCACCTGAAACAGGAATGCCACTGTCAAGTAAATAACAGAATGGGCTCAGGAATACTTCGAGAAAGCATTGTCAATGAACACAATCCACCGTGCCATCCACCGTTGCCAGCTGAAACTCTACAGTGCAAAGACAAAACCATTTCTAAGCAAGCTCCACAAGCTCAGACGTTTGCACTGGGCCAGGGGTCATTTAAAATGGAGTGTGGCAAAATGGAAGACTGTTCTGTGGTCAGATGAGTCACAATTTGAAGTTCTTTATGAAACACTGGGACGCTATGTCATGCAGACCAGAGAGGACAAGGATAGCCCAAGTTGTTGTCAACGCTCCGTTCAGAAGCCTGCATCACTGATGGTATGGGGTTGCATGAGCGCTTGTGGCATGGGCAGCTTGCATGTCTGGAAAGGCACCATTAATGCAGAGAACTATGTTCAGGTTCTAGAACAACATATGCTCCCATCTAGACGTCATCTCTTTCAGGGAAGACCCTGCATTTTTCAACACGATAATGCCAGAACACATTCTGCAGCAATCACAACATCATGGCTACGTAGGAGAAGGATCCGGGTACTGAAATGGCCAGCCTGCAGTCCAGATATTTCACCTATAGAGAACATTTGGCGCATCATAAAGAGGAAGGTGCGACAAAGAAGGCCCAAGACGATTGAACAGTTAGAGGCCTGTATTAGACATGAATGGGAGAGCATTCCTATTTCTAAACTTGAGAAACTTGTCTCCTCTGTCCCCAGATGTCTGTTGAGTGTTGTAAGAAGAAGGGGGGATGCCACACAGTGGTAAAAATGGACTTGTTCCAACTTTTTGGGGGTTTGTTGACGCCATGAAATTGGGAAACAACAGATTTTTCCCTTAAATGATACATTCTCTCAGTTTAAACTTTTGATCTGTGATTTGTGTTCTATTCTGAATAAAATATTAGATGTTGGCACCTCTACATCATTGCATTCAGTTTTTATTCACAATTTGCTTAGTGTCCCAACTTTTTTGGAATCTGGTTTGTATTTCACCAACACTACAAGCCTTCATAAAGTGACAAGGTTTGAAGTCTTGAGAAAAATAACAATTGAAGTACTATTTGTATATATATATATATATATATAGTAATTTTGCCATGATTAGTGGTGACTTGTAGTCTAAAAACGAAAATGCTGGCAAGTGAAAGTAAAAGTCACAGTGAGGTTAAACTAATAAATTCAAAACAAAAGTCCAAAGGCAGTACAATAATACTCAAAATAAACTGGCAAACTATCAAGATACAACAAAAGATCCTGTTCAGAGCTGAATGAAGCTGGTGTATATGGCCAGATGTCAAACATCTTGGACAGGTTACCAGTTCAACACAGGACCACAAAGAGACCAAGAACCATTCACACACATTCCCATTTAGAACATCCATTTAACCCTGGACTGTGGGAGGAAACCAGAGAACCCCAAGCAAACTCATGCCTGCATGATACCTGCAAACTCAACTAATAAAAGCCTCAGACCAGGAGGCAAAGTCCAAGGCAGGTTTCAAAAGCTGGACCTTCTAGCTGTGAAGCAACAGGGAAAACCAACTACAAACTGAGAACCAAAGAAAGTGATTCATAATGAAACAAAGGATCTGAGACAAACTCTATCTGTGACACACGCGCTGAAACTTTCCAGTGTCCAGCTGCTCTCCAGAAACTCACCCATCTCCAGCACCTCATATGATTCCAGAGTCTCAGTCCTCTCCTGCACCATCATTTTCAGTTCCAGTGTCTCCAGCATCTCCACTACCTTTAGCAGCAGAGCTGGCATTTATATTGTCACCCTCTGAGATTCTGGTAACTAACATGCTCCAGTCTGTTTTTATAGGCTTTTTTTTTTGTTTGGTTGGTTGTGAAATGTTGAATGTTTTAATATGAAAACATTAAAGTGTTTATTGTGGTGCAGGATTAATTTATTATCCTATGTGCAGAAAGGGGGAGGAGTGTAAAAGTTTTATTGTCACAGGAAGGAAGGACTTCCTGTGTTCAACATTTTTCAGTCAGGTCATTTGGACAGTTTCTTTTTTTGTGCTGAAACGTTTCGCCTTCGATCCGGAAGGCTTCATCAGTCAAGGAAACACACAACACATAACTGATTCTTCCCCCAACAGCTTACTCTCCTCAGGGATGTGTGTTGAGCCCCCTCCTGTTTATTCTGCTCATGTATGATTGTGCAGCTACCCATCCAGGCTGTCACAATGTAAAGTTTGCAGATCATACAGCGGTGGTGGGATGCGTCACAGACAATTATGAGTCCAGCTACAGGCAAGAGGTGGAACACCTGGAGAGCTGGTGCAAAGAGAATAACCTTCACATCAATGTGAAGAAGACAAAGGAGATGATTGTGGACTTCAGAAGGAACAAAAACAGCTACACGCCACTGAACATAAGAGGATCTGCAGTGGAAGTGGTCTCCAGCTACAAGTACTTGGGTGTGCACATGAATGACAACCTCAGCTGAAGCAACAACACCACCAGCCTGATCAAGAAAGATCATCAGAGCCTCTACTTCCTCAGATGGCTGAGACGAGCTGGTCTGGGATGCTCAGTCCTCACCTCCTTCTACAGGTGTGCAGTGGAGAGCATCCTGTGCTCCAGCATCAACGTGTGGCATGGAGGCTGCACAGCTGCAGAAAGAAAAGCTTTGCAGAGAGTGGTGAAGGCTGCACAGAAATCTGTTGGAATCAGTCTCCCCACCATCACAGACATCTACACCTCCAGATGCAGGAAGAGGGCCACCTGCATCATGAAGGACCCCACCCACCCAGCACACACACTTTTTGCCCCACTCCCCTCAGGAAGGAGGTTGAGGAGCATTAAGTGTAGAACCACTAGACTGAGGAACAGCTTCTACCCTGAGGCTGTTAGACTCATGAATCTCTAACTAGAATAATCACTGTGAAAAACCATATCATGTTGCTGCTGATCTGTTTCATGTTGCTGCTGATCTGTTTCAATGTTGATGTGTTCATGCGTGCACATCTGCTCACA
>NC_056513.1:33868931-33872010 GCF_014905685.2 Nematolebias whitei | reverse complement strand
GAACCACTAGACTGAGGAACAGCTTCTACCCTGAGGCTGTTAGATTCGTAAATCTCTAACCAGAATAATCACTGTGAAAAAAATTGCATCGTGTTGCTGCTGATCTGTTTCATGTTGCTGCTGATCTGTTTTATGTTGCTGCTGATCTGTTTCATGTTGCTGCTGATCTGTTTCAATGTTGATGTGTTCATGCGTGCTCATCTGCTTACACAGACTCATGTTCATGTTTGTGCTGATGTTCGACATAATGTTTTATGTTATGAGTGCTTAGTGTATATTTAGTAGATGTTTTTCTTAGTTCATATCTTAGATCTTATTACTGTTTTTCTTTTACATTTTATTGTTGGATGTAACTGTGACCCTGTGTACATAATTTCGCTCCACCACATGTACCACATGAGGTGCGAATGACAATAAAGAAACTCTGACTCTGACTTACTCCAAAGTGGAACAAACCAGTTTTGTTGGTTCTAAGATGGTTTCTTTGGTACGCCCCATCCTCCCCTGCCTGCCCTCTTCCTTGATGACAGTCATGTCAAACTGGTTAAAAACAACAAAGTCCATGCTCAATAATCCAGGTATACAATCCAACATTTATAGACTCCACTTTGGAGTAAGCTGTTGGGGGAAGAATCAGTTTTGTGTGTTTCCTTGAGCGATGAAGCCTTCCGGATCGAAGGCGAAACGTTTCAGCACAAAAAAGGAAACTGTCCAGATGACCTGACTGAAAAATGTTGGATTGTATACCTGGATTATTGAGCATGGACTTTGTTGACTGCCTGTGTTGTTCTGTGGAGCACCTCAGTGGTCTCAGTCTACGACTGAAGGTGCTACGGTAAGAGGGCAGACCTGGGCATTGTACGGCCCCAGGGCCACATGCGGCCCTTTGGTTGATTCTGACCGGCCCCCGTAAGGGGAATTACAAAATACATATGTAAACAAATGAAGTTAACCAAATCCAGATATAGATCCTCTCTCACTGAAGATGTCAGCTTTGCTTCACATCTCCACCTCAGACCTTCAACCTGACTTTAACATTTCCGTTAAAGCCCAACAGAGACTAGACTTCTCTCACTAAACAAGAAAAAAGAACTGAAAAACACCAAATGAGATGTTTAGACTACTAATGTAGGCACGTAAAGAACCGGGACTCGAAATCACAGTTCAGTGACGATCACTATTATATGATGTTTCATAATATTTGGAGTACAAAGACAATATTGTGATATATTTAGAAAGATAATAACTTTTTCCAGCAGTATATAAAACTCAAAATGAGTTTTGGGGTGAATGTGACTGAAAATGATCATTAATATAATGTCACAAATGGTAAAAATGTTAACAGTTTACCATTGTACTGGGAAATTTAATTGAATAAATGACATTTTTTGTAAGGAAACCTCGCTTTTTCGTTGCTTAATCATAACAAATACTCTTACCAGCTTGTTAAAACAGTGCTATGTACTTCTTTTAATAATGAAATACTATTATTATGCAGTATTGAGTTAACTTGAAATCAGATCTCTCTTGTAAATGAGTCCTCGAGGCTCAATGGGATTTACCTGTCTAAATAAAGGTTGAATGAAAAAGTCATTTGTGCCAGCCCTCCACAAATTTGTTTTTTCTCATGTGGCCCCATGGAAAAAATAATTGCCCACCCCTGGTCTAGGGAGTCATGCAGGGGGTGTGACATGTTGTTCAGGATCTGGAGCAGTTTCCTCAGCATCCTCTGCTCAGACACCTCTGTCAGAAACTGCAGGTGCACTCCCAGAACTGAAAATTTTAGGTCTTCAAAAATGCTTTGTCAGAATTGCAGCTCGATCAGATGATCGTTGTCTTTTTGCTCCTCTGTTTTAAGAATTTACAGATTCTTACTATTTATAACATTAACATTTTTCAAATTTGTATTTTTGTTTATAAGATTTATGTAAGTCAAGAGGCTATACCAAAGGATTTCACCCATTACTTTAAATCAAATATGCAGTTTCATTCTTACTTAATTCGCCAGAGTCCAGCACTTCATCTTCCTAAATATCAGAGCAGTAAAGTCAGTTTTCTCTCCGTCACAGAGGAGCTAAAGGCTGGAATGATTTCTCTCATTTGGTAACAGGTAGGCCTTCTGTAAAAGAGTTTAAACATTATTTAAAACTTGATTTAATTAAATAATTGTGAATTGTCACTTTTTAGTTGTTACATAATTTATTCAAATTTCCATTAACTCATTTATTCTACCTTTATTTAGACAGGTAAATCCCATTGAGCCTCGAGGACTCATTTACAAGAGAGACCTGATTTCAACAAAGAATGATGAAAACAACGGACAACAGCGACAACAACAGACAGTTATAAAAAGGCATACAGATTTTTTTTTTTTACAAATAAGATGGCAAAACGAGTAACAAAAACAGCTAGATTATAAGGCGAATGTAGAAAACTAAAAACAGGAACATGTAATTTCCATTAATCAATCAACCTTTATTTATACAGGTAAATCCCATTGAGCCTCGAGGACTCATTTACAAGAGAGACCTGATTTCAACAAAGAAAGATGACAACAATGGACAACAGCAACGACAATAAACAGTTGTAAAAAACTCATACTACAGTTTTTTTTTTTTTTTTTTTTTTTAACAAATAGGATGGCTAAAAGGAAAAAGGTAACAAAACAAAAAACAGCTAGATTCCAAGACAAATGTAGAAAACTAAAAACAGGAACATGTCTGCATTGGACCCCGCTAGGAGTCCAACAGATTCTTAAAGACACTTAGAGAGGTAAAGGTCGAGAGCTTCAAATCTTTTTGTAAGATATTCCAGGAAACAGGAGCGGAGTAGGAGAAGGCCCTTTTGCCTAGTTCAGTCCTCACTGAGGGAACACTGCAGGTAATAATGTCCTGATAGCGCACTCCGTAGCTGCACTCACGCAGAGACATGTAGGAGGAGATGTATGAAGGCAACAGACCAAGAAGTGATTTAAAGATGAAAATATACCAGTGGGAGAGTCTGCGTGAAGTTAATGATGTCCAGTTAACCAGTGAATACAGGGTGCAGTGGTGGGTACGATAATCACAGCCAGTTATGA
>NC_056513.1:33856694-33868831 GCF_014905685.2 Nematolebias whitei | reverse complement strand
TGAATACAGGGTGCAGTGGTGGGTACGATAATCACAGCCAGTTATGAATCTTAGTGCACCATGATAGACAGCATCCAACATCTGCAGGGTTCTTGTAGGAGCGTTCATGTAAATAATATCACCAAAATCAATTGAGGGAAGGAAAGTCACAGATACAAGGCGTTTTCTAGCATTCAGGGTTAGACAGGATTTGTTTCTGAAAAAGAAACCCAGTTTAACTTTCAGTTTCTTTACCAAGTTTTCCACATGGAGCTTAAAAGAAAGATGTGAGTCGACCAAGATACCCAAATATTTATAGGAATCAACAAACTCAATGGGGACACCATTTGAGGATAAAATCGGAGGAAGAACTGCTGGGACCAACTTCCTATTTGAAAAAAGCATCCCTTTGGTTTTTTCGGCATTTAGGACAAGTTTGAGGCGGAGCAAATCAGTCTGGATGTAGTTAAATGCAGATTTCAAAAGCTGGAAAGCCTTAGCAACTGTTTTAGCTCGACAAAAAAAAACTGTGTCGTCAGCATAGAAATGTATGGATGCATTAGGGATGTTTTTGCCTACATTATGTATGTAGATTGTAAAGAGGGTGGGTCCTAAGACTGAGCCTTGTGGTACACCATTGTTGAATGTTAAATAACTGGAGGAAGTACCATTATGTTGAACACATTGCCTCCGGTCTGAAAGATAGTTAGAGAACCAACCAATGGTGTGATCTGAGAAACCAATTTCTGAGAGTTTATGACACAAGATGTTATGATCCACAGTGTCAAAAGCTTTAGACAGGTCTAAGAAAAGTGCAGCACAATAATCTTTAGCATCCAGTGCTTCAACAACGTCATTAAGAACCTTCAGTGAAGCAGTGGTTGTGCTGTGTTGTTTCCTGAAACCAGATTGATGTGGAGGTAAGAGGTTAAATGAGTCCAGGTAATTTTTGATTTGAGAGTTTATCAGTTTTTCTAGAACCTTGGCTAAAATGCAGAGTTTAGAGATTGGTCGATAGTTGTTCAGTGAGGTGGGCTCTCCTCCCTTCAGCAAAGGAAGAACAAAGGCTGTTTTCCAAGTGTCTGGGATGGAGTTTTGTCTTATGGAGAGATTGAAGATGTGGGTCACAGGGACTGTGATGATATGAGCAGCCAGCCTTAAGAAATAAGTTGGAAGTTCATCTGGACCTGCAGATTTTTTAGGATCAAGATCTTTTAACAGTTTATTGACCTCACTGACTGAGAATGGAGAAAAAGAGAAGGTGTGATTAACTGAGGATGGACTTATAGGAGGGATTTGATTTGTAGAAGTTTGGTTATTAAGTGAAGTGGCTGATTTTTTGTTAGTAACTGTGTCAAATAAAGAACCAGAAGCAACAAAATGTTTGTTGAAACAGTTCAGGATCTCGTGCTTATTTGACACAGGAACAGAATTAACGAGAAGTTGTGATGGGAGGTCAGATGATTGGGGGGTGCCTGAGAGAGATTTAATTGTTTTCCAGAATCTGTTAGGGTCATTTAGATTTTTGGAGGTCTGAGATAAGAAATAGTTGCGTTTTGCTGCTTTAACAGCAGTTGTGCATTTATTCCTCATCTGTCGAAAACTCAACCAATCAGTGTCTGAGCCAGATTTTCTCGCTGCGGCCCAAAGATGATCTCTCCTGTGCAGGAGGTCAGCTAGCTCTGGAGTAAACCAGGGGCTGTCTCGTCCCTTTATTCTGAACTGACGAAAAGGAGCATGTATGTTCAGGAAATAAATGAAATTATTATGGAAATAGTTCCAAGCAGAGTTCACGTCATCAGTTAACAGAATACGATGCCAGTCAAAGTGAGACAGATCCCAGAGGAATGACTGTTCACAGAAATGTTTCAGATCCCTTTTTTGAATTAATCTGGGCTTAGAAGGTGGAAGTTTACTATTTCTTAAAGCCACTGTCACACAATGATCACTCAAAAGATCAGCGAATACATCTGTACCAGGGAATTTGTGAGGCATATTAGTTAGAAACAGGTCTAAGATGGAGGAATTGTCAGGGTGGCTTTTATTTAATCTGGTGGGGGAGTCGATCAGTTGGGTTAAATTAAAAGACAAGCAACATTCCTTGAATTTGTCACAGAGGGGGGTCGACACACCAATCAATGTTAAGATCTCCAGCTAAAAAGACCTCTTTGAAATTTAAATTACCAAGGAATTCCTTAATGGCATTTAATGCCTCAGGTGAAGCTGAGGGTGGACGATAGCAGCAGACTACAGTTAAAACCTGGCCTCCATTCAAGGTGATGTTTACAGATAAGGCTTCAAACTGATTTGGAATTGTTTTGGAAGACACAAAACTTGAAACCAGGGTATCTCTAATGTAAATAATGACTCCACCCCCCCTTTTTTGACGATCACAGCGGTAGATATTAAATCCATTGATTGCCACGTCATTATTCATTACAGATTTGTTGAGCCAGGATTCAGAAATAAAGATAACATCAGCCCCAGAAGAACTGACCAGGATTTTCACAGCATCAAGTTTTTTCAGAAGGCTACGAGCATTTACATGCAGAAAATGAAGCCCAGAGGCATTTTTAAAGTCATTTGGTGTGCTGTAATTAGTGGGGGGTCCAGGGTTGGGTTGAATCCCTGAGAGCAGTAACAACATTATTATCAGACATTTTCTTGAGTTTTTTGTGACTGATGTGTAATCACAGGAGTTAACAGTGTGGCAACTATCCCCGATAATTGAACCATGAGAAACATTAATGAAGACGTGATCATTCATAACCCAAAAACAGTGAAAGTTGCAGTGATGGACAGATTCAGGTGTATTAACAAGATTCAGTGACTCCAGATAATCTGAGAACTGAAAATAGTGACAGTAATATGAATGATGCAGAAAAGTTTCAGACCATAAAATGTCACAGTTCAAATGTGCAAACAAACCCGACGAGTTGGGCCAACTGCAGTTTGAGTTGGGCTGAGGGGGGCTCCGGCCCCCAGTGAAGAAGGATGGATGCTCCCATGGGAAACAGAAGCTGGGTCCAGAATCAACAGGCTGAAACAGAAACAGAAAATACGCAGCAAATAGCAGAGTGAGCTGCCAGAAAATCCTCCTGAAGTGAAAGGCATGGTCCTAGCTCGTTTCAGGTCAACAGGGGCCAACAGCGTGATCCGGAATAAAATTAATTATTATCCAGGTGAGTTTGGATGGAGGCCTGCAGCAGCTCCGATACAAACTCCGAATTTCACTCGAGCACCACGCAGCCCTGCTCCTCCACGCTGCTCCTCCGCTTCTCAGCACCCGACAGCACGGGACACCCCCGGTGAAAAACGAGACTGACCGGAGAGGCTGATGCTGAAGTTGGCAACTGGTCCGGTCCGATTCTGCTCCAGTTCGGCTCCGGCGCTCCAAGCACGAGAGACGAAGAGGCTGAAGATATCCCTGGCCCGGTTTTGCTCCGGTCTGGCGGCCCAGTCTGGCAGCGCGGTTCTGCTCCGGTCCGGCGGCCCAGTCTGGCAGCGCGGTTCTGCTCCGGTCCGGCAGCCCGGCGGCGCGGTTCTGCTCCGGTCCGGCGGCGCTTCAAAGCACCGGAGCATCTCCTCCAGGTGAACACAACGACTCCACGGAGGTGGATCGTCTTTCAGTAAAAGTAACGGGCTGCTCACTGAAGCTGAGACCGGCTCTGTTGAAGACGAATTCCCCCACAGCCACCTCGGTTCGGTTCTGGTCCAATTCGAGGGTCACAGGTACACTTCCCCCACACCTATGGAGACACCACGAGGGCCAGTCCAGCTGAAAACCAGCGAAATACCACCCGGCGATGTTTGTCGGAACCAGGTAGAACCACAAAGGTCCAGATAAGAGTTTGTTGAGGTCCAGAGAGAGAGAGAAAAAACACCGGACCTTCGTGCGTCGACTCCCCAGCTCGAGGGGTCACCTGGCCGGCAGGGTGCGCTCAGAGTGACCGATGGGGGGGGGGGGGGGGGGGCGAGCGGCCGGGCGGGCCTGGGCAAAAATATTTTTTTTTTGGAAGGTCCTGTCCGGCTCTCTGAGTCACTGAACACCGAATTCGGTTGGAAGGAGGACCAGCTTTAGTCCGGTTCGAAAAAACGGGTCAGTTTGATGATAAAAGACTGCAGAGAAGCCGGAGGGAGCTGCTGTCCATCAGCTCGCCGGAAGTGAAGTGTAGGTATGTTTTTTATTTATTTTGTTCTGTATAATTGTATTCCTAAATTTATGATCAATTGACGGCATTCTTGGATTGTATTATTTGAGTGGAGCTTTTATATAAGTCCACTGGGCTTCTGCCTCTCCCTGTGCTGTTATTGTAATTTTTTTCTTAATATCTTTGATCTGTATTTTAATTGTGCAAAATAAAATACTCGTTTGTGAGAAGGTAACTGCAGGTAAATCCTCCATTATTTGTCATAATTACGTTGTACACTTAATTGTTGAATTTAAGCTTAATGCTTAAAGCTAGTTGTTTGTTTTGTATGTTTTATATGTAGATACATGTTGCAATAACAGCATTGTAAGTATTATTGCTAGTATCACTCAGCCCCCTGTGAATAGCAAACAGCCATCAGTGTGCTAATGATCCATCGTTAGGCTGATGGTCCTCCTTGATTATGTGAGCAGCTGGTTTTGGTTGTCAGCAGTAAACTGGTTGATCCACTATGATAAGGTGCTATTTATAAGACTGAGCTGAATACAGCTCCTCAGACTGAGGAAGTCTTTCGGATGAAAGACGAAACGTTTCTACAATTTTTTTGTTTTGATTGAATGTCCAGAGGACCAGATTTAACTTTTTTAGATTTTTCTACCTGGATTATTGAGCATGCATCAGGATATTATTGATATCATTTCAAATTGGCTACTGATTTTTTTCCTAAAAGTTAACTTGGGCTACAATATGTTTCTTAGACTGTGGCTAGGATGTGCGAGAGAAGTGGGGCATGCTCTACTCACACAAGATGAGCTGTTGGTCAGGCTACTTCTTGTTGTGCCATTAACTCTATAATAGTTATTGAATCAAGTGTTTACTTATAATATGTAAAACTGGATGTTAAACAACCGTTAAAATACACCAGAATTCAGGAAATGGCATCTTCTTCATTCATAATTTTATGGGGGAGGACCCCCATACCCCCCCCCCCTACATTGCAAATGTTTCTGATGCCAATGGCCACGATGTCGCTAAACAAGTACACATTAATTTATTCATTCAAACTTTATTTAGACAGGTTAATCCCATTGAGCCTTGAGGACTCATTTACAAGAGACCTGATTATGACATATGGTGTCATATGGTGTTCAAAGTGCACTTAACTCAGTCTTGGTGGTTTGGGTTAATCGGGTGGTGGTGGCCTGGGATGGTATCAAATTCCCGGCCTGGATTATTGTCCCAGTCCACCCCTGACTGCTGTTTTTAAATGTACTTTCTAAATAAACTTGACGTGATTCTCCTCAGCACTGCTCATATGAGGAGGAGGAACAGCCCCTACCTCCTGTTATCTTTTTTTTCCTCCTCCCGTTGTCTCCTCCACTCTGTTTAATGCCCGTTTAAGCTCGAATGAGATACTGGTATTTAAACACATATTTACTGTACACAGAAAGATTTTTTAAAACGTTTATTTAAATATGTATCACTCTTGACTGACTGACTGCTTTAAAAATAAATCTGACAACTTCTTCACCACTGAGCTATCATGACGGAAAGGGGAGGGGGGAAGACTCCTTTCTGTTTCTCCGCTTTGTGTTCGGATGTGACTTTAAAATGAAATCCCGGTATTTAAATACTTTAAATACTAACAGACACAGAATGATGCCACACATAAATAATTTAAAAACTTTTATTAAAACATGTACCAGACTTGACTGCTTTTGCTTCTCCAGTCCTGACCATTGACTCACGTTGATGCAGCTTACATGCAGCTCTGCTTCCTCCTCGACAGCTGATCGATCGCTTTTAACATGAAAGCTGCGTCATAAGAAATTTTCCGTGCATTTTTCATTATCGCTGAACAAGTGAACAGGTCTGTGCATGAAGCACAAAATCCAGTAACAACATGAGAACTATCTGAAGAAATTAATTCTTGGGGGTTGGTCCTCGAGAGTATCTCGTTGGTCATTCAGGTTAGATTTCTGGTCACACTATGACATAGTGGATGGAGTTATGGTTGGGTATTTGAAACAGTGAGCAAAAGGCCTTGTACTTCTGATTACCTGAGGGCATTATCTCTATGTCACAAATGCCTGCTCCCATGAGGGGTGGGGTACTGTCATAGGAAAATGTTATGCCCCTTTTCCATAGCGACGGGTTGGAACGGTTCGACTCGGTTCAGCTCGGTACATGTTGCTTTTCCATATATTTCATTACCAGTTATAGTGGGCGGGTCCAGAATCCAATGTGCCTTACCAGTTGGTGGCGGTAGTGCTCCATTAAGCTATTAACTAGCCACCCCTAAACATATTCAAAGAAGACCCAGAAAAGATGCACAACAAAAATGGAGGATCTCGTAGCTTTATTGAACATTATGCTCAGTTGTGGCTTTTTGTCCAACGTCAAGGAGAATAGACCCAGAAAAGGCTGAAGGCAGCGAGGCGAAAGACCGGAGAAGTACAGGAGAGTGTGGAAAGCCATAAAGAAGCGAGCTACACGTCGTGTGATGGTAAGCGAATGCTAACCTGCTAGTGGGAGCCGAGCGTAAAAGTATGTAAATGTCGATTAGATATGGTTTCGTAATACATAATCTGTTTGTATGTTTCAGATGATTCTTCAGCAAAATAATCGCAGTAGACCTATGTTCTGTTTACGTCCAGCTATGGAGCGACAGCATACAATGTAGGCCATTAAAGAAGAGAGTGGCTGTTACCTTCCCTGCCCTAAACCATGGATGTATCATTTCAGTATAGACGTTGACAATAAAGATGTATTAAAAATATCTTGACTTTGTCCTGAAGTAATTTAAATTTGATGTTTTCAGGCCGAGTTAGCTCTCTCTTTTAAAGACTGACTAGTTGTTTTATTTTGTGAATAAAATAAAATAAACAGTATTTTATGCAGTTTAAATGAGGTGGTTGTAGAGGTTGGCTCCTCTACCCCTCCCTTCTCTGTTGTTTGTGTTTTTCTAATTATCTCACCACAGCTGCTGCTCATTACCTGGACCAGGTGGAGGAGCTATTTAAGCTGGAGCTTCACTCCAGATCAGTGCCAGAGCAAAGTTCTACCAAGCTCCATGTTCCTGTGACTACTGGCTGGCTGACTTCAAGCTCCTTATCGGTCTCCCTGCATGACAGCAGCGTTTTCTCCTACTCCACCTTTACTCCTGTGTGCCTCACCTGGTTCCTGGTTTCTCCTCACCTCCACCCCGGCTCCCTTGGTGATTTTTGTAAATACACTCGTTAATATACTCACCTGATCCCACCGTGGATTATTGGATTTGGATCCTGTCTCCTGTTCTCATGCTCCTGGAACAACAACGACAAGTAAGCTTATTTTTGGATTACTATCAACATTTCCAAAATCTCCTCAAGACGATTTGTCGTTCACCACCAATCTCCTCTCTATTCCCACAGTGGATCCATCCTGAGTTTGAGTTTACCAGCTACACCTGAACCAATAAATATAATTGTTTTTTTCCCTCAAGTTGTTTAATCCTTGTTTCAAACCGTTCGCCTTTGACATCACCCACAGACCTTAACAGTTTGCTCTGGCCACAGTATGTCAAAGAACGGTTTGAATGCTGATCAGGTCACCCTTGAGGGGAGGGTAAGGAGAAATGAATCTCTCTTACAGGAACTAATTACCCAACACAAGACTACACAGTCGAATCTGGAAACGGTGGGTGGAATGATTCAGTCCATCGGCAATAAAATGGGAACACTAACTCCACCCACGCCGGCCGTCTCACCACCATCAGCGCCGCCAGCGCAAAGCACCGCCCGCTCGGAACAACCCCGTGAGCCGGAGATTCGGCCGGCTGCAGTTTTTGAAGGTAACCCGGAACAATTCAATGGTTTCCTCCTCCAATGTGAACTAGCATTTGCCCGTTCTCCTTCTCTGTTCCCAAACTCTGCATCCATGATCACGTATATCGTTACTTCATTGAGAGGTGTACCTCTTGAATGGGCTCATGCCTACCTCCAGTCCCACCCTGTGGCTTCACTATCATTTAACGATTTTATTAAGGATTTCAAGAGTGTGTTTCATGTCCCTGTCCACCAGGAGGAGACGTCCCGCCATCTGTTGGCTATGAGGCAGGGTCAAGCTACCGTGGCTAAATACGCCATCCTCTTCCGGGTTACGGCGGAGAAAACCAGGTGGGATGAGGTGGCACTTAAAGGAGTATTTTCTAATTCACTTTCTAATCAAATAAAGAATCAACTGGCGCTTAGAGATGAGCCGGAGACGTTGGATGACCACATCAGTTTGGCAATCAAGATTGATAATCGCCTTCGGGAGAGGCGGGGCCAAGCTGAACCGATGGCTTCCGGGTTAACTTTTCCTCTAGCATTTTCCGCTATCAAACCCACATCACATCCAGGTACCACTCACTATGACTCCGAGCCTGAACCTATGCAGATCGGACGAACCCGACTCACGTTGCAGGAGAGGCAACGACGATTGGCAGCACGTGAATGTTTCTACTGTGGGAAGAGAGGACATTTTGTGCGATCTTGCCCAAACAAGTTAAACTCCAGCACTCACCAGCCATTCAGGGGATCCTGGTGAGTGAAGCTCGTTGTGCAACTGATTCACGTTTTTGTCTTCCTGCCAGAATTATTCTTCAACAAAGACACTATTCCATTGAGGCCCTCATTGACTCGGGAGCAGAGAAGAACCTTATTTCTCAGGATTTGGTAGATGAGCTTCAAATTCCTACCAGAAGTCTTCCTTACCCCATTCCGGTGGCTGGAGTCACCGGAAAGAACATCACCACTATCACCCAAGAAGTAACGGAGTTACCATTCATCATCTCCGAGAATCACAGAGAACTGGTTGAGTTCATGGTTTTTCACTCTCCCTCACCGCAGTTTATTTTAGGCTATCCATGGTTGGTAAAACACAACCCCATCATTGATTGGCAGAAGAAAAGAATCAGTGTTTGGAGCGATTTTTTGTTTAAGGAACTGTTTAAGGTCTGCTGGTTTTCTGTCAGACACAATAAAGGAGGTGACCTCCTCTCCACCTGATTTGTCAAAGATACCCAAGGTGTACCACGATTTAGCGCCTGTTTTTTGTAAGAATAAAGCATTATCTTTACCTCCACATCGCCCATACGACTGCTCAATTGAACTGTTGCCGGGAGCCCCTTTTCCTTCGAGTCGCCTGTATAACCTCTCTCAGAGCGAGAAAGAAACCATGCAAAAATATTTAGACGAATCATTACAATCTGGCATCATTAGCCCCTCAACGTCTCCATTAGGGGCGGGGTTTTTCTTTGTAAATAAGAAGGACGGTTCACTCCGCCCGTGTATTGACTACCGAGGTCTAAATGCGATAACCGTAAAGAACAAATACCCCCTTCCGTTAATCAACTCGGTACAGGAACAACTTCTTTCTGCCACTGTTTTTTCAAAGTTGGACCTTAGAAATGCTTATCACCTTTTGAGGATCAGGGAAGGAGATGAGTGGAAAACTGCATTTAAGACCCCTTTTGGACATTTTGAATATTTGGTGATGCCGTTCGGACTCACTAATGCTCCTGCAATTTTTCAGACTCTCATCAACGACGTTCTCCAAGATCTGATCAATAAATTTGTGTTTGTGTACCTAGATGACGTTTTGATTTATTCTACTGACATCCAGTCCCACCAGACCCATGTTCGCACTGTACTACAACGTTTGTATGAAAACCGACTTTACGTCAAAGCTGAGAAGTGTGAATTCCACGTAACCTCTGTTTCTTTCCTTGGTTTTATTTTTAATGAGGGACACTACCACACTGACCCTGAGAAGGTCCGAGCAGTACTGAAGTGGCCTACACCTACGGACAGAAAGCAACTTCAGAGGTTCCTGGGATTTGCAAACTTCTACCGTTGTTTTATCCGGAACTACAGTCAGACGGCAGCCCCTCTCACCCAACTTACATCCACGAGTCTCAAATTCAACTGGACCCCCGAGGCCGATCAAGCCTTCCGTGAGTTAAAGCAACGTTTTTGCTCTGCACCCATTCTCCATCACCCTGACCCCCAAAGACAGTTCATTGTGGAGGTGGATGCATCGGATATTGGTGCTGGGGCAGTACTCTCTCAAAGGGATCCCCACGATAATAAAACTCACCCATGTGCTTTCTTTTCAAGACGTTTCTCTCCAGCTGAACAGAACTACGATGTCGGAAACCATGAGCTGTTGGCCATAAAACTAGCCCTCGAGGAGTGGAGACACTGGTTGGAGGGGGCCAATATTCCATTTATCATTTGGACCGATCACAAGAACCTAGCGTATTTACAAGACGCCAAGCGCCTTAACCCCCGTCAGGCCCGGTGGGCGTTGTTTTTCACGAGATTCAGATTCACCATCACGTATCGCCCTGGTTCCAAGAATGTTAAACCAGATGCGTTGTCTCGACAATTCTCCATTTCCAACCGAGAGAAGGGAGACTCTGAGATCTTGCCACAAGCCTGTGTGGTCCGAGCTGTCACCTGGCCCATTGAACAGGAGATCAAGAAGGCTCAAGTTCAGCAACCTGATCCTGGGGGGGGGGACCACCTGGCACCATTTTCGTTCCAAAGAGCGTCATCCACAAGGTTTTGGATTGGGTTCATTCTCATCACTTCACCTGTCATCCCGGCATCAATAGAATGATTGAATTCACCAAGAAACATTTCTGGTGGAAGACATTGTCAAGTGACATAAAGGAATTTGTCAAGGCCTGCTCCACTTGTTCCCGAAATAAGAACAACAATCAACCACCAGCGGGTCTACTTCATCCACTACCAGTTCCGGACAGACCATGGGCAAACATCGCTTTGGACTTCATGATGGGTTTGCCACCTTCAGATGGGAAGTCCGTAGTCCTCACTGTTGTGGATCGATTTTCTAAAGCTGCCCATTTCATAGCACTCGCAAAACTCCCTTCGGCTTTTGAGACAGCCCAGATTCTTTTACAAGAGGTTTTCAGGATTCACGGCTTACCCACAGACATTGTATCGGACAGAGGCCCACAATTCATATCCCAATTATGGAAGGAGTTCTGTAAGTCCATCGGGGCCACTGTAAGTTTGTCTTCCAGATACCATCCACAATCAAACGGACAGTCAGAGAGATGCAACCAGGAGTTGGAGGCCGTCCTTAGGTGCGTGTCTGAGAAGAACCCATCTGACTGGTCAAAACACTTACTCTGGGTGGAATATGCGCACAATACCCTAACCTCATCCGCTACTGGCCTGACACCCTTCGAGGTTTCCCTTGGATACACGCCCCCACTATTTCCTCTGTTGGAGACTGAAATCCTGGTTCCATCAGTCAAGGACCACATGGACCGATGCAGGACAGTTTGGATTCAAGCTAGAGAGGCACTGTCAAGGACTGCCGGAAGGAACAAGGAATCGGCTGACAGACATCGCTCCAAAGCCCCAGACTACAAGGTAGGCCAATCTGTATGGCTCACCACCAGAGACATCCATCTAAAGGACACCTCTCGCAAGATGGCCCCCAGGTACATTGGTCCCTACACTATCGACAAGATCATAAACCCCTCTGCAGTCAGGCTCAAGTTACCGCCATCCATGAAGATCCATCCAACTTTCCATGTTTCTAATCTAAAACCAGTTTCAGTCAGCCCACTCAACCCTCCCACCAACTCCCCCCCAACCCCTCTATTGATCGACAACCAACCGGCATATAGGGTCAACCGTATCCTGGATTCAAGAAGACGGGGTAGGGGTTTCCAGTTCCTAGTCCATTGGGAGGGTTATGGACCTGAAGACAGGTCATGGATCCCAAGGTCTTTCATCCTGGACCCCAGTTTGATAGAGGCATTTTTTCGAGACCATCCAGAGAAACGGATGATGTCATCGTCCTGAGACGATCGTTAGGGGGGAGGTACTGTAGAGGTTGGCTCCTCTACCCCTCCCTTCTCTGTTGTTTTGTGTTTTTCTAATTATCTTTCCACAGCTGGTGCTCATTACCTGGACCAGGTGGAGGAGCTATTTAAGCTGGAGCTTC
>NC_056513.1:33846952-33856594 GCF_014905685.2 Nematolebias whitei | reverse complement strand
GATCCTGTCTCCTGTTCTCATGCTCCTGGAACAACAACGACAAGTAAGCTTATTTTTGGATTACTATCAACATTTCCAAAATCTCCTCAAGACGATTTGTCGTTCACCACCAATCTCCTCTCTATTCCCACAGTGGATCCATCCTGAGTTTGAGTTTACCAGCTACACCTGAACCAATAAATATAATTGTTTTTTACCTCAAGTTGTTTAATCCTTGTTTCAAACCGTTCGCCTTTGACATCACCCACAGACCTTAACAGTGGTTGATTTTTCCCTAAGGGTCATGAATGGTCATAAAGTAATCGGACAACCTGGAAGCTTCAGAATTTGTCCAGATAAAACATCATTCATGTCTGATTATTACCGTCACACACACAAGGATTTAATAAAATCTGGATTTAGCTCATAATCATGACAAACTTGAAACAGGTTTCATATACAGGGTGAGAATTTATTTTGAAGTTTCTGGTAAATTATAAAGAATACAGATTATTAAATTTATCAAATTAAACTATATATATATAAATCCTGCTAATGAACTTTTAATGAAATTTAGTTCACCATTAAATCTTTAATTAACCATATTCTTAAAAAAAACATATATATTTAAGATTTTATATGTTTTCTTCATCATTTGATGTATTTGCACTGGTGTCTACTTTTATTGTTCAATTAAATGTGTGGTTTTGTTTCTTGTACAGTTTTTAATTTTTATTTTATTTTAGTGATTTAAAGTTTAATTCTTGTTTTGTGATTTTTATATCTGTAGGTTACAATAAAGTTGAACTAAAGGCTGTAGCTCTTCTTTAAACATATTTGAGGGAAATATTCCTGAGATCCAATAATTTTGTCCCTTTATGATTTTTCAGCTGAGTTAACTTTAACAGATTAATAGTTATTAAAGTCCCTGTGATGGACTTGCGACCCGTCCAGGGTGTACCCCGCCCCTCGCACAGTGATTGCTGGACATGGGCACCAGCGACCCCTGTGACCCAAAATAGATTAAGCGGGTAAAGATAATGGATGGATGGATGGATAGTTATTAAAGTGAAAACAGGATTTCATGATCAAGCCAGCACCATTTTTTTTTTTTTTTAATAATCATTGATTAAAAAAAAATATATATTTTTTTAATACATAAAATGTCTGCAGGGGCTCAGGGGCTTGGGGTCCGGCTTTCAGGAGCACGCGAGGCCGGGGCTCAGGGTCCGGCGTTGCACGCTCCTGCAAGTTGGCAGCACGAAGGATCTTCTGTGGTGACCGTTGGAGCTCGGAGCTGTGGAGATGACACCCTGCCCGATCTGAGGGTGCTCCGAGGCTCCGGTGGAGAGGACCGGGGGGGAGCTCCATCTTGCTCACTCTGAATTTTGTCGTTGGTCACCAGACACAAAAAATGCCTGCACTTCAGCATTAGGCCACTGTGTTGTCATTGTTGTTTTAAAATCTTAAACAATTAGGTCCAGCCGCTGCTCCAAGTTTGAGTAATTGCAAATAGCGGATTGGGTTGTTGCGAAAGTTTCTCAAATAACCAGTGACTCCGCACCCCCTGGCTAATCAGTGATCAACAGTGTTCTGATGTCACTTTTTGGTGCCAGCTCGGCACAGATGGAACCCCAGAGAAATGGGTCCTGAAAAAGGGTTTCGGCTCCACAAATAATTGCTACTGGAAAAAGCCTTGGAACCATACCAAGCCGAGTCGAACCGTGGTGAAGAGGAGCTATGGAAAAGGGGTATTAGTTAATAACAGGAAGCTACCGAGAGACAGCAGGAAGTCTTTCAAAAAAAAAAAATGAAAATAAAAATTTTGAAATTTATGAAAAAAATACATAAATAAGACGCTCCAGCATTTAAACAGCGGGGTGCAAATTGTGAGAAAAAAGTAGCAGCTTGTACAACAGCAATCATAGGTTATCACATATGAGGACATGTCCTGCATCAAGTCACCCCCAAAAAACCAAAAAACATTCAAGTTCACATTTATTCCTGAAGTAACTTTAGACATTCGGGTGCTGAGATTGTGTAGCTGTAGTGCAGCCAACTTGGGAACAAGAAGTCACAGGTTCAACTCCCTGCCATGCCCACATGTAGTGGTGTTCTTGAGCAAGACACCCAATCCCTAACTGCTTCCTGGACACTTAAATAGCTGCTCACTCTCCATCTGGGTGTATCTCATGTGTGATGGGTTAAATGCAGAGAACTAATTTCATCATTATATGGGAACATACAATGATGACAACTAGGGGTGGGTGATATGGCTCAAATATAATATCGTGATATTTCAGAGCATTCTTACGATAACGATAAATTTCGTGATATAAAAATTTTTTAAAAAAATCAGTTATTTATTGGACAAAATTAACTTAAAATGTTGCTTGCAGTGTTATATAAAAATAAAAAAACAAAGGGTAATTTTACTGAAATTACTTTATTTAGTATTCAGTCTCCAAGTATAAAAATAAAAATGATCCTTCTGTTATTTAGATTGAAAAAGTCTGCACAAAATATAGATCAATAAATCCACCACAAAAACTAAAGTGCAGGTGAAGTTTCCCAAAATAACTAAATAAAATGAAGTTCAAGATCTGTTGAGCATAAATGTAACAAAATATATGTTTTCTTTAAATGAGCTATAACTTCCAGAACTTGTAACAAGGTGATCAGCTGACCCTGAAGCTTGTTGGTGTTTCAGCTTCCTCTGTTCCTGCAGGAATGATTCATTTCTCTGATGCTCTGTCTCTGACCACCTGACTCTGTTCTTGCTCCATGGACAGTGGAACTAAGAGACAGATCTGCGTGTGTTTGCACCGGCAGCTCAGCGCTCGGTTCTGTTAAGGGGGCGGGGCGCCCTGACATATTAAGTCATGAAATTAGCATATCATGATATCATTTTTTTGCCCAGGCAAGCTTTTTTTTACCAGTATTATCGTGAACGATATGATATGGCCCAGCCCTAATGACAACACAAAGAAACCCCCCCCCCCCCCCCCCCAAAAAAAAATGTTTGTTGAGCTCTGTTAGAAAAACAGTGCCAGGAGGAAACCCATTTGTGTATGGGGAAAACAAAATTCCCACAGAAAAACCCCAGGTGAGACAATTTAGAGTTACCAATCAGTCTAACATGCATGTTTTTGGTCTGTGGGAGGAAACTGGAGTACCTGGAGAAAACCCACGGACAGAACATGAAAACTCCACCCAGAATGCCCCCCACTCTGGGATTCGATCCAGTGACCTTCTTGCTGAGTGGCGGCAGCTTTACCAACTTTAAAATATAGCAACACTAAAATGTTAGTACCACAATGACTAAAAACAGGCAGTCAATAAAAAAATAATAGTCTAAAATAGTAGTCAATAGTAAAAAATGACTAGAAAATGCTAATCTTACTATCTACAATTTGCTGTTCCAAGTTACTTGAAGCAAACTGAGACGAGTATAAGGGACAGAGTTCCACAGCTGAACACCTGAAACGGACCTGCTAAATGAAGATGATCTTGTCACATGGCAGCAGCTTTTTGACGGCAACTTTCTTCGCACAGTTATTCTGCAGACACAAAAAGAAGTTGTGCTGTAAGTTGCCTAGGATATCAGCAGTTTCATTCTGTGAAATAACAAATATAGAAGTTAAACTAGTGCAATGATGTATGTTGCATTACTGCAGTGCTTCACAATTATTTTCTGTTGTGCCCCCCCAGAAAGAAGTAAACATTTTGCGTCCCCCCAACTCTCCACCGCACAATTTTAAGTCTATACAATTGTTATAAGTACACCTCTGCCTAACATTGTGTCCTTGTTAACATTAAAGAAAAAAAAAAGAATATAAATCAACTTACAAGGAAGAATAACTTTATTAACATTTTTTTAGTCTGTAACAGAAACAACTTACAGTGCATTAATTTGCCTGAAAAAAAAAAACAATCCTTTTTTAAAATGTAAACATTTATGACCATTTGCTATTGAAAAATAAAATTAAATATAATCAATAAATAATAAATTCAAATTGATCAGCAACATTTTAACTCAGGAGTGTTAAAACACTTTGACCCACAAAACAAAAATGAATAAAACAATTTATGCAGATTTTTTTAAAAATCAAAATGCGGAAGTCAGGATCAATGAGCACACTCATCGATAAAACGAACAAAAAAAATTGTCAACATGAAAGAGGAAAGAGGGGACAGGTAACCCTCTTGCTTTGAGTTTACTCTTTGTCACCTGCGATCTGTGGGTGACAAGCGTCCAGAGAATCATAAAAATAGCAGCTTAACTGAGGTGAATTTATTTTGTTAGCAAAGAATAGAGTCCTAACATTTACTAAACATTACTTCTGTAAATTGTGCCTTGACAAACTTATCAATAAAACTAAAACATTTTGTCAACGCAAAAGAGGAAAGATGGGGCAGGTGTCGCTCTCGCTCTCTTTGTTGCATGCGCGCTGTGAGTGACGTCCAGAGCGCATGGACATAAAAACAGCAGCAGAGGACGGCGGAGGTGACTGTTGGAGTTTATTTATCATGTCAGCAGCAGAGGGAAGAGACACGGTTCATGCATGGCTCCCAAAACAACAAGGCAGCCATATTTGTTCGTAACTTTATTATTAGGAACGCATGCGACAAAATGAGAATGGTGGAAAAAAAAAAAAACTACTCCCTGCGGCAAAAAAAGCATGTTTTCTAGTGTCACATGCACCCACCCCCCGGCATTGTCCATGAGGACCAGAGCAACCCACCACAAAAACGCTTCTTTCCATTTAATGTATTGCTCATCAACAAGGTCCATGTGTTGAAGTGATGTTTTATTTGTACATGTATGTATAAATGATGCTAAGATGGCTGCCCTCAGCCGAGCCGCAGCTTCACAGGCTCCCGATGAACTCAATCTCTTTTGCTCAAAAAAGAAACCGTCCAGATGACCTGACTGAACATTGTTGAATTTATTTTTTTTTGTTCCTGCTGTTTTTGTTTTAACTTTTTTTTGTGTGTGCCTACAATGCACATCCATGGTATAGGTATGACCACAACTCACTTGTGGAGTTTTCTGTGTCTCTGCCTTGCCATCGTGCCATCCTGCCATTGTGGTTCAGTCCTTCCAACCTTGGGCTCAGGCCTGTCATGGCGGCTGTCTCCATGATCCTCCATCTGTCTGCATGGACTGAACTCTACGGACCCGTTTGATTCCACAGGAAAATCTTGGATGTTCTTCTTCTGCCAGACCCTGTTCTGGAGGGCAGTCTGGGAGGGCAGCTTCTGCGGTCCTTATTATCATCACATTGCTGACGGGACCTGCTAACAAGACCTGCTAATGCTGCTAACAAGACCACGCCACTAACAGTACCATGGTAAATGGACTGTACTTATATAGCGCCTTTCTATCTAGTCAAGATACTCAAAGCGCTTTACACTATGGTTACACTGGATGTAACTGGGACCAAGTGTACACAATTTTGTTCCACCTCATGTACCACTTGCAATGCGAATGACAATAAAGAACCTTGAATCCTTGAAATGTTCATACATATATTTGTATGCAAATCACTTTTATTATTTATGTTGCACTAAGAGCCTGAATCAAATTCTCTGCATATGCAAATGTACATGGTGATAACAAAAATAAGTTGATTCTGTTTAATGGCAGCAGTAAAACGCACAATTTTAAACAATAGCAATATTGTGTTATATGAGTACAATATTCTTAAATGTAAGAATTGTGGAATTTGTAATTACTATATATTTGACGACATTGATGTGATATGGTATTCCTCCCATCTCTTCACACTTCTTGATGTTGATCCTCTCTGGATCTCCAGCAGCCAAAACAGGAGAGTTGGGATCAGCCTATAATAAAACAGGATCAAAAGTTAATTTCCATCATTGTTCTCGTTCTTTGCTGTCACCTTCCAAACATTGATTATCTTTCGCTTGTTCCGAAGTCAGGTCGTGGGGGCAGCAGCTTGAACTAGGGCGGAGTACCAAACTTTGGTTCTTTTATGGTACAGACTGAACTGCTTTGGTTGGTGTATGGATCAAAATATGCCTCGCCTTTCGGTGTCAAGTTTTGGTGATTGGCTGTAACTTTACACGTGGTTTCAACCACGTCAAAAGTTACAGCCATTGCCAGTGCTGCAACGCAGGAAAAAACAGGAAAAACAGACGGGGTTCATGTGGTTTCTAAGGCAAGCCTTAATATGTACTAGTGCCTGACTGTGCATGGAATTTAAAAGCGTAAAGTTGCTCCGTATTTGGCTGGAAAAAGAGCGTACTTTAGCCATCCTCCTCTCAGTGTTTAAATCAGCCTGTGGGTGTTTGAGAGCCTGAACGGCCTGATTCAAAATCTACACAAGAAGACTCTGCTTCGCACTGAGGACGGAGCTGTGCCTGGGATTTCAGCTGGTAACTTTACGTTTGTTAACGTTACTGCAGCTTAATGCGTGCATCGCGGTGAGTTAAAACTAGGATCCATGTAATAACACTAACTTTAAGATATTAGTGTGTAGCTTTATTTTGTGTCTATCTTTATTAGGCCTTTTGCACCGTTCCTACTCAGCCCCATCTCAGCCCCAAATCTGCTCAGCCCGCCATGGAAAGATCCCTTCAGCACCAGTACTTTTTTTAGCTGAGTTTTAGCTGATTCGAGGCTGATTCGGGACATCTTTTTGTTCCTGCTTCTCTGGTGGGATCATTCGAGCTGACTCCGGACCGAAACGTGAATGCAGGACACTGACTGGTCAGGAGGAGGAGTCATTGGATCTCAAAAACTTTTAACCAATCCACCATTTGCAATTTCTCAGAACGTGGAGCAGCAGCTGGATCTATTTTTAAAATTTAAAACAATAATGACAACACCGTGTTTAATGCTGAAGTCCAGGCGTTTTTTGTCTTTGGTGACCGACGACAAAATTTGAGTGACCAAAGTCACAGCGGAGGATCATATGAGCTGCCGACCCGTTGAAGCACGCGAGACTGGACCCCGAGCCTCGGCCTCACATGCTCACAAAGGCCGAATTCTGAGCCCTGGCAGGCGGGAGGACTGAGAGTCTGGGTCGGAGTGGAAACTTTTTCTTTCTTTTTAATTTTTTTTTTATGTATTAAAAAATAATGTTTTTTATCAGTGAAGAATAAAAATAAATAAACGGTGCCAGCTTTATCATGAAATCCTGTTTTCACTTTGACTTTATTAAATAATCTGTTAATTAAATTTAACTCATCTGAAAAATCATAAAAAGACAAAATTATTGGATCTCTCAGGAATATTTCCCTCAAACATGTTTAAAGAAGAGATACAGCCTTTGGTTCAACTTTATTTTAACCCACAGATGTACAAATCACAAAACAAGAATTACACTTTAAATCATTAAAATAAAATCTGTATACAAGAAACAAATTACATATCTAAACTGAACAATAAAAGGCACAACGAGTGCAAATACATCAAATGATGAAGAAAAATATAGCATTTTAAATACAATTTAATTTTAAACATAAATGTGTTTGTAGGATCTGGTTCAACAGATTTAATTCAGTTTATATAGCGCCAAGTCACAACAGAAGTTGTCTAAGGGCACTGAACAGAAACATCCATCCATCCATTTTCTTACGCTTATCCGGGGTCGGGTCGCGGAGGTAGCAGCCTAAGTAGGGAGGCCCAAACTTCCCTCTCCCCAGCCACTTGGGCCAGCTCTTCCGGGGGAATCCCGAGGCGTTCCCAGGCCAGCCGAGAAACATAGTCCCTCCAGCGTGTCCTGGGTCTTCCTCTTCCGGTGGGACGTGTCCGGAACACCTCACCAGGGAGGCGTCCAGAACGCATCCTAAGCAGATGCCCAAGCCACCTCAACTGGCTCCTCTCGACATGGAGAAGCAGCGGCTCTACTCTGAGTGTCTCCCGGATGATCGAGCTTCTCACCCTATCTCTAAGGGAGAGCCCAGACACCCTGCGGAGAAAACTCATTTTGGCCGCTTGTATCCGAGATCTCATTCTTTCGGTCACAACCCAAAGCTCGTGACCATAGATGAGGGTGGGAACGTAGATCGATCGGTAAATTGAGAGCTTCGCCTTTTGACTCAGCTCTCTCTTCACCATGACAGACCTGTACAGCGCCTGCTTCACTGCAGACGCTGCACCTTTCCGCCTATCGATCTCACACTCCATTTTTCCCTAATTTGTGAACAAGACCCCAAGATGCTTGAACTCCTCCACTTGGGGTAGGACCTCCTCCCTGACTCGGAGAGGGCACTCTACCCTTTTCCGGCTCAAGACCATGGCCTCGGATTTGGAGGAACTGATCTTCATCCTGGCTGTGTCGCACTTGGCTGCGAACTGCTCCAGCGAAAGCTGTAGATCACGATCTGATCAAGCCAATAAGACCACATCATCTGCAAAAAGCAGAGACGCAATCCTAAGGCCACCAAAACGGATCCCCTCAACACCTTGGCTGCACTTAGAAATTCTGTCCATAAAAGTTATGAACAGAATCGTGACAAAGGTCAACCTTGGCGGAGTCCAACTCTCACTGGGAACAAACCCGACTTACTGTCGACGATGCGGACCAGGCTCTGACACCGGTCATACAGGGACCTAACAGCCCGTATCAAAGGGCCCGGTACCCCATACTCCCAGAGTACCCCCCACAGGGTTCCCCAAGGGATGCGGCTGAACGCTTTCTCCAAGTCCACAAAGCACATGTATTGCACATTGCCAGTTGGGCAAACTCACACGCACCTTCCAGGACTCTGCTGAGAGTGTAGAGCTGGTCCAGTGTTCCACGGCCTGGACGAAAACCACACTGCTCCTCCTGAATCCGAGGTTCGACTATCCGACGGACCCTCCTCTCTAGAACCCCCAATAGACCTTACCAGGGAGGCTTAAGAGCGTGATTCCCCTGTAGTTGGAACACACTCTATGGTCCCCCTTTTTGAATAGGGGGACCACCACCCCAGTCTGCCAATCCAGGGGAACTTCCCCCGATGTCCACCCAATATTGCAGAGTTGTGTAAGCCAACACAACCCTACAACATCCAGAGCCTTAAGGAACTCCGGGCAAAGCTCATCCACCCCTGGGGCCCTGCCACCGTGGAGCTTTTTAACCACCTCGGTGACCTCAGCACCAGAGATTGGAGGGACCGACCCAGAGTCCCCAGGCTCCGCTTCCTCAGTGGAAGATATGCCGGTGGGATTGAGGAGGTCTTCAAAGTATTCTGCCCACTGACCCACAACATCCCGAGTTGAGGTCAGTAGCACACCACTCTCACTATAAACAGTGTTGGTGGCGTACCGCTTCCCCCCCCCCGAGACGCCGGATGGTGGACCAGAATTGCCTCGAAGCCGTGTGGAAGTCATTCTCCATGGCCTCTCCGAACTCCTCCCATGCCCGAGTTTTTGCCTCAGCGACCACTCGAGCCGCATGTCGCTTGGACTGCCCGTACCCATCAGCTGCTTCCGGGGTCCCACAGGCCAAAAAGGCCTGATAGGACTCCTTCTTCAGCCTGACAGCATCCCTCACCGCCGCTGTCCACCATCGGGTTTGAGGGTTGCCACCGCAACAGGCACCGACAACCTTGCAGCCGCAGCTCTGGTAAGCTGCCTCGACAATAGAGGCACGAAACATGGTCCACTCAGACTCAATGTCCCGTATGTCCAGAACCCCCCCCCCC
>NC_056513.1:33843777-33846852 GCF_014905685.2 Nematolebias whitei | reverse complement strand
TTTTACATAAATTGCCTCCTTCACCCCCCTCTCAAACCATCTGTGTTCTCGGTCCAAAATGTGCACATTTTGGTCCTCAAAAGAGTGTCCCTTATCTGTCAGGTGGAGGTGAACAGCTGAGTCTTGTCCTTTGGAGCTGGCTCTCTCCTGTGTTGAGCCATGCGTCTGTGAAGAGGCTGTTTAGTTTCTCCTATGTAGAGGTCTGGACAGTCCTCGCTGCACTGGACCGCATACACTACACCACTCTGTTTGTGTATGGGTGTTTTTGTCTTTAGGGTGGACCAGTCTCTGTTTTCTGTTGCAAATAAAGTCCAGTTGTTTTTGTATTGAACGCTTTTTGAATTCCTGAACAGTACTTTTTCCGTTACCAATTTTATAAATAATATTAATTCTAACAAGAAAAAAAAATCACGTTACACATTACAGTACAAATCGTGAGTTTTATTTTTTAACTTTGGTATTTTTTCATTCCAAGCAGTTCTGCTACATAAAAATAAACAAATAAATTCCAGGTCAAAAGAACATTTTCAAACCAGTGACACATCAGTGTCTAATGCTCACTGCTAAACACTGAGGCCCTTTTCACTTAACAGATTTTTTCATAAAAATCAATATGTCTGCTTTCTCTGGACACAAACAAGCCCCCTCCTCCTGGCTTATGGTGTCTCCAGCAGTAGAAAGTATTAGCTCTGAGGGTGTGGATGATGCACACACACACAGAGATACCTGGTCGCCAAGTCTGATAGCATTGGCATAGTGTCCCTCACATTCCACCAGTAGGTTACTGGATTCACTGAGGTTCGGTTTGATGGCAGACTTCTGTACCTCGTGTCTCTTCCTGAATCTTCTCTGTGGTTCTCTGGGGTTTTGGGCTCTTATCAACTCCCTAACTGACATGAGAACAAAACATCAACAATAACATGGTTGTGTTATTATTGCTTTAAAACCATTATCTAGGCTGAGAGATAAAGGCTTAACAGGTCAACAATATCCTTTAGAGCTTACTTACCTCCACCATGCACCCTCCACTTTAGAAAAAAGCATCAAACTTTTAACAACAATGTTTGTGGCTGTCCTGTGGCCCCCATATCGCTTTTCTTTTGTCTGTCTCTGTCCTCCTCACATCAGAGTCAGAGGCTCCTGTGAGAAGAACATTAACAGTGAACATTGGTGAACTGTTTAACCAGTTGACTCGATGGATGAGCACATTTTTACAAGCTAAGCTTTATCTGCTACTGTCAATCTTTAGTTACCTTTTGAATATAGCTAGCTACATATGCCCCTTTTGCACCACTCCCACTCAGCCCTGCTAAGATCAGCCTGGATTTGCACCATACTTCAGGACGGGTTCTGGAGGCGTGTCCAAAATCCTGCTAATTAACTTTTAATTAACTTTAGTTCACCAAGTAAGAGTTCTGGGATGAGATAAACTCAAAGCAGTCTGCTCCTCAGATAAATAATGTTAAATTACTTTTATATATGAATGTTTCTGTTCATACAGATTCATATGGGGACGGGTTCTGACTGTCGTTTGTGCATATGCACCAAACGGCAGTTCAGATTATCCACCCTTTCTGGAGTCCTTGGAGGGGGTACTGGAAAGTGCACCTCCTGGGGACTCCCTTGTTCTGCTGGGGGACTTCAATGCTCATGTGGGCAATGACAGTGAGACCTGGAGGGGTGTGGTTGGGAGGAACGGCCCCCCTGATCTGAACCCGAGTGGTGTTCTGTTGTTGGACTTCTGTGCTCATCATGGATTGTCTATAACGAACACCGTGTTCAAGCATAAGGGTGTCCATATGTGCTCTTGGCACCAGGACACCCTAGGCTGCAGTTCGATGATCGACTTTGTCATCGTCTCATCTGATCTGTGGCCGCATGTCTTGGACACTCGGGTGAAGAGAGGGGCAGAGCTGTCCACTGATCACTACCTGGTGGTGAGTTGGCTCCGATGGTGGGGGAGGATGCCGGTCAGACCTGGCAGACCCAAACGTATTGTGAGGGTTTGCTGGGAACGTCTGGCAGAGTCTCCTGTGAGACGGAGTTTTAACTCCCACCTCCGGGAGAACTTTGAACATGTTCCGAGGGAGGTGGGGGACATTGAGTCCGAGTGGACCATGTTTCGTGCCTCTATTGTCGAGGCGGCTTACCGGAGCTGCGGCCGCAAGGTTGTCGGTGCCTGTCGCGGCGGCAACCCTCGAACCCGATGGTGGACACCGTCAGTGAGGGATGCTGTCAGGCTGAAGAAGGAGTCCTATCGGGCCTTTTTGGCCTGTGGGACCCCGGAAGCAGCTGATGGGTACCGGCAGTCCAAGCGACATGCGGCTCGGTTGGTCGCTGAGGCAAAAACTTGGGCATGGTAGGAGTTCAGAGAGGCCATGGAGAATGACTTCCGCACGGCTTCGAGGCGATTCTGGTCCACCATCCGGCGTCTCAGGTGGGGAAAGCGGTACGCCACTAACACTGATTATAGTGGGAGTGGTATGCTGCTGACCTCAACTCGGGATGTTGTGGGTCGGTGGGCGGAATACTTTGAAGACCTCCTCAATCCCACTGGCACATCTTCCACTGAGGAAGCGGAGCCTGGGGGCTCTGGGTCGGGCCCTCCAATCACTGGTGCTGAGGTCACCGAGGTGGTTAAAAAGCTCCTCGGTGGCAGGGCCCCAGGGGTAGATGAGATTCGCCCGGACTTCCTTAAGGCTCTGGATGTTGTAGGGTTGTGTTGGCTTACGCGACTCTGCAATATTGCGTGGACATCGGGGGCAGTTCCCCTGGATTGGCAGACCGTGGTGGTGGTCCCCCTATTCAAAAAGGGGGACCGTAGAGTGTGTTCCAACTACAGGGGAATCACGCTCTTAAGCCTCCCTGGTAAGGTCTACTCGGGGGTTCTGGAGAGGAGGGTCCATCGGATAGTCGAACCTTGGATTCAGGAGGAGCAGTGTGGTTTTCGTCCTGGCCGTGGAACACTGGACCAGCTCTACACTCTCAGCAGGGTCCTGGAGGGTGCGTGGGAGTTTGCCCAACCTACATGTGCTTTGTGGACTTGGAGAAGGCGTTCGACCGCGTCCCTCGGGG
>NC_056513.1:33839130-33843677 GCF_014905685.2 Nematolebias whitei | reverse complement strand
ATATGCTAATTTTTTGGGACAGGCATTTTGGGTTTTCATGAGCTGTATGCCATAATCATCAGTATTAAAACAATTAAAGACCTGAAATATTTCAGTTGGTGTGCAATGAATCTGAAATATATGAAAGTTTCATTTTTATCATTACATTATCTTTATCTGGCATCTGCTAAAACTATTCCAAGCCAGATGGAATTAATGGCAGTAAACATTACTTTGCATGGAGGCCAGACCTTATTTGTCATTTGCTGTTATTGACCCCCCTCAGCATCCCCTGAGGCTCTGTCCTCTCTGTTAGACTTCCTAGCTAATTTAAATTTCAATTAAGTCCTCGTCGCCTGAGAGTTCAATGTGAATTTGAAAACAATAAGCCCACCCTGTGATAAATTCAAGGAATGCTCGTCACTTAATCTGACCCAAATCATTGACACACCCACCAGACCTAACAAGTGTTGTCCTGAAAAATCTTCAATTTCAGACCTCATTTTAACAAATATGCCCCATAAATTCCCTGGTTTGGATGTTTTTGCTGATGATATGAATGATCATTGTCAGAAATCTGGGAACCCAGAGTGGTAAGAGACCAGAACAGGACAAGACTCTGATAGAAAAAGTAACAGTGCTTATTATTTACAGTGATAATTTGTACAGGAGATCATCTCTTGGAGATCCTGGAAAGAGTACTGGGTCAGTGATGTCCACTTGCAAGGCAGAGTACAGTTGGTAATTTGTTTGCCTTTTCTCTTACAGGTGGTGGCGCAGTTGTTAGGTGTAGGTTTAATCTACCAGGAGCTCCAGAGATGAGGAACCAAGAAGGACAGGCAAGGCAGGTCGAGCAGGCGAGTGGCTGGAAGGCAAGGCACGGGATTCAGGGACAGGAACCATGGCAGGACCAGGACTGGACAGGATCCAAGGAAGCAGGAGTACTGCGGGCACAAGGAACAAGGTAAGTACAACTCGTGGGTCATACAGCATACAGGCCAAAAGCATAAATACCAAAAAGGGTTCAATGCACCAGTGAAGAGTCACACTGGACAGCAGCCTTAAATAGTAGCGGAGCCTCATCAGGTGGATGGCCTACAGCTGGTGGTAATTGGCTGCCATCTTGGAGGAGGAGCTGCAGGCAGTGGAACTCTTATTGTACCCCCACTCAAGAATTGCCCCCAGGCGACCTGAGGCACTTCTCGGGGTGAGCTCTGAAGAAGGCGGTGATGAGACTTGGGTCTAGGATGAATGATCGTGTGATCCACGACCTCCCTTCAGGTCTGTAACCCTCCCAGTCGACTAGGTACTGGAACCCCGACCTTGGCGTTGCACGTCCAGAATGATCCTGATGCTGAAAGTCGGTGGTTATCAATCAACCAGGTGGGTGGAGGGAGGTCGGCTGGAGGGCACAAGGGACTTACTGATACGGGTTTTACCTGGGAAATATGGAAAGTAGGATGGATTTTCATGGAGCTGGGGAGTTGAAGGCACACTGCAGAGGGATTTATGATTTTAATGATGGGGAAAGGGCCAATGAACTGGGGCACCATCTTTCTGGGTGTGTCCTTGAGATGGATGTCTGGTGGAGAGCCACACTTTCAGACCCACATGATAAGATGGAGCTGAGGAACAGTGACGATTGGCAAATCTTTTATTTTGGGCTGCTGTCCGCATTAGTGCTACTTCTGCATGCCGCCAGACTTGTCAACATCAGCGAAAGTGGTGTTGAACTGATGGAACAGAGATGTCCGTCTCCTGGCTGGGGAACAAGGGGGGAATATAGCCAAGGGAGGCCTCGAAAGGTGACATACCTGTGGCTAATGATTTATGAGTGTTGTCGGCATACTCTACCCACACCAGGTGCTGGCTCCAGGCTGAGGGGTTTCTCTCTACGACGCAGCGAAGAGTAGTCTCCAGCTCTTGGTTGTAGCAGTCGGCCTGGCCATTGGACTGGGGGTGGTATCCTGATGTGAGACTGGAAGATGCCCTTGGAGTTTTGCAGAAAGATCACCAGACCTGGGAAATAAATCGTGGGCCACAGTCTGAGACCACATCGGAGGGTATATCATGGACTCTAAACACATACTGTATCAACAGTTGGACGATTTCAAATGCAGACAGGAGCTTAGGCAGGGGAACAAAATGGGCCGCTTTAGAAAACCTGCTGATAACTGTTAGAATTGTGGTGTTACCTTCACTGGGGGGCAGACCCATGACAAAGTCCACCAAAATGTGTGACCAGGGATGACTGGGGGTAAGCAAGGGTTGTAGAAGTCCAGCAGGTGGTTGGTTGCCAGTCTTATTTCTTGCGCATGTGGAACAAGCACAAGTGTGGGTAGAGTATGCCGACAACACTCATAAATCATCAGCCACAGGGTGGGCCACCAGAAATGACTCTTTACAAGGGGGAGCATGCGAGAAGTACCAGGGTGACAAGAAAATTTATGGGTGGGTAACCAGCCCTATACCTTAGCTCTCTTAACAGAGGGGACAAAGAGGGTTCCAGCGGGTCCGGTGTCGGAGTCGGGTTCATCTCTTTGAGCCTCCTGAACCTCCTTCTCAATGTCTCATGTGAGGGCCCCCACCACACAAACTGGGAGAATGATGCTCTCCTCAGTCTCAGAACTGTCTGGGGAAGAAAACTGCTGCGAGAGTGCATCAGGCTTGACATTCTTTGATCCAGGTCTGAAAGTCAAGATGCAATTGAAGTGGTTAAAAAACAAAGACCAATGTGCCTGCCTGGGAGTTAACCGTTTGGCGTCCCTGAGATAGGAGGTTTTTATGATTAGTCCATATCAGAAAAGGGGTTACCGTGCCTTCCAACCAGTGATGTCACTCTTCTAATGCCAATTTAACAGCCAGTAGCTCATGATTCCCAACATCATAGTTTCTCTCTGCTGGGGATAAGCATTTGGAGAAAAATGCTCAGGGATGGACCTTATTATCTTCAGGGGACCTTTGGGAGAGAACAGCTCCAACTCCTGAGTCCGAGGTGTCCACCTCCAAAATAAATAGTCATTTAGGGTTGGGATGGCACAGAACTGTAGTGGAAGAGAAGAGTCATTTGAGTTTACAGAAAGCAGAGTCGGCTTCAGTGTTCCATTTAAAGGTTCAACTAGTAAAAGTGAGTTGGGAGAGAGGAGAAGTGATTTGGCTGTAATCTTTAATGAATTGCCTATAAAAGTTGGTGAACCCAAGAAAAGGCTGAAGCTGCTTCCTAGTCTCAGGAACAGGCCATTCGACCACGGCCTTGTTTTTTTCTGGGTCTGTTCTGTAACACCCCCCTTCGAATATGAAACCCTAGAATGACACAGAGGAGACATGGAACTCGCACTTCTCACCCTTTACAAACAGTTGGTTTTCATAGAGTCTCTGAAGCACCGTCTTGACTCTCTTTACATGCTCATCCTTATCCTTAGAGTAGATAAGGATGTCATCCAGGTGCACGAAGACACAAAGGCTGACTGAAGCTGTTCATGAATGGAGTTGATTAACGGGAGTAGATACTTATTTTTAATAGAGATATTATTCAGCCCCCGATAGTCGATGCAGGGATGGGGAGTCTTGTTCTTTTTGGACACAAAGAAGAAGCCAGCCCCCACAGGAGAGGTGGAGGGACGAATAATGCCTGAAGCAAGGGACTCTTCAATGTATTTCTTCATGGACTCTCTTTCTTTTTAAACAGACAATTCCAACAACGTAATCCGGAAAAGATCATTCAGCTGACCAGCTCCGAACCGTAGAGGCTGGAGCTGTCCTTGGGTCAGTTCTGGTCCGGTTCCGTCAGAGTCCTCCGCAGCAAACAGCAAACGCCCATGAAGAGGGCTGGTTTTTCGATGAGCAAGTATCAAGCTACCCGCTGAGGCTGAGACTGGCTCTGTTCTGGTCTGGCTCGGGTCAACTTCCCCACAGCCAACAGCAAACACCCACAAGGAGAGCCGGTCCGACATAAAGCCAACGCAAAACCATAAAGCGATCCCGGTCAGAAAAGAACAGACCACAGAGGTCCGTAAGAAAAGTCCAGTTGAAATCCAGAGAAAAACACTCGACTTTCAGACAACGTCTCCACCGCTTGAAAGGCCACCTGGCTGGCAATCTGCACTTGGAGTGGCCGATGTGATGGAAGCAGTCCTGGTCCAGGACCGAAAAATTCTTTGACTGTTCCGTTCGTAGCACTGAAGATGGTTGGAAGTTGGACCAAAACTGTTAGCCTGGATCGAAATCGGGTCAGTTTAATGTTACTGGGACTGCAGAGAAGCCAAGGAGCTGCCATCTTGCAGATGGCAGGTTATATACAATATATATATCCATCCATCCATCATCTTCCGCTTATCCGGGGTCGGGTCGCGGGGGTAGCAGCCTAAGTAGGGAGGCCCAGACTTCCCTCTCCCCAGCCACTTGGTCCAGCTCCTCCGGGGGAATCCCGAGGCGTTCCCAGGCCAGCCGAGAAACATAGTCCCTCCAGCGTGTCCTGGGTCTTCCTTTGGGCCTCCTCCCCGTGGGACGTGTCCGGAACACCTCACCAGGGAGGCGTCCAGGAGGCCCGAGCCACCTTCATATATATA
>NC_056513.1:33826504-33839030 GCF_014905685.2 Nematolebias whitei | reverse complement strand
ACCACTGAGCAACAGTCCAGTGCTGCTTCTCTGTAGCCCAGGTCAGGTGCTTCTGCCACTGTTTCTGGTTCAAAAGTGGCTTGACCTGGAGAATGTGGCACCTTTAGCCCATTTTCTGCACACACCTGTGCACGGTGGCTCTGGATGTTTCTACTCCAGACTCAGTCTACTGCTTCCGCAGGTCCCCCAAGGTCTGGAATCGGCACTTCTCCACAATCCTCCTCAGGGTCCGGTCACCTCTTCTCGTTGTGCTGCGTTTTCTGCCACACTTTTCCCTTCCCACAGACTTCCCACTGAGGTGCCTTGATACAGCACTCTGGGCCTATTCGTTCAGCAATTTCTTTCTGTGTCTTACCCTCTTGCTTTAGGGTGTCAATGATGGCCTTCTGGACAGCAGTCAGGTCGGCAGTCTTACCCATGATTGCTGTTTTGAGTAATGAACAAGGCTGGGAGATTTTAAAAGCCTTAGGAATCTTTTGCAGGTGTTTAGAGTTACGTCTTTGATTCAGATGGTTAGGTTAATAGCTTGTTTAGAGAACCTTTTCATGATATGCTAATATTTTGGGACAGGCATTTTGGGTTTTCATGAGCTGTATGCCATAATCATCAGTATTAAAACAATTAAAGACCTGAAATATTTCAGTTGGTGTGCAATGAATCTGAAATATATGAAAGTTTCATTTTTATCATTACGTTATGGAAAATGATGACCTTTATCACAATATGCTACTTTTTTAACAACCTGTTAAAATATATTAGAATGTAGGAAATGGCAACTACTTTATTACTTTATTCAGAATCTTCTGGGGAAGACCCCTAAACCCACCACCGCCACCCCACACGTACACCAGTGTGTCCCCCCCACATTATAAATGTTTCTGATGCCAATGGGGTGACATCCAAGGCTACATATACACTGCTGGTTTTATTGCTCAATCCCAATTTTTATTTTTTTTTTTGCCCATATCAGATTTTTTTGTGTGTGTGGGCATTCACATTATAGTTTTAATGTGAACATTTCAGTGTGAATAGTCTATGACCTTGACGTGACCCACATGTGCCAAAGAAGACGTGACATCATATGCAGCCAGCTGTGTTTGTGGAAGTAACATAGCTAGCATGTCTGTATTGATTCTGAAGTTGTTGAGCAATCAGTGACAACTAATTATCTGACATGCTTGTTTAGTTAGGTGTTTACTGTTGATCTTGCCTCTTGCGGTTTATTCTGGTGCAGCATTGTATTTCTGGAATGAGAGACAGACTTAAAGTGAAAGTGAGTTTTGGCCTTA
Source organism: Nematolebias whitei (assembly GCF_014905685.2). NCBI lineage: Eukaryota > Metazoa > Chordata > Actinopteri > Cyprinodontiformes > Rivulidae > Nematolebias > Nematolebias whitei. The sequence goes on along the minus strand of NC_056513.1, from coordinate 33,837,741 downwards.
CCAAAAACCAGGCTGAAGCTCAGAGGAGATAGGGCGTTTTCAGTCATGGGCCCTAAACTCTGGAATAATCTGCCCATCAACATTCGACAGGCCACCTCAGCCTCTATTTTTAAATCTCTCCTCAAAACACATCTGTACTCATTGGCGTTTAACACCGTGTGATCTCATTTGGCATTTCGTTGTTGATGATTGTGTTCATCCATTTTGCTTTTACTCCCTGACATTTAACGCAGGGTGATTTGATTTAGTATTTCATTGTTTCTCATTATATTTAATGTTTTTATACTTTTATTCATGTTGCTGTAATATATTGTTATTAATATTTGATGCTGTGATCTTTTTTGGTAAGCACTTTGATAACAGTTACTGTTTTAAATGTGCTATATAAATAAATGTGACTTGACTTGACTTGAAACTAACTCAAGTAACCGATCCTATTACGTTCGGACCAATACAGTCCACAGCACTGGTACAATATGTTCCTTTAGATTATTAGTCATCTCTCATAGTTTCACCATTATTCCATTGTTGTGTATGTGGAATATTTTTTTCCATTCTTGGCTAATTTAATCTATGATGTCATTTCTGTTTGAGTCACTTGAATTAAAAATCTTTTTTGTAGGTTTTCCAAAGCTCTGGGTGAAGTTGTAAGTTAAAATATTTTACAGAAAGGTAAGAATAAGTTTAATTATAACAAAGGTGCTTCACTACCTACAGGAACCACAGATAAATAGCAAAAATGATCAAGACAACTTTCACTGAAGGAAAACATTATTTAGGCAGTAGTATTTGTTTCACCTGGATTCAGTCACTTATTAAGACTGTCTTTATCTAATAGGTGTTTAGTGAACAATATAACAGTATACAAACTCATTTTATATACTGTACTAAAAATTTATATGACAATGAAGAGTTGTCGTTTTTCAAAATTTAACAAGTTTTATGACGATCATAACACGTTACAAGAAATTCAGGAATACATGAACGTAAACAAACAGCATACCAGGTTGGCAACACGATCCGTTACTTTCCATGTTCGGATGTATTTGCTGTACTGGGCGCCGGCTAATATACCACAGAACACTTCCACCATCATACCCAGACCGTAGCCTTTGTATCCTCCTGAAAACAACAAAAACAAGGAATTCCAGAAACAGCATGACAAGTGCTATAATTGTACTGACTGACAACATTTGGAAAATAGATTATTAGATATTTTATGTAATGTGTTGAAGGTTTACGTAGAGGTGAGCTTGATTCTTGCTTCATTTCAAAAAGCTCACGGTGGGACAGGTGTTGTACCAAAAAGTGTTTGGGCACCATGGGAACGTGCACAGTGTTTCTACTGTTTTAGTCTTGGAGTCAAACAATATTAACACTAAAATACGTATATTTATTTGCTCAAGATATTAGCTAAGTTGCGTTTGCATTTCAGTTCTATTTTTTTCAAAACTCATGATTATTAACCTTTATCTAACCAGGCAAATCCCATTGAGATCACAGATCTCTTTTGCAAAAAGGCCTGGGCCTGAAGGCAGCCTAACATGCATGTTTTTGATCTGTGGGAGGAAACCGGAGTACCCGGAGAAAACCCACGCAAGCACGAGAAGAACATGCAAAACTCCACGCAAAAAGACCCCAGGTCCAACCGGGGATTGAACTCAGGACCTTCTTGCTGTGATGCAACAGTGCTAACCACTGAGCTGTCATGCTGTCAATGGTGTCATTATTTTCTCCCTGTGAGCATATCAGTTTCACATGTTTATAATCTGTCACAAATATCTTCAGATTTCAATGTTACATGGAATCAGACCAAAAAAATGTTTAAGTGTGAATTGTATGTGCTAACTATATATTTGGCTTCTCCCTTCTTCAAGGGTCGCCACAGTGAACTAACTCACACAAAGACTTAGCAATTGATTTTTTTAACGCTGGATGTCCTTTTTGATGCAACCGCAGACCACCGAGCTACTACAGCCCTCTGTGTGGAGCAGAGAGCTGCCATCTAGGTTTCCTAGGGTAGCAGATAGTGGAGGTTAAGGGCATTGCTTAAGGGACCAGAGTGGGGAAAATGAGGATGGAGGCAGGTGTGGATGTTTCACCTTTCCACCCACATTTTGATGTTGTTAGTCTGTGGAGTTGGACCTGCAACCTTCCGATTTGGCCCACATTCTCTAACCTCTGCACCACCTTTCCCCCAGGAATCATAATAATTTAATTTTTTTGCTTTAATTCTGATTATTTTGCTTGTCCACTTTGTCTTTATTATTACCAATCATGCAGTTTAACAAGTCAGGTCCACTGGACGGATTCTTCTTGAACTTTAACACAGAAGAATCCGTCCAGATGACCTGACTTAACCTTGTCAGATTCATCTAACTGGAATATTGAGCAATGTGTCAGGACAATCATGCAGTTGTTTAAAATCCAAATACTTTTAGCTACACAAAAGTCCATAAAGGACTTGCGACCCGTCCAGGGTGTACCCCGCCCCTCGCACAGTGATTGCTGGACATGGGCACCAGCGACCCCCGTGACCCAAAATGGAATAAACGGGTAAAGATAATGGATGGATGGATGGAAAAGTCCATAAATTCTTATTTTCAAATAACAACCATTGCATGTTATTGCCTTTATATAACTTGTTTTCAATTCAATTTCAATTCAATTCAAGTCAGTTTATTTATATAGCGCCAAATCACAACAAAGTTGTCTCAGGGCACTTTACACGAACATTCACAGACATAGAAAATCCAATTTGCCAAAAAGCCAGTTCAGATCTCTCTTGTAAATGAGTCCCCGAGGCTCAATGGGATTAACCTGTATAAATAAAAGTTGAATGAAAATTAGTTAAGTTCTCTATCTAAGGAAGCCAGCAGACAAGTTTAAACTTCACTTTGTCGCAGTGTCCCATTAGAACTAGAATTCTATTCTGGATTTGACAGGGAGCCAATGGAGAAGCTAAAAATGGAGAAATATGATCTCTCCTATCAACTCTCATTAAAACTCTGGCAGCAGCATTTCAAATGAGCTGAAGACTTTTTAAAGAAGTATTTGGACACCCAGATAGTAAACAATTGGAATAGTCCAGTCTAGTCATGACAAATGCATGAACCAGTTTTTCTGCATCAATTTTGGACTAGATGTTTCTAATCTTAGTGATATTATGCAGGTGGAAGAAAGGCCTTTTCGCATCGGCGACCACATCGCTCCCAGCTGTCGGTGCCCTCCTCTCGGAGTTGCCCGGCATAATCCAGGAGGCAGCTGACATGAAGGGACTTTTTTTCCATCCCTCTCCTCCCCCCGCCCAGATCGGATGATCTAGCGGGAAGGTTTTTGGCTCCACCCCGGTTTGCCGTCCTGATCCCATCTGGCCTTGTTTCCCAGCAGTGACGTCCTACTGGTCCGAGGCTACAGACGGACCTGGTAGACTGAGAGCGCCGTTTTCCACATTTGCGCCCATCACCAGTGTGGAGGGGGTTTACTGAGCGGAATTTCCCTCTGTGCCTCTTCTTGGAGCAAAGTGTCCAGGTTGGACCAGCGTCCTGTGCCTCCAGGGAAGCATGACCAGGCGATGACGTCGCTCTGCAACTGAACTCACCAGTATGCGTTCCAGGCAGCCGCAGCGAACAATAACGTTGCGCCGCTGACGTACAGCATCTCAGAGGCTGGAGGGAACAGACCTGCCCCAGGAGACGATGAGCTCCCTCTGCAAGGCATCTAACGTCACCTTCAACCTGTGCGCCTCGTCTGCTGTCAGTCTGTCTCGCATCACAGCCTGGATGACAATGGTTCAGAGGTCCACCTGGCTTTGTCACTCCCCCTCCCTGTCAGAGAAGCTGCAGATAGACTCGCTGGAGGGCCTCATCACGACGGACGTGCTGTTCGGAGCCAATTTCAAGGCCATGCTCGAGAAATCGAAGAAGTCGGAGGAGGTGTCGGAGACTGTGCGCCATCTGATCAAGCCGCACCCATCCTCTCGCCCCCCCGCCTGCTGGAGAGAGTGCCATGGCTAGAGACAGCAGAGATGTGCCACAGCTGCAGCAACGTCTTCTCGCTCCACTCCGCCGCCGGCCCCTCCCGTCAGAGAACAGCCCTCCTCATCCCGCAGGGCTCATGGAGAAGAAGATTCAAAAATGATTCATTGCGGAGGATGTGTGTGTGCATAATGATGGTTTGAGTTTTGGAATAAAACGTAAACATCATTCAGGAATTAAAGTGTCTGATTTCAGCCTGACTATTAGTTTCTATGATCTCACAGTGGCTTCTCCTCACACATCCTCCACACAAAGCGAGCCGGTGTCCTCCAAAAAGGTTTTTAAATCACTGCAGCACGAGAAAACACACAAAATGCGCACGAGTGACACAGCAGCCAAAGTGAATGTTTTCAGCAGACCGAGTCTAGTGGGAAACCTCGCTCCCAGCCCAAGCTGTGCGCTGTCTCCTCTGACCGCAGCGGTGACAAATGCGCACCCCCATGGCAGCAGCAGCCCTCAACTCCACGGCTCCGCATACCCAGGGAGCACGCACGCCTCCCCTCAGCGCACGCCAGCTCACATCAGCACGGATGTGAGCCTGCAGCCTGAACGCGGCACAGAAGTGCCTTAAGGGCCTGCCCGAGGAAACCTCCTTGGGTGGCTCGGAGTACGCATCCGCAGCACATGACGGTGGTGATTGGTGTCCGTAAAAAATGTGATGCAGCATAAACGTGTGCCCGCTTCCCGAACGTTACGCGGAGTGGCAGCGAGCGTGTGCTCTAGACAGATGGATGAACCGTCTTATCAGCAGGGGATACACGCTGCAGTTTACAGCTCAAACCCCACGTTTGGAGGAACTTTAGAGACGTTTCTGTCATCTCCAGAACAGATCTCGTTCCTCCACGCAGAAGTTCAGAAAATTCTGATAAAAAATGTAATTTCCAGGGTTCCAGAAGGAGAGGAAAACACAGGGTTCTACTCTCGTCACTTCCTGGTCCCAAAACGGACCGGAGGGATGAGACCCATCTTAGATTTGTCAATTTTCAACTGTAAGACAACATTCCATTCAAAATGCGTCGAGTAGGCTCTGCAGCCACTACACAGAGCAGGGATGAGAATTCTGTTTTATCTGGATGATCTGTTGCTGCTGACCGGTTTTACAGACAGGTGGCAGCAGTGCAACTCAGGCGCTGACATCACACCTGCAAAATCTGGGTTTCACCATAACGGGGGAAGAGCTCAGTTCACCCGGTCCAGACGATCGGTTATCTGGGAGTGAAGCTAAACGCGGTCACTACGAGGGCTCGTTTATCTCAGATGGGATACGAAGCTCTAAAGACCAGCTCCCCACGTGAAGCCGGCAGAGTGATAACAGCTGTTTTTTGTCATGAAGTTATTAAGGACATGTCGTCTGCTCACATAGCGCAACGCCTCCAGAGGTGGTTCACTCGTTTGCGTGTGGACCTGGTGAGGCAGAAGAGACGGTTGATCGCTGTGCCCCCCTCCATGAGAATTGACCTGAGACACTGGGAAACCCTCTTGTTTCTTTCAGAGGGAGTCCCCGTCAGCAGACCTACAACACACGTGTCAGTCTTCACAGACACATCCCTGTCAGGCTGGGGAGGCACATGCATGTCTCGAGCTGTGGGGGCACTGTGGCCACCCCACACAGCAGCATATATAAATGTTTTGGAGTGTCGCATGGTTTTGAATGTGATTCAACATTTTGCTCCTGTGCTGTGGAATCAACATGTGTTGATTCACACAGACAACAAGTGACTGCAGCATACATAAACGGGGGTGGGGTGGGGGATGGGGGTGGGGTTTGCGCTCAGCCTAAATGTTACATATTGTGGGACGGCTGCTGTGTTGGGCACACCAAAATCTGCTCTCCATCAGAGCAGTGTACATCCCAGGTATTCTGAACAGAAGGGCGGGTGTGATGTCCAGGGGCGGTCCGCGTCATAGGGACTGGAGCCTCTATCCCGAGCTGATGGCTCAGACGTGGCAGAAATTTGGCAGAGCGGCCGTGGACTTGTTTGACACACGAGAGAATGCTCAGTGTCAACTATGGTTCTCACTGAGCCCGTGGGACGAACCACCGCTGGGGTGGACGCGTTTGCTCACAGCCCGTGGCCCAAAAATGCTTCTTTACACATTTCTCCACTCCCTCTGATATCACGGTTTCTGAACCGAGTTAGGGAGGAGGGACTGACAGACCTCCTGGTGGCTCCCGAGCGCATTAACGCCCTGTGGTTCCCAATTCTAGGACGCTTGTTATCAGGGCGCCCGTGGAAACTGCCGTGGAGAAAGGATGCTTTCCCTACAGGTGGAAGGAATGATCAGGAGTTACCCAGAAATAAGCCAGCAACTCTGGGTCTTGCCGCTGAGCGGATCTGTTTTAGAGAGGATAGGTCTCTCTCAGATGTGGTGCGCACGATCCAGGTTTCACGTGCTGCCTCCATCACAGCGCTGTACACATCAAAGTGGACAGCTTTTCAGCGCTGGTGTACGGAGAAAGGTGTAGAGGCCACCTCATGTCCACTAGGTGGCGTGCTGTCCTTTCTGTAGCAGCTGATGGACAGAAATTTGGCGTTCAGCACGATTAAAAGCATACACTGCAGCCATCTTTTCTTGTCACAAAGGTTTCGGGGACAGAACTGTTCTTAATCATCCGCTGATGAAGCATGTTTTAAAAGGTGTACAGAGGCGCAGGCCTGTATCATGCACACTTCCTCCATAGTGAGTTTTAACGCTAACTCTCAGAGCCCTGATCAAAGCTCCACTCGAGCCACTAGATCAGGTTCCGATTAAATTCTTGTCTCTTAAAACAGCCCTGCTGTTGGCTTTAACATCCGCTAAGAGGGTGAGTGATTTATTTGCCCCCTCTGTCGCTCCGTCATGTCTCAGAATTCAGGCTGATGGCAGCTCAGCTGATCTGAGGCTTAACCCAGCGTTTATGCCTAAAAACATCACAAGCTCATTTAAATCAAGAGTGATATCGTTGGAGGTATTTTTCCCTCCTCCCCATAAATCAGAAGAAGAAGCATATTTCCATCTTCTCTGCCCTGTGCGTGCGTTGAGGTGTTATGTAGCACGCACGGCGGCACTGCGTCAGACTCAACATTTGTTTGTGCACTTAGAGAAGCATATGCAGGTCGCCCGTTATCCATCCAGCGCCTGTCACACTGGCTGTGTGAGGCCAATTCTGAAGCCTACAGAGCATCAGATTTAGAGCTTCCTGACAACCTCAGGGCGCATTCAACCAGAGGTATCGCATCTTCAACTGCTTTGCATAATGGTATAACAATGCAGGATATTTGCACTGCGGCCACGTGGTCAACACCCTGTTCATTTATTCGCTTCTTTTTACGTGATGTGTCGGCCTGTTCCATGACACATTCTGTCCTTAGTGCTTTAACAGAATGAATATTATTGTTTCATGGAATCTCGTTTAAACTCACATCTGACTGCATGCATTTACAGTGTGAGATGTTGTTATCAGTCACAGGTTATGACTGTTGTTCTTGTTCTATGGTCACTAATCAGTTCATGACTTCTGTCATCAATCAGTTTATTTGATTAATAATCAGTTCACTTATTATTAATCTGTTCATGTTGAAGAGCCGTGTATCTGCTCTGTTCACGGCCTTTTTCAGCTTCTCCTCAATCCCATTGAAAACCTTTCTGGGGCGTTCATGCACTCGGAACGCGTAAACTACGCAGTGCGCGTCTTTGCATGGTGCGTGTAATTACGCAACGTGTATTTACGCACATGGAGAGCTGAGTGACGAGATTTTTTGGGGGGCAAGCAGACATTTCTTACGATGTTCGAATGGACCCAGTGAGGCGGAGGCTACATCATGCTTCGCCCTTAACCCACCAGCGACAGCCTTAAAGGGCAAAGCCTATATGAAATAGAACGTTGGTTATGTACTGTAACCCCAGACTCTATGAGTATAGGCGTAGCCCTTTAAGCTCTGGGCCTCACTGGCTCCTAAATGGCTGAAGAAAAAACTATTTGGGAGCCGATTACCCACTCTTAACGTAATTTATACAGACCGGGTGGGGCCTACACAACAGGTGGGCGTGGACTAAATTTTTTTCAGTACGATGCTTTGCATGACGGGATAAACCCACCAGCGACAGCCTTAAAGGGCTACGCCTATACTCATAGAATCTGGGGTTACAGTACGTAACCAACGGTTTTTAACTTTAGAACTGGAATGTCACATTTCTGCCCCAGCCTGCCTCAGTTCAATGTTTCACAGACCTTTGCTTATGTTGTCAAGCTACGTGTTGCTGGTCACCCATCTCTAGCTCAAGGCTGTTCCTTTCAAGCCATGTCACGCCCCCTTGTTACCTCCAATGCAATCAACCGTCATGCCGCTTGTCTGTTCCCTGCATAACTTAAGTTCCATGTCCACAGTCCTCCAGTGCCAGATTATTGAAAGCCTTCCAGTGAGTAAATGTCCAGAGTTCATGCCACAGTCTCGTTGGTCTTCCTGGTTTTGACCTCAAGCCTGTCTCTCGGATTCCTCGCCTTTCCTTCTCCTTGCCAAGTTTGGATCATTCTGTCTGTCTACGGTATCGACCTCTGCTTCCTCGACCACATCTCATGGATCACGCTTCAGATTTGGCCTAAAACCTCTGAACATCTGTGTACGACCCTCCCCTGCCTCTCTGGAACTCTCTTCTGGATTTCCCCTAAAACCAGCCACTGCTCGATTATGTCTCAAAGCCAACCTGGCTTCACCAATTGCGATGTCTATGCATCCATCTCCCTCAAGGAGACCCTTCTTCACTTGTCAGTGAAGGTTGGTGTGTTTTTGATTATTTGTAAAGTCACTGTCAAAGAACTCCTCCTCACTAACTCTACTGTCTCTACAGATTGGCCCGGCCCAGGGACTTTTCCTTCCACCAGCTGCTGCTTATCAATAAACTCTTTAAACATTACTGTAGTCTGTGGTCTCGTAACTGGTTCTTGTCAGAATAATCTGGCCAAAATAGATTTGACCCATACTCAGGAATGGCACTCTGGTGTGGAGGGGCCATAGTTAAACTAGAAACAAATATGCAGGAAATGATGAATTTACTGCACAACATATCTCAACAAAACTCTTCACAGGTTCCTGCTCAGGTGACAACCACGACTCGTGCCATTACCTCAAGTCATGTCTCCTCCACTCAGGAACCACGTTTACCTCCTCCTGAACTATTCAAAGGTGAACCCATGCAATGTTGTTCCTTCTTAACACAATATGACATCCAATTTCTGCTTCAACCATTGTCTTTCCTCTCTGAACAATCCAAGGTGGATTACGTCATTTCTTTACACTATGGCAAAGCAAAATCCTGGCGGACAGCTGAATGGCAAATAAATTCTAGGTAGTTACTCATTCAATGACTTTGCAAAAGAACTGTGTAGAGTTTTTGACCCGGTCCTGCCTGAGAGAGAGGCAGTCCGAAAATTATTTTCTGTGAAACAAGGAGAAAGACGGATAACTGAATACATAATTGATTTTCATGCCATAGCAGCTGAGAGCCTGGGGAATGAGGAAGCACTTACTGATGCCTTTTTTCAAAGTTTTAATTAAGGATGAGTTGGCCACCAAGGAATAGCCTGAATCCCTCAAATCTTTGGAGGATCTGGCAACTCAGGTTGATCTTCGTCTCTGGGAGAGAAATTTGTCAAAACAGAAATCGAGTCGAGTGAGCAGTTCAACCTTGGGCAGGAGTTGACTCACCCCTCAGGAGAGGGATCGGAGGAGAAGACTTCATCTGTTTTTACTGTGGGATTCATCTCTGTTTTTACTGTGGGATTCATCTATGTTTTTACTGTGGGATAGAGGGTCACGCTGTTTCCAAGTGTTTGTTAAAAGGCCAGACTCAGTAGGAAGGAGGAGGACCCTACTGAGTCATATCAGACACCCCATGATCTCCTCATCATTCACCTTACCTGCTGAAATCTAAGTATGAGGTGAAAAAACTATTTCTGTATCTGTATTCATCAACTCTGGAGCTGAAAGAGTTTATAGATCATCAGTTTGCCTTATCGGTGGGAATCGAACTGGTTCAAACCACCAAACCTCATAAGATCCTGGCTTTAGTTGGGCATTCTTTACATGACACCCATCTTGAAACTGTAACTATCACATTAAAGCACAGCGGTAACCACCAAGGGACAATAAAGTTTTTTGTTATTAATTCCCCACAATTACCTGTCATTCTTGGTGCCACATGGCTTGGCAAACACAACCCTCACATTAACAGGAGGGAGAAGGAAACAGTGGGCTGGTCTGAGGAATGTTTGTCTACTTGTCTTTTTAATGCTGTTTTGCCCACGTTAACTCCAGACAAAATTGAGGAGACTTATCCTGACCTTTCTAATCTTCCAGCTGACTATCATGACCTAAAATAAGTGTTCAATAAAATAAAAGCTACTTCCCTGCCTGCCCACAGACCCTATGACTGCTCCATTGATCTTTTACCTGAGACCACTCCACCTAAGTGTGGTTTATATTCATTATATGAACCTGAAAATCAAGCCATGCAAATCTGGTATAATCCAACCTTCAGCGTCACCTGCTGGGGCCGTTTTTTTCTTTGTGGGCAAGAAGGATGGGTCCCCCATCCTTGCATTGATTACCAGGGACTTAACAGAATTACAATAAAGAATAAGTACCTCTTCTCGCTAATGAAATCAGCCTTGGACCTTCTTCAAGGTGCTACCATTTTCACAAAACTTGATCTGAGAAATGCTTACCACCTGGTTCATATAAAAAAGGGGGATGAATGGAAGACCGCCTTCAACACCCCCACTGGACATTATGATTTTTTTAGTCATGCCTTTTGGACTCACCAACGCCCCTGCAGTGTTTCAATCCCTAGTGAATGATGTTCTCAGAGACATAGTCAACCAATGAGTTTATATATTTGGATGAAATTCTCATTTTTTCAAAAGACATCATTTCTCACAAAAAAAAAAACATGTTAGATTTGTCCTGCTAAGACTCCTTCAGAACAATCTGTTCATAAAGGCTGAAAAATGTGAGCTTCATCAGTCATCCAACTCATTCCTGGGCTTTGTCATCTCCCCTAACAATATCTCTATGAACATTAACAAGGTTTCTGCTGTGCTGGACTGGCCATATCCAAGAGACAGAAACAACTGCAAAGGTTTTTGGGCTTTGCCAATTTCTATAGAAAATTCAATGTATGTATGTATGTATGTATGTATGTATGTATGTATGTATGTAT
>NC_056513.1:33821557-33826494 GCF_014905685.2 Nematolebias whitei | reverse complement strand
TATGTATGTATGTATGTATGTATGTATGTATGTATGTATGTATGTATCCTTTATTTAACCAGGAAAATAACTAATTGAGAATAAAAACCTCTTTTCCAAGAGTGACCTGGCCAAGACAGCAGCATAAAACATACAACAAATCCAAAATGCTAAACCAATTACACAAATACATATCCAGGAGAAATCTCAATAATTACACATTAGAGCAGTAACAGGAGCCAAGTGATCTGAGCTCTCATTCCTTTAGAATTGATTTAAATTGTCAATAAAGGTTACAGCCTCATCTCAGCTCCTCTTCATGCCCTTACCTTTTAAAAGGGAGTTTTTCCTTTCCACTGTTGCAACTGTGCTTGCTCAGGATGGGAGACTGCAAAAAAGCCAAGAGTCAACTTGTCTGCTGGCCTCCTTAAATAGAGGACTTTACTAAATGGCTTTTATGTATGTGAATGTTCCTGTAAAGTGCCCTGAGACAACTTTTTTGTGATTTGCGCTATATAAATAAACTGAATTGAATTGAATTGATAGCACGACTTGGGTGAGTTTTAATCGTGTTAGCCCCATTAGCATGATTAGTCTTATGGCACAATGGATAGGCAAAAACTTTGAACTTAAAAAGGCTGTCCTTCATGCACAGGAGTGCAGAGGATCCCACACTGCAGCTAGGAACCTGGAACAAGCCTCCACAAGTGAGACAGCATTGCAGGTGACTACTGCTAATAAATAATATTTAACACTTTTCATTTAATATAAGTTAAAGTACTATGCATATCATATGGCTGTTACTGAATATGTCACCAGCTCTTACAGCTGTTGCATAATTTTTGTAGCAAATAAGCCTAAATAAGAGCGCTATGTTCTGACAAAGGAAAGTATATAACATATCGGTATCGGCATTGGTTATCGGCCAAATAAGTTTTAACATATCAGCATATTGGATATCGGCCAAAAATCTAATATCGTGCATCCCTAGTTTGGACATGTCCAGAGGAGGAACAGTGGGTATATTGGTATGAGGATGTTAGAAATGCAGCTGCCAGGAAAAAGACAAAGAGGAGATATATGGATGCAGTTAGAGGACATGGAGGTAGGTGGAGTGAGGACAGAGGATGCAGAGGACAGAGTGAGATGGAGAATAATGACTCGCTGTGACGACCCCTGAAGAGGGAAAAGCCGAAAGAAGAAGTGCATACATTTTTCAATAATAATAATAGTACTATTTCTCAAAATAAAGTATAACCAATTGGGAAATTTGTCATCTTTGCTGCAACAGACATTTAAAAGGATCTCCTTAATCACTGAACACTCTATATCAAAAAGAAACTGTCCAGATGACCTGATAGAGAATATTTGGATTTGATACCTGGATGATTGAGCATGAACTTTGTTACATAAAAAAGGTATAAAAACAGGGATCATTACAGATAGATGCAGTTTTTAAATTGTGTTCGGTTTGAATGTTTCAGTTGTTCTTATTCAAGCTCCTCGTGTTAGTCTAATTCTTGGGTCCAATTCTCCCTTAAGCGTGGCACTATTTTTTAAAACAAGTAGAAAAACATTTTAAACTGACAAGAGTTCTGAACTTTTATCTATATATCTAAAATAAATTAATATAAAAAGGACATGCAAACAACCAGAAATCTCTGACCTGTGGCTTCACTGCCTCCAACAGGAACCAGTCCTCCTCCTGACAGGACTAGCTTGGGGTCAGTTGTTAAATGTCCTTGAGGGTCACATCCCCAACCATCAGGAATAGTGTCACCACGTCGCTCATTAAGCTCCACCTGTTTCATTAAAAAAGACCTTACCCATGTACATACATTTAGAAAGCCATTTATCTTCAATAACTCTTAATGAAACTTTGATGGAAACGTCAACAGGTTTTGCAAAAAAGTGCAATAATTTTTTTCCATGCAAAATTTTCACAAACTTTGCCATGATAAACTAAAGACTATAAATATTTTAATATTACCTTTCCAAGAGCTACAGCTGAAGTGGCCGTGTCCAAAACAAAGCTGTCTCCATTTAGACCAGGAGCCGCCACACTTAAAGGGTTTGTGCCCAAAGTGCGCTACAAACAGCAGGTCCACAAGGTTAGGAAGATAAAAGGTTTCTCATGAAAAATAAAAAAACATTTGTTAAATAAAGATTTGGACAAAAAAAGTAATTTGGCATGCCAATATAAGAAAGTAGCTTTTTGACGAAAAGCAATGTAGAGTTACTATGGTTAAACCACAAAGCAGTGAAAATATGGCACCAGAAAATTTTCAAGTTCTTTATTGTCATTCGCATCACATGTGGCACATGAGGTGGAAAGAAATTGTGGACCCAGGGTCCCAGTTACATCCAACAACAGCAAAAATATAAATTGTAAAAAAAAACAGTAATAAGGATCTAAGATATAAACTAAGAAATAAGCTAAACCCTAATAGTGCAAATCAATACACCGAACAACAGCAGCACGAAGATGAGTATGAATGAATCCAGCAACATGAAATAATAATCAGCAGCATGGATAATCAGCAAAGCATATCAACAATCAAAGTGGCATTACAGTGATTTTTTTCCCCCAGTGATAATCCTGATTACATTCATGAGTGTAAGAGCTTCAGGGTATAAGCTGTTCCTCAGTCTAGTGGTTCTACACTTAATGCTCCTCAACCTCCTGCCTGAGGGGAGTGGGGCAAAAATGCCCCATGGTGGCCCTCTTCCTGCATCTAGAGGTGTACAAAGTAGATGTCTGTGATGTTGGAGAGGCTGACTCCAGTAGACTTCTGTGCAATTCACAGAATTAGAGTAACAAAGACTTTAAGAAACCCCTACTGTTAAGGTGTTTTGGTGTGAATTGCCAATCTACATATGTGTGTGTGTGTGTCTTATCTCACTCAGCCTTATAACCTGAATCTCTCACTCACTGTTGTTTGAATTGAGAAAGCTCCTCGGATGAGGAGCGAAACGTCTTCTGTTATAAATAAAGTCCAGTTGTTTTTGTATTGAACGCTTTTTGAATTCATCATGTCCTGGATGACTGAGAATCTTCACCAGCAAAAGAGCATATGGATGTAGGAGTCCTTCTGCTCCAGGTGGATGAAAGCAGTGTGGACCACAGAGGAGATGGCATCTTCTGTTGATCGATTCTTGAGGTATGCGTACTGGTGAGGGTCCTCGCTGATGTTGATGGTAGACGATGTGGGTCCTGACCAATTTTGGAAGCATTTAGCAACTATTGGGGTGAGGGCTGCTGGCTGATAGTCATTCAGACCAGTCACTGCAGAACTTTTTGGAACTGGGATGATGATGGCAATCTTCAGGCAGGTGGGAACAGTTGCGTGGGTGAGGGAGGAGTGCATCTCAGATGCATCTCAGATCTTAGATCTCAGATGCAGACCCACAAGATTCAACTGAGATTTGGCACTTTGATTCATGTAATAAGAATCAACAGCTGACTTTAGCTTTTTTTTTAATATATGTTGAACCCATGTGCAGGCAGACACTGGAGAATGAAGGACGGAGTCGACGGAGGAACAGAAACACAGCATGGCAGTCTTTAGCCGTATTCGCATGGGATTAGTTTTACCTAAGGACTAGTGTAATCTCCCCAACATCTGCTTTTTATGTGGCACATTTGCACAGGATAACCAAAGCCTGAGATTTAGCTGAAATTTACGGACATCTTCTGGTTATGATGTTAACGCATTGCGTTGTCATGACCGGACCGGTCCATATAATGTGTTTAATGTGCGGTCCCGGACAGTCTCAGGCTTTGATGTGGTTTTATGAATCAGCACTAAAGAAAACTAAAGAATGCATAATATAAAATTGTGTTAATCTACTTGTTGAGGAGGAGGCAGGTCTGACCAGCCAGTTTAAGAGGTAAAAAAAAGCCACGTTAAACTCAGATGGACAGCTGTCACCCGCCCTGTATGTGAGCGTCTGCGTGTCCGCTGACCCGCCGGTTGACATGGAATTGCGACCTGTCCAGGGTGTCCTCCACCTCGCGCACAGTGATGGCTGGACATGGGCACCAGCGACCCCCACTAACCGAAAAGGAAGAAGCAGATAAATATATGGATGGATGGGTCAGTTGCACGTGCCTGTCTCCGCACCTCCTGTCATCTGTGATGAAGGAAGTAGCAGCTCATAAACGCCAAAGTGAAAAAGAAAAATAGGGTATTTAACGACCGGTTGGTTTAAAGAAGTAAAAAAAAGCCACGTTAAACTCAGATAGACAGGTGTCACCCGCTTTGCGTGTGGGCAGCCGCGTGTCCGCTAACCCGCCGGTTGAAATGGACTGGAGACCTGTCCAGGTGTCCCCTGCCTCTCACACAGTGATGGCTGGACATGGGCAACAGTGACTTTCGCAACCCGAAAAGGAAGAAGCGGGTAAATAAAATTCAATTCAATTCAGTTTATTTATATAGCGCCAAATCACAACAAAGTTGTCTCAGGGCACTTTACAGAAACATTCACATACATAAAAGCCAATTATTAAAGTTCTCTATCTAAGGAGACCAGCAGACAAGTTGAATCTTGGCTTTGTTGCAGTCTCCCATCCTGAGCAAGCAAAGTGGCAACAGTGGAAAGGAAAAACTCCCTTTTTAAAAGGAAGAAACCTCCAGCAGAACCAGGCTCAGGACAAGCGGCCATCTGCTTTGACCGGCTGGTTTGAGAGGACAGGAAGGAGAGACAGACGAACACAGAATGGTAGGTCCAGGTGTAAAATGGATAGACAGATGGGTCAGTTGATCACGCGTGCGTCTCCGCACCTTCCATCATCTGTGGTGAAGGAAGGAGAAGGAAGTAAAAGCTGAAGCGATAAATGAAAATACATAAAAAATAACCGAAGCAAGCAAAGCGTGCATTTAAAATAACCTTGTTCTATATTTTTCAAAATGATTTTGCTTAAACAAAAACCTCCTAATTACGTATCGGATCCTGCC
>NC_056513.1:33818714-33821457 GCF_014905685.2 Nematolebias whitei | reverse complement strand
AGGGGGCTCAACACACATCCCTGAGGAGAGCCAGTGCTGAGGGTTATGGTGGAGGAGGAGAGGTTGTGGATCCTCACTGACTGTGGTCTGTTTGTTAAAAAGTCTAGTACCCAGTTGCAGATGGAGGGGCTTAGTCCTAGTGTGGATAGTTTGTCCATCAGGGTTTGGGGGATCATGGTGTTGAAGGCGGATGTGAAGTCCACAAAGAGCATACGGACGTAAGAGTTTTTCTGCTCCAGGTGGTTGAGTGCAGTGTGGACCACAGAGGAGATTGCATCCTCTGTTGATCGGTTCTCACGGTATGCGTACTGATGAGGGTCCTCGTTGATGTTGATGGTTGTTTTGATGTGAGTCATGACCAGTTTTTCGAAGCATTTAGCGACTATCGGGGTGAGGGCCACTGGCCGATAGTCATTCAGACCAGTCACTGTAGAGCTTTTTGGGACTGGGATGATGGTGGCAGTCTTCAGGCAGGTGGGAACTGTCTCCAGGGTAAGTGAGGTGTTAAAGATGTCTGCCAGCACCTCACAGAGCTGATCAGCACATTCCTTCAACACTTTCCGGGGATGTTGTCTGGGCCAGTTGCTTTGTGCGGATTAATCCTCCTGAAGGTACTCCTTACTTCTGCTGAGGTCACGCTGAGATGCTCTTCATCCGGTGGTGAGGTGAGTCTGGTGCTGGGTGGTCTGTTCGGGTCTTCAAAGCGTGCATAGAACTTGTTGAGGGCATCAGGCAGAGATGGGTCTTTGGGACATTGTTCACTCCTTCCTTTATAATCTGTTATGCACTTAATGCCCCTCCACATGCTCCGAGGGTCTTGTGAGATGAATTGACCCTCGATCCTCTGTGCATATGTGGCCTTGGCCCTCTTAATACCAGCAACCAGCTCTTTTCTTGTCCTACTCAGCTCCTCTGAGTTTCCAGACCTGAAGGCAGTGTTCCTGGCTTCCAGCAGGGTACGCACCTCTGCATTCAGCCAAGGTTTTCTGTTTGGGTAGCTTTTAACATTTCTGATAGTGGAGACTGTGTCAGTACATGTACTAATGTAACCCAGTACTGAGGATGTGTATTGGTCAAGATCAAGCGAACCTCCATTTTCAGCAGCTTCTCTGAAAACCTGCCAGTCTGTTCGGTCAAAACAATCTCTCAGTATGGGGCCACTGTCCTGGATCCAACATTTAACTTTCTTTTGTACCGGTCTAGAGCGTCTCAGCGGGGGCATGTAAGCAGGAGCCAGGAAGATTGAGATGTGGTCTGACAGTCCTAGGTGGGGGCGGGGTTCAGCTTTGTATGCATCTTTTACGTTCGTGTAAACACGGTCCAGCGTGCGGTCTCCACGTGTTGGAATCGTCACATGCTGATTAAAGCTTGGGAGACAGTCCTTTAGATTCACGTGGTTAAAGTCTCCGGCTACAACGTAAAGAGCCTCGGGGTGTTTGTTCTGCAGCGAGCTGATGATATCATGTAGCTCCTGTAGTGATTCATTAGCATTAGCGTCCGGAGGAATGTAAACAACTGTGATAAAAGTCACTGTGAACTCTCGGGGTAGATAATGTGGCCGACATTTCACTGTTATTTGCTCCAAAGCCTTCGAGCATGAGCATGTGATTAACTGATGATTGACTTGTAGGAGGGATTTGATTTGTAAAAGTTTGATTATTAAATGAAGTGGCTGATCTTCCATTAGTAACTGTGTCAAATAAAGAACTAGAAGCCACAAAATGTTTGTTGAAGCATTTCAGGATCTCAAGCTTATTTGACACAGGAACAGAGTTAATGAGAAGTTGTGATGGGAGGTCAGATGATTGGGGGCTGCCTGAGAAAGATTTGATGGCTTTCCAGAATCTGTTGGGGTCATTTAGATTTTTGGATGTCTGAGATAAGAAATAGTTGCGTTTTGTTGCTTTGACAGCAGTTGTGCATTTATTCCTCATCTGTCGAAAACTTAACCAATCAGTGTCTGAGTTAGATTTTCTCACTGTGGCCCAAAGATGATCTCTCCTGTGCAGGAGGTCAGCTAGCTCTGGAGTAAACCAGGGGCTGTCTCATCCCTTTATTCTGAACTGACAAAAAGGAGCATGTTTGTTCACAAAATAAATGAAACTATTATGAAAATAGGTCCAAGCAGAGTTCACGTCATCAATTAATAGAATACGATGCCAGTCGTGAGACAGATCCCAGAAGAATGACTGTTCACAAAAATGTTTCAGATCCCTTTTTTGAATTAACCTGGGCTTAGAAGGTGGAAGTTTAATATCTCTCAGAGTCGCTGTCACACAGTGATCACTCAAAATATTGGCGAATACACCTGTACCAGGGAATTTGTGAGGCATAGTTGTTAGAAACAGGTCTAAGATGGAGGACTTTTCAGTGTAGTGAACTGGGCCTCCGACAACAATCTGTCTCTGAAGACCTTCAGGGGACAGGAACTGTTATTTCATTGATTTGAATCCAGAAATACAAATTATCTCATCAAGAGACTATTAAATTGTATCCTGAATTAATCTATTGAAAGAACACTCTTCTCTTTACATTATCATTACTATTTTACAATATCTTGATAATCAAAAAGTGTGTTTAGTTCATACCATTTCTAAATGTTGAAGTGAACCACTCATTTAAATCAACTGTGAAACAGTATTAATGATTTTTAAACCTCATTAGACTTTGATAATACAGTTAAATGTCTATTTACGAAGTAAGTGTGCATTTAGTCTTCTGTCTGAATGAGGGTAGTGGACCT
>NC_056513.1:33812042-33818614 GCF_014905685.2 Nematolebias whitei | reverse complement strand
TTTTAAACCTCATTAGACTTTGATAATACAGTTAAATGTCTATTTACAAAGTAAGTGTGCATTTAGTCTTCTGTCTGAATGAGGGTAGTGGACCTGATGTCGGTCGAAAGTCAGAGACAAATTATGAGGATGAAGTGTTTTGTTTTTAAAACTCACAGACAGTAAATAACTTCTGCTGGCACCTACTTCCTCTCATTTCTTAAAAACATTTCTTCGTCTGTACTAACCGTTCTTAAACATTCCTGCATCCTCTCCTGACTTCTAGTGACCCTCTAACATCACTAGAACCACACCCCTGCTGGTTGTTTCAATCAATCAGGAAGTACCACGTAACAGGAAGTGGATACCCCTTTAAAAGGCAACACTTCTTGGAACTATTCAGTCTTCTAAGTCTTAAGTTAGTCTTCTTTGAAGTCTTCACGAGTCTTAGTCTTTTCCAGTCTTGCTGGATCTTTCAGTCGGAGATGAGACTCAACTAAGTAGCGGATAGATTTGACCATGTGCCAAAGGTCTCTCCAGTCCAGCGTAGTTACAGCCTGACTCGGCTGTGACTCAACCCGAGCATTAAAAGCTCAACTCCTAAGGAAGCTTATTCGGTTGAACCGAGTACTTCGTCACGATTTCTGATGACCCCCAGCTACTCTAACCGGAGACGCTAAAAAGGGAGCGTACCAATGGACTTCTGTTCTGGAGTGGATACATCCTCTGCTAAGGTAACAAAGTCGCTTCACGTCCTGAAGTGTACTGGAGGGCTGAGCTGGATGTTGGAGGAAGGGTGCCACGTGCTGGTTCAACACATAACTTTCATCCATCTAAAACTTCCTCCTTAAATCTATTCCTCCTCTCTTAAACTTTTCTATTCGCCAGTAAATCAAACTAGATGCCTTCAGAGATGAATCAGTCTCAGTCAGTAATGTTCTGTTGTCTTGTTTAGTAAAGCGTGCCAAGTTTATGAATCAGAAACAGATCAGCAAATCAATGTGTACATGTTTTGATGTTAAATTTTGATTCTGTTAAATAAATGACCGCATTTATTCTGATGGGTCAAAGATAAAATGGTGTCTCATGTCACTGATTAAACACTCCACTCACAAGTTATCTTGGTCACATAACAGAAATTTAACTCGAAAAATAAAAGAATCAGTTGTAATTAAACAATTAATATTCTTTGTGCTTGACCTAGATTTAAGAATAATTAATTAGTAGTGAAGCTAACAGCTACATCACTACATTTTGGTGGCTTGTAACGTTTCTGAAGAGATAAATTGTATGTGTGACCTGAGATATTGAGACATTGTGATAATGTGGAAAACTCGTCATGTTTGCATATAAAAAAGTCCAAGTTTTGACCTTGGTAAAAACATATTTCACGGCTGTCGTGTTCAGAAAGATGCAGAATTGCGTTGATGTTCATTTTGAAGCTGGAAATTGTCATTCTGTGTGTGTAATTAAGCTGTAAGCAGAGAGAAAGACGCATCATTCTGTTTGAAACTCTTGCATGACCGGGGGTTCGGCGGTCCGACCCGTTTCTGTTTATTGGACTCAATGAGTCGTGTTTTAAATGGTGAAACGCTGTCTGTGAAAATGAGCGCCGACTCAGAGCTGCTTCTATGCTGATTTGCTGCATTCCCACAGTTAATTGTGCATTTTCGAAGCTTTAAGGGGCGATATTGTGGCCTGACTGTTGAAGCTAACTGCTAGCTTAATGCGAGTACACACAAGCTGTGATTGGTCGAGAACCACTGTTTGAAATGTTCTGATTCGCAGAGAAGCTGGTGACATAACGCCGTGTACGTCCACTCTCTGGCGTCAGTGCATAAAGCCCACCCACGATGTCCACGTGTCTGTAAAGTCACGTGACCCCAGAAATGAAGCTCGTTTTTAACGGAGTCTTCCTTAGTGGTTAAAACAGCTGAATGACAGCCCTAAATTCGTTCCTAACCTGATGAGTCTATGCCTAAAAAGTGTGCTTTTGAAGCGACGCCACGTTCAAGCTTTAAATCCATCTATAAATGCTGATTTGGACCAGGTTCGTCCGTTGCTAATCAAAGCTAACGGCTAACGAGCGGATGTCAACAGGACGGTTCACAGGAAGTCGTCAGTGACTCCTACCGGTAAAAGTAAGCTTACACCACCGCCTGCTGTTGAAAACAGAGTATTACAGTTTTTCAGAACTGAGAGCTGCAAACTCGCTTTTCATTTTTATTTTGTTAATCAAGCTTGGTTTATGAGTTACTGTTTTAAATAGCGAATTCTGGTAAATTAAACTGCTTAAGGAGTGTTTAAAACTACAAAGTTGCTGTCAGACTTCTTAGAAAATATTGCAGGTTTATTAATTTTAAGTGCATTGGAGTAAATAAACACTGAAATAGCCTGGTTCATTGTATCTGTTAAAATTAATCTCATATTAAGTAACACTGCCACAGGACGCATTTACTTACAATGTACATGGGGTAAAACCTAAAACACAGGTGCCCAATTATTGAAAAGTTGGCTTATAACAGTACTGTTGATGGAACCGCAGAGCTGAAATAGTGTGTGAAACTCACTGCTCGCTTAAATACAAACATTGACCTGTTGAAAACTCTAAGATTGCGACGGTTTAACCAGATAGGTTTTGCCGAACAGTAAATACAACCATGGCAGATTTAACAAAAGCTGAGAATGCTAATGTTGCTCCATGTGATGAAAAGGACTGGCTTGAGACAGCTCTGAAGCTGCTCACAAATTCCTTATCTACATATGGTGACCCAGAGCCCTGTAAAGAGAGAGTTGCGACACTCCCATAGACTCCCATAGAAAGAATGGAATGCGGAAGTCACGTGGGTCATGAAGCGGCAAAAAGTTCCAAACAGCAGCGGGTTCAGCATTGAACGTAGTTCATTCTCCGTGTTTTTCCGGTAAGTTGATGCAAATGCGACACTTTTTTGCCATTGTGAAGCGTTATCTGACTGTTCTGTACCACAGTTTATCAACATTAATACTTCATGTCTCCAGTTTTAGTTAATGAAACATGTTAAATTACTAGTTGTGTTTTAACTGTAGCTGCTCTGCAACATGACGGTTTAAACGGGTCTCTTTCTAATTCAACATTTTAAAATATCTATTACTGCTTAAATTTTGAAAGGTGGTCTTTTTTAAATTTATGGTAATTCCAGTTACTGAACTCAACTAGAAAATATTTGGTCTTTTTTCCTGAGATTCATTCAACCTTTATTTCTACAGGTAAATCCCATTGAGCCTCGAGGACTCATCTACAAGAGAGACCTGATTTAACAAAGAATGATGAAAACATGACAACAAGATTGACGTAATTTAATTAAAGTTATAGATCATTTGTCAAAGACTGCAGCATAAATTGTGACATTATCATTAAAGAAAAACGTGATTGTGGAGATGAGTCAATTTTTTCATGTTTTCCAGGTAAACCAGAGAATGACTTCATGAACTGAATGTTGTATTCAAAGTATCACAAAGGTACAAGATCTCATTTTCTGTCTTCTATTAATCAATAACAGCTGAATCAAGATGTTTGAATAAAATTACTTTAACACCATAACCTTCACAAAGTTGGTATTTACTGCAGGACTGTTAAATTACATTAGTTTTATATTATTAGTTTAGTGTTTGGTAATCATGGGTCAAGTTGAGATGAGACTCTTTAAAGACAGAACAAGAAATAAGAATTATTACCAAGAATATATCAGCATTAATAAACTGTAGGACAGTAACAAAAAAACTTATTAAACTATCACAGGTACATTGAGATGGAGCTGGAAGTTATTCTTCATGCAAGTTAACTTCATCTGATCTTTTGTAAAAATATGTCAATTTATTTTCCATTGTTAACATTTTTCTTCACAGGACTGAGTTAATTTTCTTGTCTGAGTTTCTTCTGTCCTGCTTATGTATGTTCTATGTCATATAGGCTTCGCCCTTTAAGGCTGTCGCTGATGGGTTTATCCCGTTATGCGCAAGCATCATACTGAAAAAATTAGTCCACGCCCACCTGCTGTGTGGGCCCCACCCGATCCGTATAAATTACATTAAGAGCGGGTAATCTGCTCCCATTTTTCTTCAGCAAGCTAGTATAATAAAACAACTGACCTTTTCATCGAGATGTCCAGCTCCAGCACCATCCGCTTGTGTCCCTCCTGCAAGACCGGTTACTTGCTTAGCTTCGACCGGCACGACACCTGCGAGGGATGCCTGGGTCCCCGCCACGTCGCCCGCGCTTCCTCCTGCCGCCTCTGTGACGAACTTCCACCGGAGGAAAGGCAGAAGAGAGCAGCCTTGTTTAAGGCTACCATCGAGGACTGCCTGTCCGTGGCGGGAGACTGCTCGCTGGACGACGCCATGGATTTCTTCGACGCCGGCTCTCGGAGTGAATCGGATGATTCCTCTGGGACCGGTGACGTTAGCAGCAGCCCCGACGCTCGTTCCCTCCAGGGAAACGCAGTGTTGGAAAGAGGGAGGCCGAGCGGATGCTCGACTCCCCCGGGGTTTCCCGCTTCAACGACCACACCGCTCCCTGCCATCGGCGTGCTCCTCTCGGAGCTGCCCGCCATTATCCGGGAAGATGTTAACGTAAAGGGGCTCTCCGTCCCCTCACCCCCTCCCCTCAGACCGGATGATCTTGCGGGAAGGTTTGGCTCCACGCCGGCTCGCCGTCCTGATCCCATTTGGCCTCGTTTTCCAGCGGTGACATCGTACTGGAACGAGGCCGCAGCCGGTCCTGGTAGGTTAAGGGCGCCCGTCTCCACTTACGCCCCCATCACCAGAGTGGAGGGGTTCACCGAGCGGGGCTATCCCTCGGTACCCCCCCTTGAGCCAAGCCTCGCGGAAGCCTTCGGAGCGAAGCTGTCCAGGCTGGAGAAGCGTCCCGTCCCTCCGGGGAAACACGACCAGGCGGTGACCGCGCTCTCCAACAGAGCCCACCAGTGTGCTTTTCAGGCGGCCGCTGCTAACAACAACGTAGCGCTGTTAGCATTTAGCATGTCGAAAAAGCTGGAGGCCTCAGACCTGCCGGAGGAGACAAAGAGCTCCCTGTGTAAATCGGCAGACACCATCCTCAACATGTGCGCCGCTTCCACGGTTTGCCTGTCGAGGATTGCAGCGTGGATGATGGTAATCAAACGTTCCACCTGGCTTCGTCACTCTCCCTTGCTGCTGGAAAAGCTGCACAAGGACCTGATGGAGGGCCCCATCTCATCGGACGCGCTGTTCGGAAGCAGCTTGAAGACCATGCTGGCGAACTCGAAGCAGTCGGAGGAGATGTCGGAAGCTGTGCGCCATCTCATCAAGCCGCGCGGCTCATCCCGTCCCCCAGCCCGCTGGAGAGATCATTGAGAGCAGAGGCAGAAACATCGGCGCTCCACGGCAACAGCAGCTTCGTCTCGCCCAGCTCCACCACCAGCCCCGCCCGTCAGAGACCACCCCTCCTCATTCCGGCAACCTGCACTTCAGCGTTTCCCCAGAGATCGCCTGCAGACGGCGCTCGGGGCAAACAAACCGCAGAGCTCACGGGGGAGAAGATTTAAAAAATGACGGTCTGCGGAGGATGTGTGTATAAATGACACAGGAATTGAAATAAATGATTTTTCAAAGATCAAAGTGCCTGTTTTTAGCCAGTCTGTAAGTTCGGATGAGCTCACAGCCGCTACACACACATCCTCCACACATAGAGAGCCTGTGTCCTTATATAAAGGTTTTTTAAACCCACCGTCGCTCCATCACATGTCCAGACGCTCACGCGACACCACGGTAAGCGAAATAACTTGTTGTCAATCAGAACCGCACGATCACCACCCAAACGGTGTTAAACGCGCACCCGAGCGAGGCAAACAGCCCCCATCCAAACGGCACTGTGTTGATGATGCACGCACAGCTGCCCGGCGCTCACCGGCTCACATCGGTATAAATGTGGGACCGCAGGCCGGGCCCGGTGGAGGTCCCCGCTCTCAGCGAAAACAACACACGCCTCACCTGAGCAAACGCGAGCGGCCGTCACCCACCGCGTCTCAGCTATCGGCAGCTCACGGCGGCATAAGCGTGAGACAGCTGAACGAATCCAGTGACGAGCCCCGCCCTCAGCGAGAGCGGCGCGCGTCCCTCCAGAGAAAACATGCGCTCCCGCGAGGCTCACAACCTTCACTTTGACAGCACGGCATTGATGAAGTCACGCCCTCCGCTTCTCAACGTTCGCACAGCGACGTTAAACGTGCAGCCTCACGACGTCATCAGCTGGCACACGCTTCGCCTCAGCACACACCGCCCCGCCCGGACATGAAGGTTGGTCCGTGATCCAGACACAGCGCACGGGCGCACGCAGAACAGCCCTTTCGAAGAAGCCTCGCCTTGGGTCACGCGGAAAACATTTCCGCGACGCATGACGGCGGTCGAGGCGGAGGATTGGATGACATCCGTTCAAAACACGGCACATCATTTAAACGCACGTCCACTCCACAAGCGTTACGCAGAGTGGCAAAAAACCTGTTCGCCGGACAGATGGATGGACAGAGTGTTATGCAAGGGTTACACACTGCAATTTGCAACCCGACCCCCTCCGTTCG
>NC_056513.1:33785414-33811942 GCF_014905685.2 Nematolebias whitei | reverse complement strand
CGTGCGAATATGGCTTTTCAAGCACAATCCACAGAAAAAGGGAAAACACAGAGATGCTGAATATATAGGGACAATAACAAGAACAAGAACAATAAACACCTGGGGTGATTAGAATTTGAGACAGGAGCTGACAACAAGGAAGGAAAACACTGGGGAGTGCAGGAAACACAAGGAAATAAACAGAACAATTGCAGATTCCCATAACAGCTTTGTAAAAATAACAATAGAGTGGGTTTTTAATCTAGGAACAGTACAACTTAAACACAGGGGTTGTGACTTGTTTTGCTAAATAAAATTTACCTCTCTACCACGTGTGGGAACCACAAGAGGGGATGTGTTCGTAAAAGACATGCCCTGGAAAGATTAAATAAATATGATTTAAAAGATTTTGAAATGCACTTTGCAAACAAAAAATAACAAGTAATAAACATAATTAATAATGTTACCAATTTTTGGAGAAAGTTCAACTGAAACTAAAGGTTTAAAAGATAAGATTAATGTTTTACTCACAATCATGTTTTCCTTCAGTGCTTGCATTGCATAGT
Organism: Nematolebias whitei; assembly: GCF_014905685.2. Taxonomy (NCBI): domain Eukaryota; kingdom Metazoa; phylum Chordata; class Actinopteri; order Cyprinodontiformes; family Rivulidae; genus Nematolebias; species Nematolebias whitei. The sequence goes on along the minus strand of NC_056513.1, from coordinate 33,811,397 downwards.
GTCCAGCAATGCCAAAATGGTTGGAACCTAGGAGAACAAAACAACACAAAACCAAAAGTTTACTGTTATTATTTTTATTATTTATTCTTTTGTAGTTATTTTGTCCCATTATTTGCAATGAAACTAGTCCTGCATATTTTATTCCAATAAAACTATAATTAATTGTAAAGCTATTTCACGAGATATGACTTAGACTTGTAATTTACATATATCATTTTAATGGCCTCTGGAAGTTGATTGAAGATAAAAGACTTGCCATGTGCTACCACCCAGCCAACACCAGCCTGTTTGGCTTTTCTTATGGCTAAATTCATGCAGAATTCTGCCACCACTGGACCCAGAAGGTTGTTCCCATCCACAAGGGCTGTAGATGCATTTTCTTTATCCACCACCGGCTCACCGTCGACTGCACAGACTCCTGTCTGAACGTCCCTCAGGTACATGTCTGTAAATAAAAGATTTAGGTTTAGATGGTAAAATAAGCACACACATCTACACACCTGTAAGAGTTTAGCTTGAATCGGTTATTCTCAAACATTTGTGGAACATTTGGACCAAAATATGCCTTTACACCTTCTGCACAATGTAAGATTGACTTTTTGTTTTTTTCAAAATGTTACCTTTACTAAATCAGTTTTGTGCAGAGAGGGATGATCAACATACAGACAAAGTGATAAACCTTGAGACCCACTGACCCATCCTGTTGAGTCCATGGCTATAGTGACCCCTGGTATCTGCTTCCACCAACACCTTTGCCAAGCTGCGAGCATGATGTGGTTTGGCCCCAACGACAGTCATGCACCTCTCAATGAAGCCTTGCACCTCCAAATGGCTAATCAGACATCTGCAGGGAAAAAGTAAAACTCAAGTATACAGATATGACAAAGTTGGATCATTGTGTAAAATGTCAATAAAAACAAATTGTCTGATTTTATTCATGAAACTCTTTAAGATTTTCCCTCCTCAGGGGTCGCCACAGCGAGCTATCCTCCTCCATCTCTCTCTGTCCTCTGCATCCTCTGTCCTCACTCCAACTACCTCCATGTCCTCTCTAACTGCATCCATATATTGTTTCTTTGGCCTTCCTCTTTTGTCTTTTTCCTGGCAGCTGAACTTCTAACATCTGTCTACCAATATACCCACTGTCCTCCTCTGGACATGTCTAAACCTTCTCAGTCTGGCCTCTCTAATTTTATCTCCCAGTTGTTCAACCTGTGCTGTACCTCTGTTGATCTTATTCCTAAAATTATTTTATGACATCTACACCTCCAGATGCAGGAAGAGGGCCACCTGCATCATGATGGACCCCACTAACCCAGCACACACACTTTTTGCCCCGCTCCCCTCAGGAAGGAGGTTGAGGAGCATTAAGTGTAGAACCACTAGACTGAGGAACAGCTTCTACCCTGAGGCTGTTAGACTCATGAATCTCTAACCAGAATAATCACTGTGAAAAATCACATCATGTTGCTGCTGATCTGTTTCATGTTGCTGCTGATCTGTTTCATGTTGCTGTGTTCATTTGTACTCATCTGCTCACACAGACTCATGTTCGTGCTGCTGTTCGGCGTATTGTTTTTTAATACTACTAGTGCTTAGAGTATTTTTAGTTTAACGTTTTTCTTAGTTCATATCTTAGATCTTATTACTGTTTTTCTTTACAATTTATACTTTTGTTGGATGTAACTGGGACCCTGTGTACACAATTTCGTTCCACCACGTGTACCACATGTGGTGTGTATGACAATAAAGAACCTTGAATCCTATCCTTGAATCCATCCTTTTCACTCAAGGAGAACCTCAACATCTTCATTTCTGCCACTTCCAGTTCTGTCTCCTGTCTTTTTGTCCAAGTCTCTTTCTCTAGACCATAAAAAATAGTTGGTCTCACCACTGTCTTGTAAACTTTTCCTTTGACCTTTGCTGACACAATTTTGTCACAAATCACTCCTGAAACTTTTTTTCACAAATGCCATCCTGCCTGGATGCTTTTTTTCACCTCTTTACCACACTCCCCATTTTCCTGCACAGTGGACCCCAAGTCCTTGAAGTCCTGCACCTTTGTAACCTCTGCTCCTTGTAGCCTCACTGTTCCACCAGCCTCCCTCTCATTCACACATGTACTCTGTCTAACTACGGCTGACTTTTGTTCCTCTTCTTTCAAGTGCATACCTCCACCTCTCCAAGTTCTCTTCTACCTGTTCCCTGTTCTCACCACAGATCACAAGGTCATCTGCAAACATCATAGTCCACAGGGATTCCTGCCTGACCTCATCTGAGTCCATCACCAGAGAAAACAAGAAGGGGCTCAGAGCCGATCCTTGACACATTCCCACCTCCACCTTGAAGCTATCTGTCACTCCTACAGCACATCTCACCACTGTCTTGCTGTCCTCATACATGTCCTGTACCAGTCTAACACAGTGGTGTGGACTCGAGTTACATGACTTGGACTCGAGTCAAAGTCAAGTCATTAATAATATGACTTTAGACTTGACTTGAAAAAATGTTCAGACATGACGACTTGGACTTTTACACCAATGACATGGGACTTGACTTGGACTTTGACCGGTTTACTTGAAAAGACTTGATATTTTACCCATAATCTAAAGTTTAAAAACTGCGGTGAACTTTTTTACATTTTTCTTTTTAATCATTCATTCATTCATTTTAAAGAAACAAAACAAATTTATTAAGAAGGAAAAAAACAGAATTAAAATGGTGCAGAAAGAAGAAAAAAAATATTTTATCTGCCCCTTATTTAAAAAAAATATATAAAATAACTACAAACAAACAACAACTTAGGATTGAACAATCTCCAAAGTGAAAACAAAAAACATCAGATATCCTTCACATGGCTAGGGCTGAAATGATTCCTCGAATCATTCAAGGACCTTGATTACAAAAAATCCTCGAGGCAAATGTATCTGCCTCGAAGATTCGTTAAACTATTCAGAGCACTGTGGTCTAGCCAGAAGGTTTTTGTGTTACACAACGCTAGCGCTTCCGCTAACACGTATGTGCTAAGTTTGTAGCTATGGAGGGAACGGAGATTGCGTAGAAGAAGAGCCCCAAAAACGACAAAAAACTGTCAAAAGTTTGGGAACATGTTAGGCTAAACAGAAAAAACAAAATATGTGATGTTGCACATTCGTGGTGAGACGTATTGTGTCATTTCCTGTTTGTCAGTCGGTAGCTCGAGTGAATTGTTTGCTCGAGTCGTCTCTGTTTTCTGGATTTATTTGTCTTTTGCACAATTTTTCATTCTAGTTCACAAACACACTTAGTACAGTTGTTTTTCTACTGTTGGATAGTGCTTAAAACACCTCTTATCTTTCTACACTTCTCGGTTTTTATTGGTGTATTTGGCTCTGCTAGCTCTTGCTAGCGTTAGCTTAGCATGGCTGCTGCTTCTCTCTCTGCTTCCTCTGTTTTCTCTTGCTCCGTGTGTCAGATGTTTAGTTACTCCTCTGCCTCCTTTAGTGGTAATGATACATGTAACAAATGTAGTCTTATGGTAGCTTTGGAGGAGAGGCTGTCTGAACTGGAAGCTCGGCTCTGCGCTGTAGAAAAACCAGTAGCTAGCCAGGTCCCCTTAGACAGCGCGGAACCACAGAGGCTAGCTCCCGTTAGCGGTCCTCCAGCAGACCCCGAGCAGCCGGGACCCCAGGCAGGCTGGGTGACGGTCCGGAGCAAGCGTAGTGCTAAGGCTAAGCCCCAAGTTCACCACCGACCCGTTCACGTTTCTAATAGATTTTCCTCGCTCAGTGACACACCCGCTGAGAAGCAGACCTTGGTTATTGGAAGCTCCATAGTCCGAAACGTGGCTTTAGGGACTCCAGCGGCCATAGTCAAATGCATTCCGGGAGCCAGAGCGGGCGACATAGAATCTTATTTGAAACTGCTGACTAAGGCTAAGGCTAAATACAGTAAGATTGTTATTCACGTCGGCGGTAATGACACCCGGTTACGCCAATCGGAGGTCACTAAAATTAATGTTGCTTCGGTGTGTGACTTTGCTAAAACCATGTCGGACTCTGTAGTTTTCTCCGGCCCCCTCCCCAACCTGACCAGTGATGACATGTTTAGCTGTATGTCGTCGTTTAACCGCTGGGTGTCCAGGTCGTGTTCTGACAACGATGTGGGCTACATAGATAACTGGAGTTCTTTCTGAGGAAAACCTGGTCTGATGTGGAGAGATGGCATCCATCCCACTTTGTACAGAGCCGCTCTTCTTTCTAGAAATATGGCTGATTTTGTTTATCCCCCAAATCATTGACAACCCAGGGTCCAGTCCAGGAAGCAGAGTTGTAATCCTCCACACCTATCTGCTGCTTCTCCTCTGTTACCCACCCACACCCCCATTGAAACAGTGTCAACTCGCCCACGGCTCAAATTAAATAAACCAAAAATCAGCTCTAAAAATATAAACCATAAAAATCTGATTAAAATAAACACAGTTCTATGTCATATAGGCTTTGCCCTTTAAGGCTGTCGCTGATGGGTTTATCCCGTTATGCGAGGCATAAGCACTGAAAAAATTTAGTCCACGCCCACCTGCTGTGTGGGCCCCACCCGGTCCGTATAAATTACGTTAAGAGCGGGAAATCGGCTCCCATTTTTTCTTCAGCGAGCTAAAAATAGCACTGTCAGAAGAACAAAGAAGGTAAATTGTGTAAATGACCAACCTTTGTTAAGGATGCTTGGCCCGGCAGTCGACCTCCGGTCGTCCGGTGAGTTCTCCTCCCCGAGGAGAAGATGACGAGCAGTCTTATTCCAAGGTAAGCGCCGGGGAATATTTCCCAGTGACAGGTCACTACACGCTGGACAACGCCATCTTGTATTTTTTCCTCTTATCGCCGACCCTCGGGGCGAACCGGATGGTTCCTCCGGGGCAAGGCGTGCTCAGCTGCAGCCCCCGCTGCTCATTCCCTCCTGGGGAGCGTAGTGTAGGTGGAGGGGGGCTGAGTGAATGCTCACCCCATCCCACCTCGTTTCGCATCGGCGATCACACCGCTCCCGGCCGACAGCGCCCTCACGGTTGCCCGGCGGAACCCAGGAGGAGGCTGACATGAAGGGACCCCTTTTTTCTACGTCCCACGCCTTTTCCCGCCAGTTCGGATGATCCGGCGGGAAGGTTGTTTCACTGGGCTCCACTCTGGCTCACCGTCTTGATCCATACGGCCCCGTGTTCCAACAGGACGTTCGACGGGCGAGGCCACAGACGGTTCTTTCCTGGTAGATTGGGGGAGTCGGTCCCCAGTCCGCACCCATCACCAGAGTTGAGGGATTCACCGAGCGGGGCTATTCCTCGGTTACCCCCCTTGAGCCAAGCCTCGCGGAAGCCTTCAGAGCTAAGCTGTCCAGGTTGGAGCAGCGTCCCGTCCCTCCGGGAAAACACGACCAGGCGGTGACCGCGCTCTCCAACCGAGCCCACCAGTGTGCTTTTCAGGCGGCCGCAGCTAGCAACAACGTGGAGCTGCTAGCATTTAGCATGTCGAAGAGGCTGGAGGCCGCAGACCTGCCGGAGGAGACAAAGAGCTCCCTGTGTAAGTCGGCAGACGCCATCCTCAACATGTGCGCCGCTTCCACGGTTTGCCTGTCGAGGATTGCAGCGTGGATGACGGTAATCCAACATTCCACCTGGCTTCGTCACTCTCCCTCGCTGCCGGAAAAGCTGCACAAGGACTTGATGGAGGCCCCCATCACGTCGGACGCGTCGCTCGGAAGCAGCTTAAAAACCATGCTGGCAAATTCGAAGCAGTCGGAGGAGATGTCGGAAGCTGTGCGGCATCTCATCAAGCCGCGCGGCTCATCCCGCCCCCCGGCCCACTGGAGAGATCGTCGCGAGCAGAGGCAGAAACATCGGCGCTCCACGGCAGCAGCAGCTTCGTCTCGCTCAGCTCCACCACCAGCCCCGCCCGTCAGAGACCACCCCCCCCTCTTTCCGGCAACCTGCACTTCAGCGTTTTCTCCAGAGATCGCCTGCAGACGGCGCTCGGGGCAAACAAATCGCAGAGCTCACGGGGGAGAAGTTTTAAAAATGACGGTCTGCGGAGGATGTGTGTATAAATGACACAGGAGTTGAAATAAATGATTTTTCAATGATCAAAGTGCCTGTTTTTAGCCAGTCTGTAAGCTCGGATGAGCTCACAGCCACTGCACACACATCCTCCACACATAAAGAGCCGGTGTCCTTAAATAAAGGTTTTTTAAACCCACCGCCGCTCCAACACATGACGAGACGCTCACTCGACACTACGGTATGCGAAATAACTCGTTATCAATCAGACCCGCACGATCACCACCCAAGCGGTGTTAAACGCGCACCCGAGCGAGGCAAGCAGCCTCCATCCAAACGGCGCTGTGTTGATGATGCACGTACAGCTGCCCGGCGCTCACCGGCTCACATCGGTATAAATGTGGGACCGCAGGCCGAGTCCGGTGGAGGTTCCCGCTCTCAGCAAAAACAACACACGCCTCACCTGAGCAAACGCGAGCGGCCGTCATCCACCGCGTCTCAGCGATCAGCAGCTCACGGCGGCATAAGCGTGAGACAGCTGAACGAACCCGGCGACGAGCCCCGCCCCCAGCGAGAGCGGCGCGCGTCCCTCCAGAGAAAACGTGCGCTCCCGCGAGGCTCGCAACCTTCACTCCGACAGCACGGCGTTGATGAAGTCACGCCCTCCGCCTCTCAACGTTCGCACAGCGACGTTAAACGTGCAGCCTCATGACATCATCAGCTGGCACACGCTTCGCCTCGGCACACACCGCCCCGCCCAGACATGAAGGTTGGTCCGCGATCCAGACACAGCGCACGGGCGCATGCAGAACAGCCTTTTCGAGGAAGCCTCGCCTTGGGTCACGCGGAAAACATTTCCGCGACGCATGACGGCGGTCGAGGCGGCGGATTGGATGACATCCGTTCAGAACACGGCGCATCATTTAAACGCACGTCCACTCCACGAACGTTACGCAGAGTGGCTAAAAACCTGCTCGCCGGACAGATGGATGGACAGAGTGTTATGCAAGGGTTACACGCTGCAATTTGCAACCCGACCCCCTCCGTTCGGAGGAGTTATGGAGACGGTCCTGTCATCACCAGACCAAATCTCAGCCTTAAATGCAGAAGTTCAGGAGCTTCTGATAAAAGGCGTAATCTCAAGAGTTCCCAACGGAGAGGAAAACACAGGGTTTTACTCACGCTACTTCCTGGTCCCCAAAAGGACCGGAGGGATGAGACCGATTCTGGATCTGTCAGCTTTCAACAAAGCGATCATGAACAGACCGTTTCACATGTTGACAAATAGACAGCTGTTGGACAACATCCAGAGAAACGACTGGTTTGTTTCCATCGATCTAAAAGATGCTTATTTTCACATACCGATCATCCCAAAACACAGGAAATTTCTGCGTTTCGCCTTTCAGGGGATGAAGTATCAGTACAACAGGCTGCCTTTCGGGTATTCCCTCGCGCCTCGTACGTTCTCGAAGTGTGTGGAGACAGCCCTGCATCCTCTGCACAGAGCAGGGATGAGAGTTTTGTTTTACCTGGACGACCTGTTGCTCCTGTCACACTCCAGACATGAAGCGCTGATGCAGGCTCAGGTGTTGGCATCACACCTGTTAAACCTGGGCTTTGCCATAAATTGGAAGAAAAGCTCGATTTTCCCGGCCCAGACAATTGTTTATCTGGGAGTGGAATTAAATTCAATTACCATGAAGGCTCGCTTATCACAAACGAGAATCGACACTTTAAAAAGTCAACTCCGCCACGTAAGACCTGGCAAAGTGATAACAGCCATCTCCGTCATGAAGCTGTTGGGAATGATGTCATCAGCTCACACAGTGGTTCCGCTGGGTTTGTTACACATGAGACGCCTCCAGAGGTGGTTTGCGCGTCTGCGTGTGGATCCAGTAAAACACAAAAGACGGATGATCACTGTCCCTTCCTCTGTGAGAGCAGACCTCCGACACTGGGGAAACACCCTGGTTCTGTCAGAGGGAGTTCCCGTCAGCAGACCCACGTCACACGTGTCAGTCTTCACGGACGCGTCGCTGTCAGGCTGGGGGGGGACATGCCTATCTCAAGCAGTAGGGGCGCTGGCCCCACCACACATCAGCCCACATCAATGTTTTGGAGTGTCGCACAGTGCTGAATGTGATTCAACATTTTGCTCCCGTGCTACAGAATCAACACGTGTTGATTCACACAGACAACATGGTGACTGCTGCGTACATAAACCGCCAGGGGGGTGTGCGTTCAGCCCAGATGTTACACATTGCGCGAAAGCTACTGTGTTGGGCTCACCAAAACCTGCTCTCCATCAGAGCGATTTACATATCCGGTGTTCTGAACAGAGGGGCAGATGTGATGTCCAGGGGCGGCCCACGTCACGCGGACTGGACCCTCCATCCAGACCTGATGTTTCAGACGTGGCAGAAGTTTGGCAAAGCAGCTGTGGACCTGTTTGCGACGCGAGAGAACGCTCAGTGTCAACTATGGTTTTCCCTGAGCCCGCGAGACGATCCACCGCTGGGGGTGGATGCATTTGCTCACAGCCCGTGGCCCAAAACGCTTCTGTACGCGTTTCCCCCACCTCCTCTGATTTTACGGTTCCTGAACCGAGTTCAGGAGGAGGGATTGACAGCTCTCCTGGTGGCTCCTGAGCGCGTGAACGCACCATGGTTCCCAGTCCTGCAACGTCTGTTGTCGGGTCGCCCGTGGAAACTGCCGTGGAGGGAGGACGCTCTCTTTCAAGCAGGAGGAGCGATCAGGAGTTACCCAGAAATAGGCCAGCACCTGTGGGTCTGGCCGCTGAGCGGTCCCGCTTAGAGAGGATGGGTCTCCCTCAGGAGATAGTGTGCACAATTCAAGATTCACGTGCTGCATCTACCACAGCTCTGTACACATCAAAGGGGACGGCTTTTCAGCGCTGGTGTACAGAGAAAGGTTTAGAGGCCACCTCATGCCCATTAGGCGGCGTGTTGTCTTTCTACAACAGCTGATGGATAGGAAGTTGGCATTCAGTACGTTTAAAACGTACGTTGCAGTCATCTCTTCCTGCCACGAAGGGTTCGGAGAAAGAACAGCTTTTAATCACCCGCTGATGAAGCGTTTTTCTAAAAGGTGTACAGAGACGCAGGCCTGCTTCACGCCCACTTGCTCCACAGTGGGATTTAACGCTGGTCCTGCGAGCCCTGATCAAAGCTCCATTTGAGCCTCTGGATCAGGTTTTTCACTTAAATTCTTTTCTCTTAAAACAGCCCTGCTGCTGGTTTTAACACCCGCTAAGAGGGTAAGTAATTTATCTGCCCTCTCTGTTGCTCCGTCATGTCTTAGAATTCAGGCTGACGGGCAGCTCAGCTGATTTAAGACCAACCCAGCTTTTATGCCTAAAACATCACGAGCTCTTTTAAATCAAGAGTGATATCGTTGGAGGGGTTTCTCCACCCCCCTCCACAGATCAGAAGAAGAAGCATCTTTTCATCTTCTCTGTCCGGTGCGGGCGTTGACGTGTTACATAGCGCGCACAGCTGTAATGCGTCAAACTCAACAATTGTTTGTGCATTATAGAGATGCATCTGCAGGTCGTCCGTTATCCACCCAGCGCTTGTCACACTGGCTGTGTGAGGCCATTTCTGAAGCCTACAGAGCATCAGATCTAGAGCCTCCTGTCAACCTCAAAGCACACTCGACCAGGGGTATCGCATCTTCGACTGCTCTGCATAATGGTATGTCAATGCAGGACATTTGCACTGCGGCTGCATGGTCAACACCCTGCTCATTTATTCGCTTTTACCTACGTGATGTGACGGCTCGTTCCATGACACATTCTGTCCTTAGTGCTCTAACAGAATGAATATTGTTGTTCTCATGGAACTCTGTTTAAGCTCACTTCTGTCTGCATGCATTACAGTGTGAGATGTTGTTATCAGTCACAAGTTGTGTCTGTGATTTTGGTTCTATTGTCACTAATCAGTTCATTTGATCAATAATCAGTTCATTGATATTAATCTGTTTATACTGTTCAGCCATGAACCAGTTGGTTCATGCCCCCCCCCCCCCTCTCTTTTCAACATCTTCTCCCCGTTGAAAGTTTTTCGGGGCGTTCATGCCTTGTCAGAACGCATAGTTACACAACATGCGTCTGTGCATGGCACATAATTACGCGATGCGTAGTTATGCACACGGGGAGTTGAGTGACAAGACGTTTTTTGGGCAAGCTTCCGCTTCTTACTGTGTTCGAATGGACCCAGTGAGGCGAGGACCACATCCGCTTCGCCCTTAACCCATCAGCGACAGCCTTAAAGGGCAAAGCCTATATGACATAGAACGTTGGTTACGTACTGTAACCCCAGATTCTATGAATATAGGCGTAGCCCTTTAAGCGTCGGGCCTCACTGGCTCCTAAATGGCTGAAGAAAAAGCTATTTTGGGAGCAGATTTCCCGCTCTTAACGTAATTTATACGGACCGGGTGGGGCCCACACAGCAGGTGGGCATGGACTAATTTTTTTCAGTGCTTATGCTGCGCATAACGGGATAAACCCATCAGCGACAGCCTTAAAGGGCTACGCCTATATTCATAGAATCTGGGGTTACAGTACGTAACCAACGTTACTTTACCAGAGCAAAATCATAAAATCATTAAATGTGGATTATTGAAGATCAGATTTCTTTTCTCTAAATCCCTGTTAGTTAATGATCTGATAACTGATCATCATATTGATTTATTCTGTCTGACAGAAACTTGGCTACAACAGGAGGATTTTGTTCGTATAAATGAATCAACTCCTGTTAATTATTTCAATTTTCATGTTCCTAGAACAACTGGCCGAGGTGGAGGAGTGGCTTCTATTTTTCAGTCAGGATTATAAATTAATGCCAAACCAGTTATTAGTTATAATTCTTTTGAATCACTGTCCCTCAGTCTTTCTCATCCAAAATGGAAATCAGAAAAGCCACTTTTACTAGTTGTTATATATCGTCCACCAGGCGCTTACTCTCAGTTTTTGTCTGAATTCTCAGAATTATTAACTGACTTACTATTAAATACTGATAAAATCATCATAATGGGTGATTTCAATATTCATGTGGATGTTGAGAGTGATAGTTTAAGCATAGCCTTTAATAATTTAATAGACTCATTTGGTTTTACCCAAAACGTCCACACATCTACCCATTCTTATCATCACACTCTTGATTTAGTTCTGACCTATGGTATAGAGATTAAGGACTTGGTAATAGTTCCTCAAAATCCTATTCTGTCCAACCATTTTTTAATAACCTTTGAGTTTACATTAAATGACTACACACTCTCCGTAATGCTAGAACTTTATATTACTCATCTTTAATAGAGGAGAATAAAAATAACCCTAGGTTTCTGTTTAGTACTATTGCTAGACTAATTAAAGGTCCCATTTCTGTTGAACCATGTATCCCTACAACTATAAGTAGTGATGACCATGAGATTCTTTATAAATAAAATTATTTTAATTAGAGAGAAAATTCAAACCATCCTTCCTTCTACTATCTCTAGTCCCCTGTCAAATGAAGCAACTTTAAAAATTTCACTATAGCCTGATTTATGTTTGGACAGTTTTTGTCCTGTTTAGCTCTCTGAATTGTCAAAAATAATAACCTCATCCAAACCACCCACATGTCTGCTAGATCCCTCCCAAACAGACTGTTTAAAGAGGTATTTCCCCTAATTAATGTCCACATTTTGGATCTACTTAATTTGTCTTTAATGGATGGTTATGTACCACAGCGCTTTAAGGTTGCTGTAATTAAACCTTTACTTAAGAAGTCCGATCTTGATTCAGAAATTCTGCCCAACTATAGACCTATATCTAATCTAACTTTCATCTCAAAAAATTCTACAGAAAATAGTTGCAGGTCAGTTGCATGAACATCTACAAAGAAATAATCTGTTTGAAGTGTTTCAGTCAGGGTTTAGAGCTCATCATAGCACAGAAACAGCACTAGTAAAAGTAACTAATTATATTCTCATGGCCTCAGACAATGGACTTGTGTCTATACTGGTCCTGTTAGACCTCAGTGCTGCATTTGATACAGTTGATCACAATATTTTACTACAGAGGCTTGAATATGATATTGGGATTACAGGAACAGCTCTAAAATGGTTTAAATCATATCTATCTGATAGATTCCAGTTTGTAAGTAAATAATAAATCTTCTTCATACACCAAAGTTAGTCATGGAGTTCCTCAGGGCTCAGTGCTTGGGCCAATACTCTTTACTTTATATATGCTTCCATTAGGTAAACAGCATGGGATAAATTTCCATTGTTATGCTGATGACACACAATTATATTTGTCCATTAAACCCAATGAATCCAATCAGCTACTTAGACTACAAGCATGTCTTAAAGATATAAAAACCTGGATGACCCTTAATTTTCTCCTGTTGAACACAGACAAAACTGATGTTTTGGTTTTTGGACCTGAGCACCTTAGGAATGAAATTTTCAGTCTTTCTCCCTCCTTAGATGGCATTAATCTGTCCTCCAGCTCTAATGTTAAAAATCTTGGTGTTATTTTTGATCAGGACATGTCTTTTATCCCCCACATTAAAAATGTTACTAGAACTGCCTTCTCCCACCTGCGTAATATCACTAAAATTAGAAACATCTTATCTAAAAATGATGCAGAAAAACTGGTCCATGCATTTGTCACGTCTAGACTGGACTATTGCAATGGTTTATTATCTGGGTGTCCAAATACTTCTTTAAAACGTCTTCAGTTGATCCAAAATGCTGCTGCCAGAGTCTTAACAGGAGTTAGTAGGAGAGATCATATCTCTCCAGTTTTAGCTTCTCTCCATTGACTCCCTGTCAAGTCCAGAATAGAATTCAAAATCTTACTTCTAACCTACAAAGCTCTCAACAACCTGGCTCCATCTTATATTACAGATCTTATTGTTCCATATTTTCCTAACAGAGCACTTCGCTCTCAGACTGCAGGTTTACTTGTGGTTCCTAAAATTTACAAAAACAGAATGGGAGGCAGATTTTTTAGTAATCAGGCTCCTCTCTTGTGGAACCAACTTCCAATCTCTGTCCGTGAAGCTGACATATTATCCAGTTTTAAAACTAGGCTTAAGACTTTCCTTTTTGCTAATTCCTATAGTTAGGGTTGGCTTGGGTTTCCTGAGCTGTCCCTTAGTTATGCTGCTATAGGCTTAGACTGCTGGAGGACAAACTGACCACAATTTTCACTTTACTAATGTCTTTACTTACTCTGCTCAACCATTTTTGTATTTGTAATTATTTTTTTCTATCCTTAACATGTGTTTTTTTGTCTTTCAGATACACCTTGACCTATACCTGGACCTACCATTCTATGTTCGTCTGTCTCTCCTTCCTGTCCTCTCAAACCAGCCGGTCAAAGCAGATGGCCGCTTGTCCTGAGCCTGGTTCTGCTGGAATTTTCTTCCTTTTAAAAGGGAGTTTTTCCTTTCTACTGTTGCCACTTTGCTTGCTCGGGATGGGAGACTGCAACGAAGCCAAGATTCAACTTGTCTGCTGGATTCCTTAGATAGAGAACTTTACTAATTGGCTTTTATGTATGTAAATGTTCCTGTAAAGTGCCCTGAGACAACTTTGTTGTGATTTGGCGCTATATAAATAAACTGAATTGAATAAACTGAATTGAAAACAGAGCAATGCTTCCACTGCAAAGCAGAACTGGAGTAACCACAACAGCACGTCGTAGATTTTGCAGCATCTGAAGAGAAAACACCCGCTGTAGCATCATCACGGTGACGTCACTCTCCAACAGAGCTCACCAGTGTGCGTTCCAGGCCGCCGCAGCGAACAACGTCGCTCTGCTGGCCTACAGCATCTCAAGGAGGCTGGAGGAAACAGACCTGCCTGAGGAGACAAAGAGCTCACTCTGCAAGGCATCTGACGTCATCCTCAACCTGTGCGCCTCCTCTGCTGTATGCCTGGCTCGCATCGCCGCCTGGATGACAATGATCCAGAGGTCCACCTGGCTTCGACACTCCCCCTCCCTGCCGGAGAAACTGCAGAAGGACCTGCTGGAGGGTCCCATCATGACGGATGCGCTGTTGAGAGACAATTTCAAAGCCATGCTGGAAATATCGAAGAAGTCGGGGGAGGTGTCGGAGACTGTGCGCTAGGGCTGTTGTAAACGAATATTTTAGTAATGGAGGAATCTATAGAATATTCTTGCGATTAATCGAGTAATCGAAAACAAAATTTGTCAGGTTCTGCAGTAACCACTCATTTAAATACATGAAAAAGAACATTAAGTAAATAATCCATTTAATTCCTCATTTTTAAATATTTTATTTTAAAATGTAATATAACATGTTGAACCTCCATTTCTCTGAAGTGTAGCAAAACTTTTTTTTTCTAAAATATAAAAACAGAAGAGAGAAGTGAAAAAAGTACATTAACATGTAATAGAAAACAATTTAAAGCAAAAACAGTAAACACTGCCCTTTATAAATTCAACTTGAAAGTCTGAGGTATAACAAAATCCACTTGTGCGTTTTCAAGGATCAAAGTTTCTATTGTCATTTACATACTTGGTGCACAAGGTACATCCTCAAGCCACTCTGCAATATTTGCTGCTGTGTGTCTTTCTTCAAGCGGCATTGTTGTCAGGCTGTGGGACTCCATTTTCCAGTCCTCCCCAAGAAAGTGGCACGTCACCCCAAGATATGCCTCTGTGGCAACACTTGTCCAAATGTCGGTTGTGAGAGCAATGCTGTCAGTCTCTTTCAGTGTTTTCAGCTTGTCTTTGATTTCTTCATACTTTTTCTCCACCATTTTTATAAAGTAGGATCTGGAGGGAAGGACATAATTTGGATTGAAGGTTGAGATCATTTTCTGGAAGCCTTCATCTTCCACCACAGACAGCGGCTGCATGTCCGTGATGATCATATTTAAAATGCTTTTGGTGAAGTCTGCTGCTTGCAGAACTGAACATCCTGGTGCCCTTTGCACAAAGCTGTCCGATGTGTGACTCTGCAATTTACTGAAAAGAAGTACAATAAAATTATTTTTTTTTTGTTCATAGCTATGCCTTAATACATTTTCAAGTGTACTTCATTGGATATTATAAAATTATATAATATTGTTAAGGGGTAATCTACACTTTGATGACCTGCTGCAATCAAAGTAACATTAGTGTCAGTTGTATTTGATTTATGCATTTTAAGCTTTTATTCATGTGTGAGGTTTGAGGATGCTTTAAATAAAACCCTCTGTCACTGAATTATTTTTAACCATTAATCTAAATGGATAAAATTAAAATGTTTTTATTTATGTGTTCTAATATCTAAATGCTGTAAAATATTTTTTATGGATTGGAAAACTGAACGGAATCTTTATATGTTAGAAATTAAGTAAGTAAGATAGATAATGTAAAAGATTGTACATTTGAGTTCTGCAGAATTAACTTGTAATTGTAAATGTTAAAAATACATTGCTATTTTTTTTATTAAGACTATTATTTGTCTTGATTGCTTAGCTATAAACAAATATGACAACAGTAGTAATAAATGTAGATTACTCCCAGTTTTCAAGTCATAAACAGCAGTAGCAAGAAAATAATAAATCCTATTACCTTGTGTAAATACATTTACACAAAATATTCACCCTAAATATCTCATTTAAGTCAGGATGGAAGTACAGCAATAAATAAATGCATAAGTCTGTTGCTGGGCTTTTATCGTTAACAAATGTGCATCAAGTCCTGCAGTTTTGTTTTGTTTTCTTTCTCACACAAGCTACCCTGCCAGGTAGATGTAGTGTAACGTTATGTTAGCAAAAATATGCCTCATTTTACATGTATAACATGACAGATTATCATACATTTAGGTTCACGTATTTTGCAAAGAGAACATAAATGATACATGTTCCCAGCTGCGGACGAGTTTGATTCATACAGCGGGTGTTTTCAGATGCTGCAACATTGATGACGTGCTGTTGTGGAATGCGAGTTCGGCTTTGCAGTGGATGCATTGCGCTGTATTATTTTTTCTGTTTAATTTAAATTGTTCCCAAACTTTGGATAGTTTCTGTCGTTTTCTGGGCTGTTCTCCGTTTCCCTCCATAGCTGTAAACACATGCGCGCAGGCAAAAGCAGAAGCGCTAGCGGAAGTGCAAGCTTTGTGTAACACAAAAACCGTCCGGCTAGAAAAATGAAAGTGAACAGTTTAACGAAGCTTCGAGGCAGATAAATTTGCCTCGAGGATTTTTTGTAATCAAGGTCCTCGAATGATTCGAGGAATCGTTTCAGCCCTACTGTGCGCCATCTGATGAAGCCGCACACCCCCCCCCCCCCGCCCCCCCGCCTGCTGGAAGGATCGTCGCGGCCAGAGGCAGCAGCAGAGACGCTCCACAGCTGCAGCAGCATCATCCCGCTCCGCTGCCAGCCCCTCCAGCCAGAGAACAGTCCTTCTCATCCTGGCAACCAGCAGCTCAGTTTTTCCCCAGAGATCGCCAACAGGCGCCGCCCTGGAACAACCAGCTGCAGGGCTCATGGGGGAGAAGATTTAAGAAATTACTCCTTGCGGAGGATGTGTGTGTGCATAATGATGACTTGAGTTTTGAAATAAAACGAAAACTTCATTCAGTGAATAAAGTGTCTGATTTCAGCCTGACTGTCAGTTCAAATGATCTCATAGCGGCTTCTCTGCACACATCCTCCACACAAAACGAGCCGGTGTTCTCAAACAGGTTTTTAAAAAGTCACCGCAGCTCGAGAAAACACACAGAATGCTTGCTTGACACAGCAGCAAAAAATTAATTTTTTGAACAGACCAAGCCCAGGAGAAAACCTCGCTCTCAGCACAGGGTGTGTTCTGCCCCTTCTAACAGCAGGGGAGACAAACGCGTGTCCCCGCGGCGGCAACAGCCCCCACCCAAGCGATGTCGCATTGCTGAGGGTGTGCACGCCTCCCCTTAGCGCATCGATCTCAAAGACACTTATTTTCACATTCCAATCATTCCAAAGCACAGAAAGTTCCTGCGCTTCTCCTTCCAAGGGACCCAGTACCAATACAACAGGCTTCCGTTCGGTTACTCCCACGCACGTTTTCAAAATGCGTGGAGACGGCCCTGCAGCCGCTACACAGAGCAGGGATGAGAATTCTGTTTTACCTGGACGATCTGCTGTTGCTGACCCGATCCAGGCAGGAAGCAGCAGTGCAAACCAAAGCGCTGATGTCACACCTGTTAAATCTCGGCTTCGCCATAAACTGGGAGAAGAGCTCGATTCTCCCGGCCCAGATGATCGTTTATATGGGAGTGGAACTAAACTAAGCCCAAAAAACATCTTGTCACTCAGCTCTCCATGTGCGTAAATATGCATTGCGTAATTATGCGCACCATGCACAGATGCGCATTGCGTAATTTACACGTTCCGAGTGCATGAACGCCCCGGAAAGGTTTTCTAACAGAAAAGAGGAGAGGCTGAAAAAGGCCGTGAACAGAGCAGATCCACGGTCTTCAATATGAACAAATTAATAATAAATGAACTGATTATTAATCAAATGAACTGAATGATGACAGTAGTCATGAACTGATTAATAACCATACAGGAAGAACAACAGTCATAACCTGTGACTGATAACATCTCACACTGTAAATGCACGCAGTCAGATGTGAGTTTAAACGAGATTCCATGGAACAACAATATTCATTCTGTTGAGGCACTAAGGACAGAATATGTCATGGAACGAGCCGTCACATCACGTAAATAAAAGCGAATAAATGAACAGGATGTTGACCACGCGGCTGCAGTGCAAATATCCTGCATTGACATTTCAGGTGACGTTTCAGGTCTCTCTTGTAAATAAGTCCTCGAGGCTCAATGGGATTTAACTGTCTAATTAAAGGTTGAATTAACATACCATTATGCAAAGCAGTCGAAGATGCGATATCTTTGGTCGAGTGCGCCCTGAGGTTGTCAGGAGGCTCTAAATCTGATGCTCTGTAGGCTTCAGAAATGGCCTCACACAACCAGTGTGACAGGCGCTAGGTGGATAACGGGTGACCTGCAGATGCGTCTCTATAGTGCACAAACAAATGTTGAGTCTGACGCAATGCCGTCGTGCGTGTTACGTAACACGTCAACGCACGTACAGGGCAGAGAAGATGGAAAGATGCTTCTTCTTCTGACTGTGGGGAGGAGGGAAAAATCCCTCCAATGATATCACTCTTGATTTAAAAAAGCTTGTGATGTTTTAGGCATAAACACTGGGTTAGGTCTCAGATCAGCTGAAACTGCCATCAGCTTAAACCTGAGGCATGACGGAGCGACAGAGAGGGCAAATAAATCACTAACCCTCTTAACAGATGTTAAAGCCAACAGCAGGGCTGTTTTAAGAGACAAGAATTTAAACCGAACCTGATCTAGTGGCTCGAATGGAGCTTTGATCAGGGCTCGCAGAACCAGCGTTGAATCCCACTGTGGAGCAAGTGGGCGTGAAAACAGGCCTGCGTCTCTGTACACCTTTTGAAAAACGCTTCATCAGCAGATGATTAAAAGCTGTTCTGTCCAAGAAACCTTTGTGACAAGAAGAGATGGCTGCAGTGTACGTTTTAATCATGCTGAATGGCAGATTTCTGTCCATCAGCTGCTGCAGAAAGGACAGCACGACAACCTAGTGGACATGAGGTGGCCTCTACACCTTTCTCCATACAGCAGCGCTGAAAAGCTGTCCACTTTGATGTGTACAGCGCTGTGGTAGATGTAGCACGTGAATCCTGGATCATACGCTCTACATCTTGAGAGAGACCCATCCTCTCTAAGCGGATCCGCTCAGCGGCCAGACCCAAAGGTGCTGGCCTATTTTTGGGTAACTCCTGATCATTCCTCCCGCATGGAGGAGAGCATCCTCCCTCCACGGCAGTTTCCACAGGCACCCCGATAACAGGTGTCGTAGAACTGGGAACCATGGGGCATTCACGCACTCAGGAGCCACCAGGAGAGCTGTCAGTCCCTCCTCCTGAACTCGGTTCAGAAAACTGTGATATCAGAGGGAGTGGGGGAAATGCATAACGAAACATTTTGGGCCACGGGCTGTGAGCAAACGCGTCCACCCCTAGCGGTGGTTCGTCTCGCGGGCTCATTGAGAACCATAGTTGACACTGAGCGTTCTCTCATGTTGCAAACAGGTCCATGGCCGCTTTGCCAAATTTCTGCCACGTCTGAGCCATCAGCTCTGGATGGAGGGTCCAGTCCCCGTGACGCGGACCGTCCCTGGACATCACATCCGCCCCCCGTTCAGAACACCGGGGATGTACACTGCTCTGATGGAGAGCAGATTTTGGTGTGCCTAACACAGTAGCTATCTCACAATGTGTAACATTTGGGCTGAGCACGCACCCCCCTGCCGGTTTATGTATGCAGCAGTCACTTGTGGTCTGTGTGAATCAACACATGTTGATTCCGCAGCACAGAGGCAAAGTGTTGAACCACATTCAAAACTGTACGACACTCCAAAAACATTTATATGAGCTGCTGTGTGGGGTGGCCACAGCAACCCCACAGCTCGAGACATGCATGTGCCTCTCCAACCTGACAGGGACGCGTCTGTGAAGACTGACACGTGTGACGTAGGTCTGCTGACGGGAACTCCCTCCGACAGAACAAGAGGGTTTCCCAGTATCTCAGGTCGATTCTCACGGAGGGGGGCACAGCGATCAACCGTCTCTTCTGCCTCACCGGGTCCACATGCAAACGAGCGAACCACTTATGGAGGCGTCACACCATGTGAGCAGGCGACATGTCCTTAATAACTTCATGATGGAAACAGCTGTTATCACTCTGCCAGTTTCACGTGAGTTTCACTGCTGCCACCTGTCTGGAAAAACGGGTCAGCAGCAACAGATCGTCCAGATAAAACAGAATTCACCTCCCTGCTCTGTGTAGCGGCTACAGAGCCGACTTGACGCATTTTGAATGGAAATGTTGTCTCATAGTTGAAAATTGACAAATCTAAGATGGGTCTCATCCCTCCGGTCCGTTTTGGGACCAGGAAGTGATGAGAGTAGAGTAGAGTAGTACCCTGTGTTTTCCTCTCCTTCTGGAACCCTGGAAATTACATTTTTTATCAGAATTTCCTGAACTTCTGCGTGGAGGGAGGAAATCTGTTCTGGAGATGACAGAAACGTCTCTAAAGTTCCTCTAAACAAGGGGTTTGAGCTGTAACTGCAGCATGTATCCCCTGCTGATAAAACGGTCCATCGATCTGTCTAGAGCGCACGCTCGCTGCCACTCCACGTAACGTTCGGGAAGCGGGCATGCGTTTATGCTGCGTCACGTGATTTACGGATGCCAATCACCGCCGTCATGTGTGCCACACTCAGGCTGCGGGCTCACATCCGTGCTGATGTGAGCTGGCGTGCGCTGAGGGAAGGTGCGCGCACGCCCCTGATCATGCGGAGCTGTGGGTGAGGGCTGCTGTTGCCGCGGGGGCGCGGTGCTACTGTGCCGCGCTCAGGCTGCGGGCTCACATCCGTGCTGATGTGAGCTGAGGGAAGGTGCGCGCACCCCCGAGCATGCGGAGCCGTGTAGTTGAGGGTTGCCGATGCTGTTGGGGCGCAGCGCTTCTGTGCCACAATCAGGCTGCGGGCTCACATCTGTGCTGATGTGAGCTGGCGTGCGCTGAGGAGGCAGCGCACAGCTTGGGCTGAGAGCGAGGTTTCCCAATGGACTTGGTCTGCTGAAAACATTCACTTTGGCTGCTGTGTCACTCACGCGCGCATTTTGTTTGTTTTCTCGGGCTGCGGTGATTTAAAACCTGCTTGGAGTACACCGGCTCGCTTGTGTGGAGGATGTGTGAGGAAAAGCCGCTTTGAGATCATACAAACTGACATTCAGGCTTAAATCAGACACTTTAATTCCTGAATGATGTTTAAGTTTTATTCCAAAACTCAAACCATTATGCAAACACACATCCTCCGCAATGAATCATTTTTTAATCTTCTCCCCCGTGAGCCCTGCGGCTTGTCGGGATGAGGAGGGCTGTACTCTGACGGGAGGGGCTGGCGGCGGAGCGGAGCGAGAAGACGCTGCTGCAGCTGTGGCGCGTCTCTGCTGTCTCGGCCACGGCACACTCTCCAGCGGGCGGGGGGGGAGAGGAGGGGTGCGGCTTGATCAGATGGCGCACAGTCTTCGACACCTCCTCCGGCTTCTTTGATTTCTCAAGCATGTCCTTGAAAATTGGCTCCAAACAGCGCGTCCGTCTTGATGGGGCCTTCCAGTGAGTCCATCTGCAGCGTCTCCGACAGGGAGTGGGAGTGACAAGCCAGGTGGACCTCTGAACCATTGTCATCCAGGCTGCGATGTGAGACAGGCAGACAGCAGACGAGGCACACGGGTTGAGGGTGACGTCAGACGCCTTGCAGACGGATCTCTTAGTCTCCTGAGGCAGGTCTGTCCCTCCGGTCTCTGAGATGCTGTACGTCAGCGGCGCAACGTTATCGTTCGCTGCGGCCACCTGGAATGCATACTGGTGAGCTCGGTTGGAGAGCGACGTCACCGTCTGGTCATGCATCCACAGAGGCGCAGGACACTGGTCCAACCTGGACATCTTTGCTCCGGGAGCCTCTGCCAGGCTTGGCTCCAGGTGGGCACCGAGGGAATTTACGCTCAGTAAAACCCTTCCACTCTGGTGATGGACGTGAATGTGAAAACCGGCACTCTCAGTCTACCAGGTCCGGCTGCAGCCTCGTTCCAGTAGGACGTCACTGCTGGGAAAACGAGGTCAGATGGGATCAGGACGGCGAGCCGGGGTGGAGCCAAAAAACCTTCTCGCTAGATCGTCCAATCTGGGCGGGAGAAGGAAAGGGACGGAAAAAAGTCCCTTCATGTCAGCCGCCTCCTGGATTATGCCGAGCAGCTCCGAGAGGAGGGCACCAACAGCTGGGAGCGGTGTGGTCGCCGATGCCAAAAGGCCCGGGGGGGGTGAGCATCCGCTCAGCCCCCCTCGTTCCGACACTATGCTCTCCAGGAGGAAGTGAGCAGCCGGGGCTGCTGCTGACGTCGCCTATTCCGAAGAAACCATCCGATTCGCTCCGAGAGTCGGCGTTAAAAGGAAAAAAGGGTCGATGGCGTTGTCTAGCGGGTAGCAACCCGCCACTGAAAAATATTTCTCGGCGCTTACCTTGAAACAAGGCTGCTCATCTGCTTTTCCTCGGGGAGGAGAACTCACCGGACGGCAAGACGTTGGCGTGGCGGGACCCCAGGCAGCCTTAACAAAGGTTGTGCCGGTCAAGCTGGACAACTTCCCTTCTTCGTTCTTCTGACAGTGCTATTAGCTTGCAGAAGAAAAATTGGAGCAGATTACCCGCTCTTAACGTAATTTATACGGACCGGGTGGGGCCCACACAACAGGTGGGCATGGACTAATTTTTCCATTGCAATGTTTTGCATGACGGGATAAACCCACCAGCGACAGCTCTTAAAGGGCGAAGCCTATACAAAATAGAACCAGTGACACGTCAGTGTCTAATGCTCACTGCTACACACCGAGGACCTTTTCACTTAGCAGTTTTTCTTCAGAAAAATCAGCATGCCTGCTTTCTCTGGACACAAACAAGCCCACTCCTGGCTGATGGTGTCTCCAGCAGTAGAAAATGTTCACTCTGAGGGTGTGGATGATGCTTGTGGCACACACAGATACCTGGTTGCCAAGTTTGACAGCATTGGCATAGTGTCCCTCACATCCCACCAGCAGGTCACTGGATTCACTGAGGTTAGGGTTGATGCAGACATCTGTACCTCTGTGTCTCTTCCTGAATCTTCTCTGTGGTTCTCTGGGGTTTAGGGCTCTTATTATCTCCCTAATTGACATGAGACACAAAACAACAACGATAACATGGTTGTGTTATTATTGCTCAAAAAACATTAGCTAGGCTGAGAGATAAAAGTTTAACTGGGCAACAAAATAATTTACAGCTTAACTTACCTCCACCATGCAGCCTCCACTGTAGAAAAAGGCAGCAAACTTTTAACAACAAAGTTTGTGACGGTCCTGTGGCCCTCATCTTGCTTTTCTTTAGTCTGTCCTCCTCACATCAGGGTCAGAGGCTCCTGTGAGGAGAACATTAACATAAACAGTGAACATTAGGTGAACTGTTTAAGCAGATGACCCGATGGATGAGCACATTTTCACAAGCTAAGCTTTATCTGTTACTGTCAATCTTTAGTTAGCTTTTGATTTTAGCTAGTTACATACATAGCCATAAATTAAAGCTACACACTAATATCTTAAAGTTAACGTTACATGGATCCTAGTTTGACTCACCGCGATGCACGTATTAAGCTGTAGTAATGTTAAAAAACGTAAACTACCAGATGAAATCCCAGACACAGCTCCATCCTTGGTGCGAAGCAGAGTCCGGTCGTGGAGATGTTGAATCAGGCCGTTCGGGCTCTGACACTCACAGGCTGACTTTAACACTGAGAGGAGGAGACTGTGTCTCTCTCTCTCTTTGCAAACAAACACGGAGCAATTTTCCGCTCGTAAATTGAAGCCGTTCGACGACACACGTGCTGGACATGTGAACCCTGTCTGTGGACGTAACCAGCACCATAGACATACAGCTATACAGCAGCTCTATAACAGCTCTGGGTGTAAACATGTATGTCTGTTTGCTATATGTCTGTCTACCTGCCTGCATGCTGAAACCACGTGTCACGTTACAGCCAATCACCGAAATTTGACACCGAAAGAAGAGGCATGTTTTGAGCTTAACACCGACTGAAGCAGTTCGGTCGATACCAAAAAAGAACCGAGGTTCGATACTCAGCCCTAGAAAGGACATGGAGGTAGTTGGAGTGAGGACAGAGTGAGATGGAGGAGGAGGACTCGCTGTGGAGACCCTTGAAGAGGGAAAAGCCGAAAGAAGAAGAAGAATTCATACCCATCTGCTCTTTACGGATGTTCAGGCTGCTGTTTAATATACTATATTATTTTACACTATTAGTGTTTAGCGTATATCTTAGTGTAAATCTTAGATCCTTATATACTGTTTCATTTTTATACTTTAAATTTTTTGCTATTTTTGGGTGTAACTGAGACCTTGAGTACACAATTTCGTTCCACCTCCTGTACCACATCTGATGCAAATGGCAATAAAGAAATTTGAACTTGAACTTAAGCTGAAATTTGGTGAATTGGTAGTTGACAATAATCCTTAATAATCTCTGATTGCAAATCAAAAATTCAAGAGCCCGCCTGAGCTATAAAATAAAAATACTATAAACCATCCATTTTTAGAGATATTACGCTTAAATTTGGTGTGATGGTAGCTGAGCGCAATGCCCAATAAATATCGAATACAAATGAAAAATCAAAAGATGGCCACCAAAGCTACATTTAAATTGTTTAACTCATCTATTTTTACATGTGGTGAGGTTATAGCTGAGAACGTTTCCTATCACAAAGTAAATCCAAATCAAAAATCTAAGATAATCACTGTAGACTAAAAAATTAACTAATTGATTTTTTTTTTTGCCATTCTGAGCTGAAATTTGGTATAGTGGTAGTTGAGAGCGAACTCCGACACATAGTACTGTCAAATCTAAATTTTAAAATGTCTGCCACTTGGCAGTACTCATCTAAGTTTCTCCAGGAACTTTCTATTTCTTAACTGACCTCATCAACTTATTTAAGTAACAAGCAAACACTGAGTCCCATTAGAAGAAAAGTGAAAAGAAAAACACCAAAATTTGTGCTCAATAATCCAGAATCCAACAATGTTCAGTCAGACCATCTGTATGTTTCTGTTTTTGAAATGAAAAACTTCAAGTGTTGTCCCTGTTTAGCTCCATCTTTGTGATTTTCTGTAAGTATCCATCACCAATGCTCAGATTCCTGATGCTCAACAACCTTCCCTTTATTTTCATCCTTTATTTATACAGGTAGTCTCTGAGTCATGAAAACTCATTTTCAAGAAAGACCTGTTTTGTGAGAGCAGATCATGGGGGTTAAGGGCCTTGCTCAGAGGCCCAGAGTGGGGCAAATAAGGGTGGAGGCAGGTTGCGGGTGTTTCATATTTTCCAACCACATTTTGATGTTGACAGTACCGGAAATTGAACTTTTCAATCACAGGCCCATCTTCTGTAACCTCTGCGCCACCACTCCCACCTTCATCTCATCCAGTGTTGCCAGATTGGGCGGTTTTCATGCTGATTTTGTGGGTAAAAATTGCGTTGGCCTGGTGGGGATAACTTGGGCAGATTTGGAATCAGATCAGTGTTTTTTGAATTAACCTATTAAACACATTTCAAACAATCATTCATCATTATTTCATAGCAAAGCTCCACTGACCTTTCTTCATCACTGATTGGCTATTGTCATCTGCTAGAGCGTTCACAACAGAGAACTGGTGAGACAGTTTTTGTAGAAACCTCGTAGAGTGGGCTGGCCCGTTGCAGCGGTACTTCATAGCAGCCGCCATATTGGATGTGGAAGAATTGCCCGTCAACTGACTGAACATCATAAAACACCGTTCTACAAAGTGTTTTATGTTAATGCCTGTCATTCACACACACTAATACATTTGGAAAACAAACAGGCACTAAAGACAACATTTATAACTTTTAAAGTGATTATTAAAAATGTTTATTCCTTAAATGTTTAGGTTAAAGGTAAGCACTAAACCAACATATGTATTATTTTGAGTGTTTACAACTACTAATGTGTGTAACAGTATTACTGGGGTAATAAATATAGTAATGATCATATTGAACATTTAATCTGTGTCTAATAACCAGATCCTGAAATGCAACCTGCAGATTTATTGAATAAAAAGCACTAACATTCACATTTAACTGATTTTGATCAATCACATTGATGAACATATAAACACCAATATATCTTTAGAGGGTGGGAGGTATTGGGTGTGTGTGTGTGTGTGTGTAACACCCATATATATGTATATATCTATATATCTATCTATCTATCTATATT
>NC_056513.1:33756987-33785014 GCF_014905685.2 Nematolebias whitei | reverse complement strand
GTGTGTGTGTGTGTGTGTGTGTGTGTGTGTGTGTGTGTGTGTGTGTGTGTTCAAACAGTAAATATAACAATATATTGATTGGGCGGGTTTTTGTGTGATCGGGCGGTTTTTAACAGACTTTTGAGCTGGAAAACCTCGACTTTATCTGGCAACAATGATCTCATCTTATCTCACACAGTTGAACTTTTCTCTGCTGCGCAGCCAAATTCAATTGTTGGATGTTGTAAACCTCACTTTTGCCCAGTAATACATATGTGGACATTTTAGGAGATAAAACCAGATGAAAATGTCACTAAACTCAATAATATTGACAAGAAACAATGTCTACATTGGATGTTAAGCAGACACTTGTAGGTGGATGTTCTACAATGGAAAGGCCCAGAAGTATAATTCTAGATTATTTATGAAAGTGCAGCATTGTGAACCGGTTCATGTGTTTTCTTTAGACCTGCAGCTCTTGTTTGTTTGTTTAAGTTCATGGACAAAAGTAAAGCAAACAAAAAACAACATGGTTATCCACGTGATGTTAAGCCATGCACATGTGAAGCAGGGTGAACCTACCTCTGCATGGTGCCTTCAGTCCGGTAGTTTTTGTGGATCTGCAGGAGCTGCTCATAAAACCACCACGCTGCAGAAAACACGCAGGGTCTCCGAGTGGGGGTCGTGTGTGAACCTACACTCCGTTGTCTACTCCAGTCCAGTTGATTAGCATATTACCGCCTCTGTGTGACATGGGGGAGGAGGAGGTCTCCCTACTTAGCATGGGGTGGGGGGTTGAAGAGGTGGGGTTCCCCACACAACAAGCTCAGGTTTACATTTACATCTTTTTGTAGACGCGTCGAAGGTTTGAGCCCCCAACCAGTAAGGGCTATCCCCTCCCCCACAACATTGTAGTGGGAACGGTCAGGGGAGATTCTAGAATCTGAACTTTAGGGGTGCTCAGCCCCCAGTGCTGATGGCTCTTGGCTTGAACAGTTCAGCGGCCATTGACATCAGAAGCATTTATAAAGTGGTGGTGGCACACTGGTACCCCCCCCCCCCCCCAGACCCCACCTAGACTAGAGCTTTAGAACGTGACATCACTTTGTCTGCCGCACAGCGGCTGATGGGACATGAGCACCATTCATTCAACCTTTATTTATGCAGGTTAATCCCATTGAGCCTCAGGGACTCATTTACAAGAGACCTGATTTTAACAAAAAGTGATGACAGCAGTGGACAATCATAAAAGATGCGTACAATTTTTTTTTATATAACAAGTAAAAATAAAATGGTAATTAAAAGTATAATTTAAAGGAAAAGTAGCGAAAAAAACAGCTAGATTGTAAGGTAGGTGGTGTAGAAAACTAAAAACAGGAACTTGTCTGTATTGGTTTTTCCCATGAACTTAGCAGATGTTTAAAACCACTTAGAGAGGTTAAGGTCGAGAGCTTCAGATGTTTTTGCAAGATATTCCAGGAAACATGAGCGGAGTACGAGAAGGCCCTTTTACCTAGTTCAGTCCGCACTGAGGGGACACTGCAGGTAATAATGTCCTGAAAGTGCACGCTGCACTCACGCAGAGACATGTAGGAGGAGATGGATGAAGGCAACAGAAGTGATTTAAAAATAAAAATGTACCAGTGAGAGAGTCTGCATGAAGTTAATGATGACCAGTTAACCAGTGAATACTGGGTGCAGTGGTGGGTATGATAATCACAGCCAGTTATGAATCTTAGTGCACCATGATAGACAGCATCCAACATCTGCAGGGTTCTTGTAGGAGCGTTCATGTAAATAATGTCACCGTAATCAATGGAGGGAAGGAAGGTCACAGATACAAGGTGTTTCCTAGCATTCAGAGTTAGACAGGATCTGTTTCTGAAAAATAAACTCAATTTAACTTTCAGTTTCTTTACCAAGTTTTCCACATGGAGCTTAAAAGAGAGATGTGAGTCGACCAAGATACCCAAATATTTATAGGAATCGACAAACTCAACCGGGACACCATTTGGCGATAAAATCAGAGGAAGAACTGCTGGGACTGACTTTCTGTTTGAAAAAAGCATCCCTTTGGTTTTGGTTTTGGCCATCTTTGCTGTCCTTAATCATAACTGTCAAAAACAAAGTTTTCTCGCTGAATTTTTTACAGTTTTTCTGAATTGTTTACACACAAATTCTGGTACTTGAGACACAATGACCACAACATGTTCAATGTTTCCCTTACCATTATACAAGCGGGGTGCCCCATCCCGTCAACTGAATTGAGCACCCCGCCTACCAAACCAAACTTCCCCCCCCACCTGCCCACCAGGCACTGACATAGCACTAAGCTAGCAGCGAGAAATACAGGTTCTCTAGCTAAAAAGCTAAAGGAAGCACTCATGTTGCCTCTTCCCTCATCCTAAACGCCCCCTGCCCCCACTCAAAAATTGTTAGTACAAGCTGCGCTCAGACAAGTGTCCATCCCCCAATCAACAAAAATCATGGATGAGATGAGCACCCCGCCATGGCAAGTTAACGAGGGGAAACACTGTAACTTATGCACCAACTCCCTGAATCAATTTTGCTAAACTACAAGCACAATTCCTGCTTTACACTCAACATGCCATTCTAAAATACACTTTTTCAAAACACTACACACAATTTTGCTGCATTTGGCGCAATTTTCATGAATAAACTCTCTTGTTTTCACAAGGAATGCACTGTTATTCAAAATTGTAAAATGTATTACCCTACTATGCACACTGACTCATCACATTGGGAAACACCATTCACACAGTTTTGCAATAAGCCTTCAGAGCTTGAGCACAAAAGGGGAACAGGTGAGGTCTTCTGTTCTGGAGCATTGATGCCAACAATGGAAACAGAGGCAGAGCCTGAGGAGTGAGAGTAAGAGGAGTAGAACAGGGAGGATGAGGATGAGGATGAGGAAGGCTAAGGATCGTAATCTCTGGTGAGATCCAAGCCGCTTTGGTTGACCATGTGCTCAGCCATGGTCTAACAATGAGGGAGGCTGGACAAAGTGCACAGCCAAATGTGAGCAGAAACACTGTAGCATCCATCCTCTGGACTTTCAGAAATAAGAATATGAAATAAATGTACATTCACTAGAAAACTGCAGTAGTCCAGTATTTGTATTGCAGAACTGAAAGATTACCAACAAAAGGTGGGTGGGAACGTCTTCTGTCTCCTCAACAGGAAACTGAAATTGTGAACATGGACCTAGAAAATAATGTCATAACATTACGGCACATACAAAGAAATAGAAAATAATGAGACATTGCTAAATATTGATAGGGTGAGCTTATCAACGCTGGACCCTGTGTGACACAGAAATAATGTGAGGATGAAGCAGGTATACAGGGTGCCATTTGAACACATTTCAGAAAGAGTCAAAGAATTGCAATATAACTATGTGTAAGTCCAATATAATATATTCCACAGTTGATGTATAATCTCAACATTGAATAAATTATTCATATTGTTTTGTAATCATAATGATTGTGCTTCACAATAGTGACCACTTCACATCTATTTCTGATTTTGTCATGTGTTTTTCAGAGAGCTGCAGTGGATTACCAGTTCATCTTCATCAATGAGGTTGGATTCAAACTCACAAAAAGACGGAAGGAGGGGAAGGAATATCATTGGCCAGCCATTGTTGAAGTCCCTGGCCAGCGCAGAGGGAACATCACAATATGTGCAGCGATTACCCAACATGACGTCATCCATCACCATGCTACCCTTGGCCCCTACATCACTGCCCATCTGATCACATCCTGGACAACCTACACAGCACACTCATTCCACCAGATCAGATAGATGGTCCAGAGCAGCTCCGGTACGTTGTCTTCTGGGACAATCAAGTTTCCACCGAGCTGCTCCGATTCATAAATGGTTCACTGCCCACCCACACTTTTCAGTTGTTTATCTCCCTCCATATTCTCCATTCATCAATCCTATTGAGGATTTTTTTCTGCCTGGAGATGGAAGGTGTATGACCTAAATTCACAAATGCATATACCCCTTCTCCAACCTATGGAAGATGCATATGGGCATGTAGCAGTTGATGCTTTTCATGGCTGGATTCACCATGCTGGGTGATATTCCCCTGCTTCTTGGCCAGGGAAAACATTGTTTGTGATGTGGATGAGGTGCTATGGCAAGATTGAAACAGAAGACAGGATGAAGTGTAGTTTATTTACAGTATTTTACTTTTTACAGTAACTGTATACAGTAATTTAGTATGTTGTTTTATATATAGACCACTGTATGTGCAACTTTGTGTTGGTTGGGATGTATACTGTGTACATTGTTTTTGTGGGGAAAATAAAAAATATATGTTACCATTTATTTGTGTGTTCTGAGTGTAAAAACAATATTCTAAAATACAAAGTATTTTACAACACACTGATGCATGTACTATCTGTACTAAGTGTAACACTGAACAAAAAAGGGCCTGTCATTATGATAATTGGATAGAAGGGTTTAATACTGAGTACATCAGTGTTTAACTGGTTCTTATAAATGTCTATTCATATGGTTAAACCAGTTACGTTGGTGCTAATATGGTCTCTGGGGCACGTCCTCTCCTCCGGTGCCCGCCCTCTCCCTCGTCATCAGTCATGTCAAACTGGTTCAAAACACCAAAGTCCATGCTCAATAATCCAGGTAAAAAATCCAACAAGTTTCAATCAGGGCATCGGGACGGTTTCTTTTTTGTGCTGAGACGTTTCACCTTCCATCCAGAAGGCTTCATCAGTCTGAGGAAACACTCAACAAAACTGCTTCTCCCCCAGCAGCTTACTCCAAAGTGGGAGCAAAAAAACAATTACTGGTATGTTGTTCCTTATTACATTTTTGAAATATGGAATATTCCAAAAATGTGAAATGTGAATCTATATATTGTATATTTATAAAGTATATCAACAAATGTATAGCAATTGTTGTAAAATAAAATCTGTTTCTGCTTGTACAATTTCTAAAGCTTAAAGTGTGACTAGTATACTTCCTGTTTCTTATTTGTGACAGCACCCACCCAACCGGACTTTGCACAATACACGTTGAGCAAGTGAATATTCTAGAAGCTAGAGTGAGTCACTGCCCTATACACGTTGAGCAAGTGAACATTCTAGAAGCCTTGACCAAGCACCGCCCTAATTTAGACTATAGCTGAGCAGCACTTCCTCTTCAGGCAGACGATGCAGCGCAGCGAGCAGACTTCTGAACAACTCTTCAGGTTGTATTCTCTCCATTGGAAGCGCTTTCAATGACTTAGATGCTAAGATAATTAACTGCATTATACTAATCCACTGTTTTGCTCGTGAACCTGTGAATTCTTTTGAATTATACTCATTCAGATACGTATAAAACATTCTTAAATTTGAAGGTGTGTCTGTCATATTTTGAGTACGTGTTCCTGACTCCTCTTCACAGGGAAATGAGAAACTGAATTCGGGCGGAATACAGAAGGTAAAAACCGCAACACAATACACAATAAAACAAACACATTCTTACAAATACATTTTTATGTTTTGACTAGTGTAATAAGGGTATGACACAGAGCACAATTTAATGATATTCACATGGGAAAAAAATTACATGTGGTGCACATGTGAGAATTATGTGATCACAATATGTAAGGAACACTGAACACACAAAACTTGACCACATGTGGAAAATGACAACCACATGCAGAACATTGGAACCACATGTGAACACGTAAAATTCGTGGGATTTTTTTCCAAGAAATATGTGACCCACATGTGGAAAATGGGAACCACATGTGAACACGTGAAATTAATGGGATTCTTTTGTAAGGGGAGGGCGTGCCCCAGAGACCATCTTAGCACCAACATAACCAGGTTTTTTTTTTTCACTTTGGAGTAAGCTGTTGGGGGAGAAGCAGTTTTGTTTGGTATTTCCTCACACTGATGAAGCCTTCTGGATGGAAGGTGAAACGGCTCAGTACAAAAATAGAAACAGTCCAGATGACCTGACTGAAAATTGTTGAATTTGACTGGGTAGCTTTGAGTAAAAACTCTAGCCACACAAAAGTGTGGCCAGAGTTTTCAAACTGACCTTGAAACCTAACAGTCACAATGTCTTTTTAAGGGTTAATGGCTTTTACGTGACTGACCATGAAGGATCTCTAAACCCGAACCCTGAAGCGCTTCCGCCACTCCCCCGCGCAGAGCGCGCTCAAAAAACGCCATGTCTATTTTTCTTTCACTTTTAACTTAAACTTGATTATCACGTTCACATAATCACATATTGTACCTGAAAGTTTTACTGCCTTTTTTACTTTACTTAGACAGAGTACTCAGGACCAATGTCAATAGCCAGTAGACATCTCTAGAGGCGTGCAGAAATTATTAGAGGTCTTCTGCTCATCTGATAGATTATTTCGGCCGTTTCAGACTGCATGGACCGGTCCATCGTCACAAAGAATATTAAATAAATTGAATCTCTCTCTCCTGTTTGGGTCAGAGTGGAAACACCAGTTTGTCTCCATTCGACCACAATATTCAAAGCTGGCTCATTATTCCCAGGTGGAGAGAGGACTCGCACCGACATGAATAATGGCAATAAAGAATAAAGTTTTAACATATAATTAGGAAGATAAAAGTTACAGAATTATAACGCTGGACTTTGTCCCGACCCACCGCGTTTTGAAAACTGAAATGAAGTGCCGAAGTACATGGGGACACTCGGCCTCCTTTATCTCTAGACTTCTCCCCATAAAGGGAACACAGTCATTGGATCAGTAATGAAATATCTCTTGCATAGCTTATTTGGTTCAATCTATGCATTCTTGGGTGTTTGTGTGCAACTGGCCTTGTGTGCAGCAGATACACAAAACCCTCTTTTAATATGACAAATGGCTTCAGGTAGAAGCAGAAGTCTGACTGACTTCCTGTTTTCCTGTTTTCACTAGCATCATCCGAGGCTATATGGAACACTTTTTTTCACTTTCTAAGACCAATTGCAAAAACATCTGCAGTGTAAGACGAACAGAAGAGATGAAGTCCTTAAAGCTCTAAACTTACCAGCCAAAAGTTTTTTAATTTCAAGATGGTGGAATCCGATCTTCCCATTCATACCGTGCCAGTTTATTAGTTTGCTGAGTGAGAGTGTGAGGAGCGTTTCCATAATTCTTCCAACACACTCATTAAGTGATCCTCCACCTTTTAAAGCTAGTGCCATGCTCTGTAAATAAAAGAAAAAAAATCTTCAATAATCTACCTATCCAATCATGTGGTAATGTATTAAGGAAATGTATTAGTCTAAATGTCTTGGAATGTTTTGGAAAGTCTTTTCTACTCTGGCTCTTGCTCGAGACGGTCGCTCCTGCTCTCCCTCTCATTGTTTCTGCTCTCTGTGTGTCTCAGAGCTCCTGGTACACATCGCCCGAACAAAAAATACTATTATGGATCTGATGAGCTGGACTTTCAATGAAATCGACAAAACATTTTCAACAAAATGACAGAGTCCTGGAGAACCCTCTTGCCTAACTAAGACTCACGATGCGGGGTACATCAGAGATCAGGTGATGTGTCTCTCAGCTCAGATGAACGCTGAAGATGATTATATTTTAGATTTATTATAGCAGGGGTTCTGTTTTTTGCCATCGGTGGGGCTCTGTTTTATCAACTTAAAGAAGACATTGGCAGCAGTTTTGGCCATGGCAAAGCTTCTGAGTCTGTGCTTGGTACTTGTTATGAGAACTCAAAATCAGCTGATTAACGAGCTAAATCATAACATGGAGGCAATTTGTCAGAATTGCAGGCCTCCTGCGGCTTTAGGACAACAGCCTGTGGGATCGACCTTGAGGAGGCTTATAACGTGGATCAGTGGAGTGGATTCCAATAAAATTGGCCATTTTGGACCAAGAAAGTTCTAGCAGGACTCAAGGCTGACAAGAAAAAAAAAACAGTCTGCCTGAAGAAAATCAACAATTGTGGCTTATCTTAATCTGACTCCCCCGTTTGACCTCGGATAATAGTCGACTATCAAAGTTCTCCTGGGACATGGGTAACTAGGGACAAAAGCTAAGGCTATCGCATAGAGAGAAAGAGAGAGAGAGAGAGTTGTCGGTCGTCGCCAGCCCCCACCCCACCCCTCCTACACCCCACCAACACCACCACCCCAGCCCCCCCACCACCCAGGTTGATTTACCTCAGATTATTTTAACCCTAAGGGCTGTTTGAGTCATTTAGACCCAAGAGCAACAAAGCAAGAGAGAGAGACAGAGAGAGAATGACAGTTGGTCGCCGTCGCCGCCACCCCACCCCACCCCACCCCTACCACCCACCACCACCACACCCCGAGAATGACTGTTGGTCGCCGCCGCCACCACCCCACCCCACCCCACCCCACCCCTACCACCAACCACCACCACACCCCGGTTGATTTAGCTCAGGTCCTTTTGACCCAAAGGGCGGGTCAGGTCGTTTTGTCCCGAGGTCGCTGCTAACCACACCCACCCCTCACCAACCCCCCCCCCCTCCCTCCGACCCACCACTCCACCCACCCTCCCTCCCTCCTCCACCACAACAGACCAAAAACATGTGATCTGGTCATTTTGACTCTAATGACTCACAAGTGTTAAAAATAATTTTTGCACTATTTTTCAAAAGTTACATAAACTACATAAAGGAGCAGACAGGAATTGTCATCATGTGACTTTAACAGTCCTACATAGAATGGTGAGTCAACTCAGCCTTAAGTAGATGGAGATTCAATCAGCTGTATGAGCCAAAGCTGCTCATGTAGCCCCAGGAATCACACTCTCCAGTTCACCCTGCAAGGGAAAAGGTTAGTGGATTACACAACAGCAGACAAATGACCCAGAATCCTGACATGGTAGACCCAGATTTGAATCATGTAGAAAGGAGTTAGTCTCTTAAACTGTACCTAAACCATTTAACTTAGTCAGAAGTGTGGATGGAGGCAATTTTTTAAGTTTAGATTTTTTTCTTTTACATATGTTCTTACATCTATGTTCAGACATGGGTTCATAAAGCTGAACATGTAAGTAAAAGATAGGCACAAATGCACCAACACCTAATTTGTTTTGTAAAATGTCATACTTTTAAAATTTTAAGAAGTTTAGGACTGAAGTTGCAGGTATCAGATGCAGAACACAGGTGAAGGTAAATAAAATGTATGCCTGTCATGAAGAGCCCCTCAAGCCTGGATGATCTGGTTTCTCATTAATGAAAAACTCATTTACTTTTTGAACATCTTGGCTAGATTAAAAAAGACGGTTTCTCCACTCACTTTACATTTGAACTTTGTCATCTCAAAACAAAACGTTCTTGTTTAGATTGCATGTACAAAAAACTGGATTTACGATCTACTATAAATGTACAATAATTCATTAAACCTTTATTTAGACAGGTAAATCCCATTGAGCCTTGAGGACTCATTTACAAGAGAGACCTGATTTCAACAAAGAATGATGACAACAATGAACAACAGTGACAACAATAAACAGTTATAAAAAGTCATACAATATTTTTTTACAAATAGGATGGCTAAAAAAAGAATATTAACAAAAAACAGCTAAATTCTAAGGCAAATGTAGAAAACTAAAAACAGGAACATGTCTGCATTGGTCCCTGCCAGGAGTCCAACAGATTCTTAAAGCCACTTAGAGAGGTCAAGGTCGAGAGCTTCAAATCTTTTTGTAAGGTATTCCAGGAAACAGGAGCGAAGTAGGAGAAGGCCCTTTTGCCTATTTCAGTCCTCACTGAGGGAACACTGCAGGTAATAACGTCCTGAGAGCGCATGCCATAGCTGCACTCATGCAGAGACATGTAGGAGTGTTAGGATTGCACGAGGAACCCAGATGGTATGAGACCCAGAACGAGGCAGACACAGGGGAAGTACAAAAGAACAGTGTTTATTTATTTACAGTGAAATTAATCCACACGCTGCTTCTTTGCAACTCCAGGAAAGAGGGGCGACAGGTTAATTGTCGGTCCAGAGGGGAAGACCTGAGTGGTTTGTTTAAAGAGCGTTTTTGTTCTTACAGTCTAAATCCGAAGGAAGGGAGCTGGTCCTTCAGTCCAAGGAGTGAGCAGCGGAGGGAAATCAAATGAGGGTCCAAGGGAACGAGGAAGGCTGGCAACTGGAGGCAAAAATGGCACGAGGAATACCTGACAGGCCGAGAGATCCAGATCAGGTCACGAGTAGGTCCAAAAACACGAGGGATCAGGAAACTGGAAAAGAGAACACAGGTGAACAAATTATTTTCACCTAGACATATCTAGCTCAACAGTACTATACCATGAGAGGTGATATGCTACAGCGATGAGTCACACTGGGCTGCAGCCTTTTGTAGATGGAGAGGCTCATCAGGCTGATGACCGCCAGGGTACGATAATCACAGCCAGTTATGAATCTTAGTGCACCATGGTAGACAGCATCCAACATCTGCAGGGTTCTTGTAGGAGCGTTCATGTAAATAATGTCACAGTAATCAATGGACGGAAGGAAGGTCACAGATACAAGGCGTTTCCTAGCATTCAGAGTTAGACAGGATCTGTTTCTGAAAAAGAAACCCAGTTTAACCTTCAGTTTCTTTACCAAGTTTTCCACATGGAGCTTAAAAGAGAGATGTGAGTCGACCAAGATATCCAAATATTTATAGGAATCAACAAACTCAATTGTGACACAATTTGAGGATGAAATAAGAGGAAGTACTGCTGGGACCAACTTCCTATTTGAAAAAAAAAGCATCCCTTTGGTTTTGTCGGCATTTAGGACAAGTTTGAGGTGGAGCAAATCTGTCTGGATGATGTTGAATGCAGATTTCAAAAGCTGGAAAGCCTTATAAACAATTTTAGCTCGACAATAAACAACTGTGTCATCAGCATAGAAATGTTTGGATGTATTAGGTATGTTTTTACCAACATTACATATGTAAATTGTAAAAAGGGTGGGTCCTAAGACTGAGCCTTGTGGTATACCATTGTTGACTGTTAAATAACTGGAGGAAGTACCATTATGTTGAATAAATTGCCTCCAGTCTGAGAGATAGTTCGAGAACCAACCAATGGTGTGAGCTGAGAAACCGATTTCTGAGAGCTAATGACACACGATGTCATGATCCACAGTGTCAAAAGCTTTAGACAGGTCTAAGAAAAGTGCAGCACAATAATCCTAAGCATCCAGTGCTTCAACAACGTCATTAAGAACCTTCAGTGAGGCAGTCGTGCTGTGTTGTTTCCTGAAACCAGATTGAAGGCGAGGTAAGATGTTAAATTAGTCCAGGTAATTTTTGATTTGAGATATTATCAGTTTTTCTAGAACCTTGGCTAAAATGCAGAGTTTAGAGATTGGTCGATAGTTGTTCAGTGAGGTGGGGTCACCTCCCTTCAGCAAAGGAAGAACAAAGGCTGTTTTCAAAGTGTCTGGGATGGAGTTTTGGCTTATGGAGAGATTGAAGATGTGGGTCACAGGAACTGTGATGATATGAGCAGCCAGCGAAATAAGGTGGAAGTTCATCTGGTCCTGCATATTTTTTAGGATCAAGATCTTTTAACAGTTTATTTACCTCACTGACTGAGAACGGAGAAAAAGAGAAGGTGCGATTAACTGAGGATTGACTTGTAGGAGTGATTTGATTTTGTAGAAGTTTGATTATTAAGTGAAGTGGCTGATTTTCCATTAGTAACTGTGTAAAAAAAGAACTAGAAGCAACAAAAATGTTTGTTGAAACAGTTCAGGATCTCGTGCTTATTTGACACAGGAACAGAGTTAATGAGAAGTTGTGATGGGAGGTCAGATGATTGGGGGTGCCTGAGAAAGATTTGATGGTTTTCCAGTATCTGTTCGGGTCATTTAGATTTTTGGATGTCTGAGATAAGAAATAGTTGCGTTTTGCAGCTTTGATGGCAGTTGTGCATTTTTGCCTCATCTGCCGAAAACTCAACCAATCAGTGTCTGAGTCAGATTTTCTCGCTGTGGCCCAAAGATGATCGCTCCTGTGCAGGAGGTCAGCTAGCTTTGGAGTAAACCAGGGGCTGTCTCGTCCCTTTATTCTGAACTGACGAAAAGGAGCATGTTTGTTCACAAAATAAATGAAACTATTATGAAAATAGTTCCAAGCGGAGATCATGTCATCAGTTAATAGAATATGATGCCAATCAAAGTGAGACAGATCCCAGAGGAATGACTGTTCACAAAAATGTTTCAGATCACTGTTTTAATTAATCTGGGCTTAGAAGGTGGAAGTTTAATATCTCTGGGAGTCGCTGTCACACAATGATCACTCAAAATGTCAGCGAATACACCTGTACCAGGGAATTTGTGAGGCATATTTTTTAGAAACAGGTCTAAGATGGAAGACTTTTCAGGATGGTTTTTGTTTGGTCTAGTGGGAGAGTCAATGAGTTGGATTAGATTAAGTGACAGGCAACATGCCTTGAATTTATCACAGAGGGGGGTCGACTTATCACAGTCAATGTTGAAATCTCCTGCCAAAAAGATCTCTTTGAATTTTAAATTACTAAGTAATTCCATCAGGGAGGACAGAGCCTCAGGTGCTGCTGAAGGGGGATGATTACAAACCACCACAGATAATATCTGGTCTCCATTCAAAGTGATGCTTACAACTAAGGCATCACTTCACTTCCACCAAGCTGATGTACGGCAGCTCCCTCCGGCTTCTCTGCAGTCTTTTATCATCAAACTGACCCGTTTTTTCGAACCGGACTAAAGTTGGTCCCCCTTCCAACCAAATTCGGTGTTCAGTGACTCAGAGGGCCGGACGGGATCGTCCAAAAATATATTTTGGTCCAGTACCGGCCGCTTCCACCCCACCGGTAACTCTGAGCGCACCCTGCCGGCCAGGTGACCCCTCGAGCTGGAGTTGTCGCACGAAGGTCCGGTGTTTTTCTCTCTCTCTGGACCCCAACGAACTTCTCATCTGGACCTTTGTGGTTCTATCTGGTTCCGACAAGAATCACCGGGTGGTATTTCGCTGGTTTTCTACTGGACTGGCCCTTGTGCTGTCTTCATTGGTGTGGGGGAAGTGTACCTGTGTCCCCCGAACTGAACCAGAACCGAACCGAGGTGGCAGTGGGGGACTTCGTCTTCAACATAGCTGGTCTCAGCTTCAGTGAGCAGTCCGTTACTTTTAACGAAGGATGGTCCACCTTCGTGGAATTGCTGTGTTCGCCTGGAGGAGACTCTCCGATGCTTTGAAGCACCGCCGAAACCGAACCAGAGCAGAACCAGGCCAGGGACAACTTCAGCCTCTTCATCTCTCATGCTGTGGAGCGCCTGAGCCAGACTGGAGCAGGACCGGACCAGTGACGACCTCAGCCTCAGCCTCTCTCTCTAGTCAGTCTCGTAATTTTTCACTGGGGGTGCCTCTCATGCTGTTGGGTGCGGACGTGTCGTGCAGAGAAGCGGAGGAGCAGCGCTGCGTGGTGCTCGAGAGAAGTTCGGAGTTTGCATCGGAGTTGCTGCAGGCCTCCATCCAAACTCATCTGGATAATAATTATTTTTATTACGGATCATGTTGTTGTCCCCTGTTGGCCTGAAACAAGCTAGGACCATGCCTTTCATTTCAGGAGGATTTTCTGGCAGCTCGCTTTGCTATTTGCTGCGAATTATCTGTTTCTGCTTGTTGGTTCTGCACCCAGCTTCTGTTTCCCATGGGAGCATCCATTCATCTTCATAGGGGGGCCGGAGTCCCCCTCAGCCCAACTCAAACTGCAGTTGGGCCACCTCGTCGGGATTGTTTGCCCATTTGATTTGTGAGGTTTTATGGTCTGAGACTTTTCTGTACCATATATTTTATTGTCATTATTTTCAGATCTCAGACTATCTGGAGTCACTGAATCTTGTTAATACACCTAGATCTGCCCATCACTGCAACTTTCACTGTTTTTGGGTTCTGAATGATTGCATCTTCATTAATGTTTCTCATGGTTCAATTATGGGGCTAATTGTCACACTGTTACCACCTGTAATTACAAATCAGTCATGAAAAACTCAAGAAAATGTCTGATAATAATGTTGTTACTGCTCTCAGGGATTCAGCCCAACCCTGGACCCCCCACGATTTATATGATACCAAATGACTTTAAAAACGTGTCCGGACTTCATTTTCTGCATGTAAACGCATGTAGCCTTCTGAAAGAACTTGATGTCTTGAAAATTCTGGTAAGTTCTTCTGGGGCAGATGTAATCTTGATCTCTGAAACCTGGCTCAACAAATCTGTAATAAATAATGACCTGGCAATCAACGGATTTAACATCTACCGCTGTGATCGTCAAATAAAAAAAAAGGGGGGGAGTCGTTGTTTACATCAGAGACTCTCTGGTTGCTAGTCTTGTGTCTTCTAAAACAATTCCTAACCAAATTGATGACTTAGCTGTAAACATCACTTTGAATGTAGGCCAGATTTTTATCTGTAGTCTGTTGTTATCGTTCACCTAAGCAACACCTGAAGCTCTGTCCTCCCTGATGGAATTCCGTGGTAATTTAAAATTCAAAGAGATATTTTTGGCAGGAGATTTCAACATTGACTGGGGTAAGTCGACCCCCTCTGTGATAAATTCAAGGGATGTTGCCTGTCTCTCAATCTTACCCAGGTGATTGACTCTCCGACAAGATTAAACAAAAACCGTCCTGATGTAGTGATGTAGCTGTTAGCTTCACTACTAATTAATTATTCTTAAAGCTAGTTCAAGCACAAAGAATATTAATTGTTTAATTACAACTGATTATTTTCTTTTTTGAGTTAAATTTCAGTTATGTGACCAAGATAACTTGTGAGTGGAGTGTATAATCAGTGACATGAGACGCCATTTTATCTTTGACCCATCAGAATAAATGCGGTCATTTATTTAACAGAATCAAAATTTAACATCAAAACATGTACACATTGATTTGCTGATCTGTTTCTGATTCATAAACTTGGCACGCTTTACTAAACAAGACAACAGAACAATACTGATTGAGACTGATTCATCTCTGAAGGCATCTAGTTTGATTTACTGGCGAATAGAAAAGTTTAAGAGAGGAGGAATAGATTTAAGGAGGAAGTTTTAGATGGATGAAAGTTATGTATTCAACCAGCACATGGCACCCTTCCTCCGACATCCAGCTCAGCCTTCCAGTACACTTCAGGACGTGCAACGACTTTGTTACCTTAGCAGAGGATGTATCCACTCCAGAACAGAAGTCCATTGGTACGCTCCCTTTTTAGCGTCTCCGGTTAGAGTAGCTGGGGGTCATCAGAAATCGTGACGAAGTACTCGGTTCAACCGAATAAGCTTACTTAGGAGTTGAGCTTTTAATGCTCGGGTTGAGTCACAGCTGAGGCAGGCTGTGGCTACGCTTGACTGGAGAGACCTTTGGCACATGGTCAAATCTATCCGCTACTTAGTTGAGTCTCATCTCCGACTGAAAGATCCAGCAAGACTGGAAAAGACTAAGACTCGTGAAGACTTCAAAGAAGACTAACTTAAGACTTAGAAGACTGAATAGTTCCAAGAAGTGTTACCTTTTAAAGGGGTATCCACTTCCTGTTACGTGGTACTTCCTGATTGATTGAAACAACCAGCAGGGGTGTGGTTCTAGTGATGTTAGAGGGTCACTAGAAGTCAGGAGAGGATGCAGGAATGTTTAAGAACGGTTAGTACAGACGAAGAAATGTTTTTAAGAAATGAGAGGAAGCAGGTGCCAGCAGAAGTTATTTACTGTCTGCGAGTTTTAAAAACAAAACACTTCATCCTCATAACTTGTCTCTGACTTTCGACCGACATCAGGTCCACTACCCTCATTCTGACAGAAGACTAAATGCACACTTACTTCGTAAATAGACATTTAACTGTATTATCAAAGTCTAATGAGGTTTAAAAATCATTAATACTGTTTCACAGTTGATTTAAATGAGTGGTTCACTTCAACATTTAGAAATGGTATGAACTAAACACACTTTTTGATTATCAAGATATTGTAAAATAGTAATGATAATGTAAAGAGAAGAGTGTTCTTTCAATAGATTAATTCAGGATACAATTTAATAGTCTCTTGATGAGATAATTTGTATTTCTGGATTCAAATCAATGAAATAAAAGTTCCTGTCCACTGAAGGTCTTCATAGACAGATTGCTGTCGGAGGCCTAGTTCACTACAGTCCCCACTTTGGAAATCATCGCCTGTCCATGGGGATGAATTCCAACATGAACTTACACCTCCGAATGTCCTTGATCTTGATGTAATCCAGCAAGAGGAAAACAAAAGTCAAAGAAGGTAATCCCACAACGGTTCAGATAATTCCACAATGTTGTTGGTAATTCCATTGCAGCAACACTTTAACCCCTTGGAAACAAAGTCTGCAATCTATTGGAAAAAGTCATATAATCCACAATGGTAAATCCACAACAATTGGAGGTGATTGATTAGCATGCAGAGGGGCTCCCTCGATTGAACTGCAGAGGCGACCACTGGATGGAGTTTGGAGACCCATGTTTGAGTTGTAGGTCCCTTCAGCGAAGGTTGCTGCTGGTGGTTCCCAGTGGATGCCATTCTGGTTCTATGTGTTCATGCATTTATGTGGTTTTAGTTGGGCTTATGAGTGTGATTTTACATAAGACCTTAACCTATATGCACCTGGTGTGTAAGCTATTGTAGTGAACTAAGCCTCAGGTCAAATCTGGCCCTGAGGGCCTTCCTGGGACAAGAACTGTATTTCATTGATTTGAGTCCAGAAACACAAAATCAAGTCCATCCAGAGACTTTCTAAGTGTGTCCTGCACTGATCAATTGAAAGAACACTCTCTTTTTATTATCATTACTATTTTACAAATGTCTTGATAATCAAAGTGTGTTTAGTTCAAACCATTTTAAATGTTGAAGTGAACTACTCATTTTAAATCAACTGTGAAACAGTATTAATGATTTTTAATCCTCATTCAAAGTAGAAATCTAGTTAATGTCTGTTACAGAGTAATTATTCATTTTCTTGATCTTCTGTCTGAAATGAGCAGGTTGTAAGTCGGTCAAACGTCGGAGACAAACGCAAACAAGTTTGTTGGAACGAACTGTCATGTTTTTAAATCCTCTCAGACGTAAATAGAGAAGCTGGCACCTGTTTCCTCCCAACTCGCCTAAACATTTCTCTTGTCTGTCTCAAAAACATTTTCTGTCTGTTCCAAAACATTTTTCTGTTTTTCTGACTTCTAGTGACCTCTTACGTCATAAAAAACACACCCCTGATTAGCTCTTTCAGCCAATCAGGACTTCCCAAATGAACCGGAAACAGAACTCTTTAAATGTCGACACTTCCTAGTTCCAACCAGTGCGGTGGGAGAGCAGTTCAGTTCGGAGGGCAGAACCGAACAGAAAAGTTGCTGGAGAGAACAGGGGGTTCCAGACATGATCCGAAG
The DNA here is from genome assembly GCF_014905685.2 of Nematolebias whitei. NCBI lineage: Eukaryota > Metazoa > Chordata > Actinopteri > Cyprinodontiformes > Rivulidae > Nematolebias > Nematolebias whitei. The sequence goes on along the minus strand of NC_056513.1, from coordinate 33,767,617 downwards.
TTCTTCCGAGTCTTGTGGGAATTATGGAATCTTCCACATCTGAGTGGAGCCTCTGACGGACTTACTCCTCATGTGAGTCCACCCGTGGGGTGAACGTGTGTCGAACGAAGTACCGTCACTACTTCGGATGATTCACAGCTGTTCCTACGGAGACGCTGGAAAGGTGGCGTTAAATGGAACTCCGTACCAGCTGATTCATCTTCAGAGAGGTAACGAGTCGATTTCCTACCAAAGCGTACCGAGGAAAAGCTGGGTTCGGATGGAGAGTGCCGTTCTTATACCGACACATTTTCCCTCACACATATTTTCTCTCCAGATAAACTTAATTTCCCATCTTTAAAACTCTTCTATCTTGCCAGTAAATCATCCAGATATTTTCAGAAATGTCTGTTGTAAAGCTTGAAGCAAGGAAACCATGGCCGTGTGGTTTTCTAATTGTAAAGCTAATTAATTAAGCTGTTGTTGAAATCAATTTGCCAAATTAATGTAAATGTTTAATGTTAAACTTTGATTCTGTTAATAAATGACCGCATGCATTTTGATGGGTCAAAGAAAAGTAACGTCTCACGTCACATTTAATCGTTCAATGCACGATAGAACTCAGTCCAGAAAAATGAAAGAATCCGTTTAATTTATGGATAATATCTCACAGATATATGTTCACTACACTATCATGGTTTAGATCAGCTACAGGTACCAATTAAAGGGTGGGTCATGCTGAAAAATTATATATAGGGATTTATACCTATAGAAGGGCATTCCAAACTATTTTTCCATTCCTAACTTGGTTTAAGTTAGATTTACATGGCAAAATATAGTTTGGTTCAATTATCTGTTGTCCCTTTAGACGAATGACTTGAGGTTTGGGTTTTTGGTTTCCCCCTAAATGTTTTTGGAGTCTGAGACTCAACTTAAGGATTAGCTAGCCCCCCGAATAGGATTGTTCGAGTAGGTTCGGCTTGAGCGTCGTGAGACCAATGTAGGTTATGGTACTTAAGGTAGCATTAATCTACATTGACTCCTCAAAGATTGAAATTTAACAAATGAACTGCATGTTGGCATAGTTAAAGTCCTCATTGTCTCTAACTAAAGTACACACAAAATTCATTCTTGCTGGGGGTGTTCAGAAACAATACCAAAACCAAATAAACAATGTCTCAACATTGACAACAGTAGTGATTAAGCAACCAGAAAAACAACGTTTCAACATCGACAAAAGTAGTGATTAAGCAACTAGAAAACAACGTTTCAGTGCGTCACTCACTCTGACTGTCAGATTCGATCATGCTATCGCATCTGAGTTATCTTTTTTTTTTTTTTTTTTTTTTTTAGATGGCCTCCCTTCTCCCCTTACAGCCATCCTCTCCACACCATTATTATGAAATATTTATTCTAGTGACTATCTAAGGTAGGTTTTATTTTATTATTATTATTTTTTAAATAGGATAGAAAGAAAGAAAAGACAAAGTAATACTCAAAAATATAAGAAATATACACATAGAGAGCACACGGCAAAACACCCGGCCACTGTCTGTTCACCTGCAAAGAACATGACAAAACACAGCAACAAAATACATATGTATAAAGAACTTAAAATATTCATGGCTTTGCAGTAAGTTTCCATAAATATATATGCCCATACCTACGCCTATATACATACATACATACACATGAATATACATTCATATAAATATCTATATATCTACATATAAAGCCTACATAAGCATCCCTGCTTCTATTTGTGTGTGGTTGTGAGCATGCATAAGTGTATAAGGCTTCTCTAATAGAACAATTAATAGTAACTGTGAAGCAGCAGAGACCCGACCCCCAAGACCAGAGGCAGACGAAAAAGGGGGGACCAGAGCCCAAGACCCCAGGAGGGACCCCAACCGTGGAGCCCCCAGGGCCACCCACACAGGATGAACCACTCGCCCACCCCCCAGATCGGACCACAGGGGAGAGCCGGAAGATCCCCACCAGCGACCACATACAGTGACCCCCTGGGGCCAACAGCGACAAACTCATAGGCCCCCGCCGGAACCCGCCGCACCGATGCAGGTCCAGGCCCGGGCACCGAGGGCTCACACCACCCAGGCCAAGGCCTGACAGGGCCAGAGGACCCGAGCCCCACCAGGCAGACACCAGGCCGAGTCGACACACGCCCAAGCACCCAGCCCCCGACTCCAAGGGCCCCAAGCGTGCCGGCAGGCAAGGGCACACCCCATCAGGGGGCCGCGCGATAGGGGCGCGATGCCAAGCACCCGCAGTTGTATCAAAGAGGGGGCAGTCCGAGTCTCGGCCTAAAAAATACCCATTCATACACAGACACAATCACACAGTCCCAGCCTCATTCTCACACTCACTCACTCAAAGACATACAATAATGATACATTTCATTCTTTTTTTTTTTCTCTTCTCTTTTCTCTTGAGCTCAGTTTAAGTGTAGAAACATTGTGAAGTGTTTCAATGAACTTATCATCATCGCTCAATTTTTTTTAAATTTTTTTTTAAAGAAAGAGAAGGAAGAGTAAATAAATAATAAAAGAGAAATAGATAAAACGAGAGACCACCACGACAAAACAACATTCAAAGCACAATGCCACCCACAATATCACCATGAAACATTCGACATCACACAAGGAATCATCTAGCTTCCACCACAACCCAACCTAGCGTGCATTTGTCAAAGCACCTGAATTCAAACACCCACGCAAGCACGCCCGCCACCACCAGATTTCTCCAAAAGAATGCCCAATAGTGGACGCGGGGGCCAACAGACCCACCCCCCCATTTCATTCATACATTTCATTCTTAGTCCCGATACGCACTCTATACACCCCGGGTCCAAGACATGTACCTGCCCTCTACAGGGGGCAGCCCATGCCCAAACCCAGGAGGTAGACCCATTCATTCTCGAGCGGAGAGAAGCCAATATCCCAGACCCGGCCCAGGCCACGCCCAGCCGACAGGACACCCCCCACCACGAAGAGGACACGCCACCGACCACCCACACACACTGCCAAAAACCAAGCACGCGCCCCCAGCCGACCGACCGCCAGGCCCCAGCAGCCACCCCGGCCAGCCGGCCAACCATGGTACCCAAGAGCCAAGCTCAGGGGGTCCAAACAACCCCAGGGAGAGCACAGCGCCAGCACCGCCCACAGCAATCCCCCAGACCCCGAACCCCCACATAGTCCTGGTCAACACCCGATGGCCTGCCCTTCTCCCGGACTCCACCCCCGGAATGGGAGTTAGGGAACTAGGGGGGTGAGGAAAAAAAATAAAAAATAAGACCCCGACACATACACCCCCGCCCCTAGATGTGCTGTTGATGTGTGTTGTTGTATAGTGCCATTAAAATGGAAAGAAGAAGGAGCAAAGGCTGGCATGATGCCAGTTTCCCCTCCACCCCAACACTATCCAAACCCTAGTGTCTAAATGCAACCGTTGTAAGTGAGCACAGGCACAGGGGGTGAGAGTAAGGTCATCCCACCACCCATAGCCATGTGCCCACCTCAAGTTCCTATATGTGAATGTCATGAGGATGTTATGAATGAATGTCTAAGGTGTACAATAAAATTGAGTCCCAGGTGGCTATGGTCAACAGAGATGTAAAATTGTTGCAGCACACCCGAGCCCAAACAACCTTAAATGTGTGGAATTGAAATGAAGAGGGTGGTGCATGGTGAGGGATGTGGAGAAATAACTGTAAGAGCAAATGCTCCCACAGGGAGTCAGCACCCCCACTGACCCAACAGCGCCCCCCCAGTTCCCCAAGGTCCACCCAGGGATTGAGGCCAAGACACCTCTCCATCTGGGCCGACCGCCCGGCCCGCTGAGCTCCAGACCAGAGAGGGACAGAGCCCCGAGGGCCGCCAGAAGCAGTACCAGCAGCCCACACACCCGAGGGCCGCCAGGACCCCACCAGGACGACCCGGCCAAGAGCGCCCGCCCAACCGCCGACAGAGCCAGGGAACACCGAGAGTGAGCCCCCACCACAGGAAAGGGGCCAGCCAGTTGGCCATGCACAGTCCTGGGCCGCTCCCAAGGACATCCACCCCGTCCCCACCCCAGAAGAAATACTACACCCACCCCTCATACGGACATCTCTCAAAACACATAGCACACTAGACACCTAGGCTGGGTCAAACTACCCCATCTTAGGGGCCATTGGTCACGCCCCCAAACACCCAATTCCCCAGCCCATGAACCCACAACCCACCAGCGAGCCGAAGGCCCCTGTCCAGAACCGGGCACCAGAGCCAAGCCGGCCCAGAGCCCGGCAACCCGCCCGCCAGAGCCCAAGATCCCCGATCCCCACAGGCCCAAGCCCGGGGGCAACAAGCCCCTAGAACAGAATGAGAAACAGGTGCCAACTTCTCTGTTTACGTCTGAGAGGATTTAAAAACAAGACAGTTGTTCCAACACTTGTCTGCTTCGACTCCTGACCTTGGAAAACGTACACTGCTCATTCAAAGACAGAAATCAGAAAATGCATAATTACTCTGTAACAGGCCTTAACATGAATTCTACTTTGCATAAGCAACTAAAAAATCATTGTTACTGTTTTACAGTTAATAAAATTGATAAGTTCACTGTAACATCTAAAATGTTTGAACTAAAACACTTTGATTATCAAACATTTGTAAAACATGTAATGATAATAGAAAAGAGAGTGTTCTTTCACTTGAATTTTCAAGAAAGAAAGTCTCAGGATGGGTGAACCTGTATTTCTGGATTCAAATCAATGAAATGACAGTTTCTGTCCCACAAGGTTCTTAAGGTCAAGGGTTTTGACCTTAGGCTTAGTTTTGACATCAGGTCAAGTTCACTACACTGACCTCTGGAATGGTCTGTCCAGCCATAAGGTTTGCTGTGTCTAGCACAGGAGGATCCTTTGTGGCTGGTTTTAGTGACCACAGTACATCGTGGCTGGTGTCCACTCGGACACCTAACCTTACCAAGATGTCAGAGCCTATGTAGGTTGCATGTGGTAAGTCTGGGACCACGAGGAATGGGTGGACCAGTTCCTGTTGGTTCCAGATCAGTTTCAGGTTAATGACTCCTTTTGCAGTCATCACTCGTGAACTGTTGGGATACAATGGAAAGCGGAAAGCTTTCTCTATCAGAACTGGACCCAAATGTTTTTTAAACCAATGTTTTGTAGAAAACCTGGTTAATAGCCGATTTATCTGTCCACAGCAACAGTACAGCATCTTCGGTGTGGGATCCTTGGATCTCTACACCTTTAACTACCAATGGTAGGTAGTATCCGGTGGGCTCTGACTGTCTCAGCTCGCAGAGGAGGCTTTCTCGTTCGGTCAGAGTTGGGTCCACCGGTTGGGTCTCTTCGGTTTCACATGCTTTTAAAGGCTTACTTACCGGGACTGTGTTCTCTGCTGAGAAGTCCTCGGTGCCTTCTGCGGTGCCTGCTGTTGGGCAGTCTGTGACTGTCTCGGGAGGCATGAGTATTGGCAGGGGTTTGCTCACTCTGGCCCACATTGTTTGTTCACCATAATCTATAATCACGTCAAAGCGATTTATAAAATCCTGGCCAATCAAAAATGGGAATGAGTCAACCGTAGACACATGTACCGGGTGGTATAGTGTCATCTCGCCAACCTGCATGTGAACCATAGCTATAGCCATTAGGGTTGTCGTCGTCTCTGCGAGGCCCTGCAGTTATATAGCACGTTCTTTGAGAGGTATTTCCCTGTGAACACCGTTAGCGGCGGCCCTGAGCTCCTCAAACAGTTTGGCTGACATAATATTTATGTCGGCTCCACCGTCCAGTAGGGCTTTATGTGTGAGGACTCCTTCAAGTGTGATCGACAGGTAAGCTTTTTTAGCGACCCCCTTTCTGATCAGGTTACACAGGAACCTTGTAGGTTTTGGCCAACGATTCTTCTTATGTTTACTTTGCCTGTGTAATCCTGGTTTATCCGAACCGTTGGTGCAGTCGCTGCTGCTCCTGAGAGTTCGATTTTTGACGGGCCTCCGTCATTGATGTATGAGATCACCCACTCTCTGTGTGTCGAGGGGCTCTCATTGTTTGTAACAACATGGTCCTGGCGGCTTTTTGTGACAGCGGCAACGTTGTCATTTGTGTCACCTTGATTTGTCTGAACCATTAGCACAGCTGTTGCTGTTACTGAGGTCTCAGTTTGTGACGGGTCACTGTCGGAGACGTGTGATTGTACCCCCCCTTTTTCTGGTGAGGGGCTGTCAGAGTTTACAACAACAACGTCATGGTGACTGTCTGTGACAGCAGTAACAGTGTTGTTTGTGTGTTCTGACTCATCAGCAATGATATTGCCACACAACGCGTCAGGTTGTTTGTCCGTGGCAATACCTTTCAACATTTCCAAGAATCGACGTACACTCTCTGTCTCGTCCGAGCTCAGAGGTCCGGGGCTCTCTTTCTGGATCCGCTGCTGTTTCTTTTTCGTCTCAGGCTGTTCAGGCCGACGTGGTGGGGGAGCAGGCCCTCTCCTCTGGGGTTCCTGGTGGGATCCCTGGTTGTATGGGTTACCTTGGGCGCCATACTTTTTACCCTTAGGGCATGCGTCCCCCTTCTGGTACATTCGTTCATCCTCTGGTTTCTTGGGAAACCATTTAGGATCTTGTCTGGACCAGGGGGCACTCATCTGTTGTGGTTTGGCTGCTGGGAAATCTTGTTTCCTCTCGCCTTTGTTGGGAGGGGGAGCTGAAGCTCTCGTCCCTTCCAATTCTAATGACTGGGCAGGAATCCTCTCACCTGGGAACACCTCAATGGGTGTTTTGGCCTGTGAACGGGCCTCAAAGACATTCACAGCACATTTTTTTTATCTCACTGATGGCTTTTTCTTTGAAATTAGCCATCATCTGCACTGACATCCTTATGTCAGGGTGGAGATTTTTGCTGAAAACGAACTTAAACGCTTCCTCCTCCTCTATGCCGGTTTCGTTCCTGTAACCAAAATAAGCCTGCAAAATTCTGGAATAATATGCCCTTGGGTGCTCATTCTTACCTTGCATGACCTTGTCGGCAGCTGGGTAACAGCCAGGTCCCGCGCAAGGGGTATACTTCTTTATTAGAGCAGCACATAACAGGCGGTAATCCTTTCTTGTGGCATCAGGTTGACGCTCTATAAAGGAAAACACCGTCCTGGCTGAAGTGAGCCTGATCAAACCTATTTTATCCTTAACTGTAGCGTTGGGATAGCTTCTTAATTGGAAGTCAAGGTCTTGCAGATAGGCCTTAGTGTCGGTCGAACCCAACGGCCCTGGCTCGAAGCGTTGGACATATTTCACGATTTTATGCAATACCGCTATTGAGAGCAGAGGCTGAGGGTTTGGTGGAGGCGGAACAAAATAATCACGTGGAGGTGATTCACCAGAATCACGTGGAGGTGGCATAAGGAGATTTAGTGTAGGAGGTACAGCAAAATCCCCCTGAGGCGGTGATGGTTGACCTGGACTCTGACCCAGTTTGTCTTTGAGTTCCAGACATCCTTTCCCCTCGTCAGAGATTTTATTTGTGGCTGCGGCAAGTTTTGCCTCACAGGCTGTTAAGCGTTCACGTGATGTATGACACTCACTTTGTAAACGCACGCCTTGTTGGACTAACGCCGCTTCTTCCAATATGCACTCGTCCAGAGGTTTTGATGTTAGCTGCAACCGTTGGTGCAGAGCATCATAGTCTGAACACAGTGCTTGGTACTTTATCCTTCCTTCATGCAGCTTTTTTTCACAAGTCTGCTTGTAACAACAACTGAGCTTTTGAGAGCTCTTTTTCACGTTGCAATTCATTCTCCCAGGTCTCCTTTTCAAATAGAAACTGTGCCATGAGTTTTAGATACTCCTCACGTGTTGCTACGCGGTCCTCTGTCTCGCGCATCAACTTTATTTCAAGGGCTTCTGTCCTGTTGGCCTCAAGGTAATATGCAGCTTTTAGCAAGAGTGCTATTTTAGCTAGCTGTTCATAGCTTGACTTTGTTATGGCTGTAGAAGTTACACTGCCTGCAACTTCCTTCAGCTCGTCCAATAACTCTGTTGAGTTCATGCAGTCCACCTGGTCACCACAGAGCCCTGTAAAGAGAGAGTTGCGACACTCTTTGAACTCGCCGATACGCGGTCACGTGGTTCATGCAGCTCCAATAGTTCCAAACAGCTCATCGCTGTCAGTCAGTTTGAGCGGCTGCTGGCGCAACATAACACATAAATCGACTTTTCTTACTTTACCTGTGTCTTTCAGTAATTATTGAGCAGTAACAAACTGATTACTTAACTGATTATTTCACAGACTATGCATTTTATCAAAGCATTTTTAGAAGCAGCTGATACATTTATCATTAAATTTTAGAAGGAAACGAGACTGCAAACACATATTTGTTAGAAAAATAATGTATATGCAATACAATGATCAATATAGCCATGCATGTCAGTGTTTTATAACGTTACACACGTTAAAAAAAGATCAGAGTAACACCTGTTATAAAGCTATTTCTGATGTTCTCTGCAGGATAATGCTCCACCTTGTCCTCCATGCAGCATCAGATCTGCTCCAGCTTACCTCAGATCATCTGGATGAATTCTTGATTTCTATAGAAGATATTAATTCAACCTTTATTTAAACAGGTTCGTCCCATTGAGCCACGAGGACTCATTTACAAGAGAGACTGAATATAATTGTTGTATTTGTCGTTTTTTTATGGCAACCAAGTACCTGATAACTGAGTTGATTGTAGCCTGACAACTATTGTAAAATTGTAATTCATTGATTAAAATGTTAATTTAAATGAAACTGTTTCTAGTTAAAATCATAACAGATGACAAAATAAGTGTTAACTGTGCAAAAATAAATTTCCAAACAATTTATTATAAAATATGTAAAATGTAAAGCAAGCTTTAATAAAGTACTTTTACTGCTATTTATACTGTTTATTAATGACATCATCTCAAGTCAGCAGGAGCACCATCTTCATCATCACAACACAAAGTGAGAGCTGTAAATTTAATCTGCACAAACATTTTCAATCAGGGCTCAAAATGTTTAACTGTCAAAGAAATGTGCAAGAAAATAATCTAATGTCACTCTACAGGCACATTTAGAGAGAAGACAGTTCACAGCGACACAGTGAGGACAAGTGAGACTGAAGGAGGTTCAACCATTTGTTCATGGACCAGAACCAGATGAGAAGAACCGCAGAACTTCCACTGACCAGTGACCTGACCAGTGATCTGACCAGTGAGCACACATGTTGTTCTAAATTAAACTTTGGTACGAACAGTGTTAAATAAGACATGCCATATTTTTATTGAACAATAATCTTCATTCTAACAGTGACGTTATAATTTCAGAGACTGAGGAATGAAGAAATAGAAATGAGGCGAGTGAGATGAGGGACAGATGAAAATGTGTCCTCAGAGGACGGGGACATGTCAGGATCTGATGATCCAGGATCAACAGGGCCAGGATGGATCAACAGGACCAGGAGGATGAATCAACAGGCAGTCAGGGAACAGAGATGAAAAACCTGAGGGAACAATTAGAACACAAAAATGTTGGTTACGTACTGTAACCCCAGATTCTATGAATATAGGCGTAGCCCTTTAAGGCTGTCGCTGATGGGTTTATCCCGTTATGCGCAAGCATCATACTGAAAAAATTAGTCCACGCCCACCTGCTGTGTGGGCCCCACCCGATCCGTATAAATTACATTAAGAGCGGGTAATCTGCTCCCAAATAGCTTATTTTTTCTTCAGCTATTCAGGAGCCAGTGAGGCCCGACGCTTAAAGGGCTACGCCTATATTCATAGAATCTGGGGTTACAGTACGTAACCAACGTTCTATGTCATATAGGCTTTGCCCTTTAAGGCTGTCGCTGATGGGTTAAGGGCGAAGCGGATGTGGTCCTCGCCTCACTGGGTCCATTCGAACACAGTAAGAAGCGGAAGCTTGCCCAAAAAACGTCTTGTCACTCAGCTCCCCGTGTGCATAACTACGCATCGCGTAATTGTGTGCCATGCACAGACGTATGTTGTGTAACTATGCGTTCTGACAAAGCATGAACGCCCCGGAAAACTTTCAACGGGGAGAAGATGTTGAAAAGAGGAGGGGGGGGGGCATGAACCAACTGGTTCATGATTGAACAGTATAAACAGGTTAATATCAATGAACTGATTATTGAACAAATGAACTGATTGGTAACAATAGTCATGAACTGATTAGTGACAATAGAACCAAAATCACAGACACAACTTGTGGCTGATAACAACATCTCACACTGTGAAGCCTGCAGACAGATGGGAGCTTAAACAGAGTTCCATGAAAAAAACAAAAATATTCATTCTGTTAGAGCACTAAGGACAGAATGTGTCATGGAACGAGCCGTTACATCACGTAGGTAAAAGCGAATAAATGAGCAGGGTGTTGACCATGCAGCCGCAGTGCAAATGTCCTGCATTGACATACCATTATGCAAGGCAGTCTAAGATGCGATACCCCTGGTCGAGTGTGCTTTGAGGTTGACAGGAGACTCTAGATCTGATGCTCTGTAGGCTTCAGAAATGGCCTCACACAGCCAGTGAGACAAGCGCTGGGTGGATAACGGGCGACCTGCAGATGCATCTCTATAATGCACAAACA
>NC_056513.1:33703400-33746987 GCF_014905685.2 Nematolebias whitei | reverse complement strand
TTTTATTGTTGGATGTAACTGGGACCCTGTGTACATAATTTCGCTCCACCACATGTACCACATGAGGTGCGAATGACAATAAAGAAACTCTGACTCTGACTCTGACTCTGACTCTGACTCTGACTCTTTTTCTCCATTCTCGGATAGTGAGGTTAATAAACTGTTAAAAGATCTTGATCCTAAAAAATCTGCAGGTCCAGATGAACTTCCACCTTATTTCTTAAGGCTGGCCGCTCATATCATCACAGTCCCTGTGACCCACATCTTCAATCTCTCCATAAGACAAAACTGCATCCCAGACACACAGACAAAGAGCCTTTGTTCTTCCTTTGCTGAAGGGAGGTGACCCCACCTCACTGAACAACTATCGACCAATCTCTAAACTCTGCATTTTAGCCAAGGTTCTAGAAGAACTGATAAACTCTCAAATCAAAAATTACCTGGACTCATTTAACATCTTACCTTCACATCAATCTGGTTTCAGGAAACAACACATCACAACCACTTCTTCACTGAAGGTTCTTAATGACGTTGTTGAAGCACTGGATGCTAAGGATTATTGTGCTGCACTTTTCTTAGACCTGTCTAAAGCTTTTGACACTGTGGATCATAACATCTTGTGTCATAAGCTCTCAGAAATCGGTTTCTCAGAACACACCATTGGTTGGTTCTGTAACTATCTTTCAGAACGGAGGCAATGTGTTCAACATAATGGTACTTCCTCTAGTTATTTAACAGTCAACAATGGTGTACCACAAGGCTCAGTCTTAGGACCCACCCTCTTTACAATCTACATACGTAATGTAGGTAAAAACATCCCTAATGCATCCATACATTTCTATGCTGATGACACAGTTCTTTATTGTCAAGCTAAAACTGTTGATAATGCTTTCCAGCTTTTGAAATCTGCATTCAACAACATCCAGACTGATTTGCTCCGCCTCAAACTTGTCCTAAATGCTGACAAAACCAAAGGGATGCTTTTTTCAAATAGGAAGTTGGTCCCAGAATTTCTTCCTCCGATTTTATCCTCAAATGGTGTCCCAATTGAGTTTGTTGATTCCTATAAATATTTGGGTATCTTGGTCGACTCACATCTCTCTTTTAAGCTCCATGTGGAAAACTTGGTAAAGAAACTGAAATTTAAATCGGGTTTCTTTTTCAGAAGCAGATCCTGTCTAACCCTAAATGCTAGGAAACGCCTTATATCTGTGACTTTCCTTCCCTCCATTGATTACGGTGACATTATTTACATGAATGCTCTTACAAGAACCCTGCAGATGTTGGATGCTGTCTATCATGGTGCACTAAGATTCATAACTGGCTGTGATTATCGTACCCACCACTGCACCCTGTATTCACTGGTTAACTGGACATCATTAACTTCATGCAGACTCTCTCACTGGTACATTTTCATCTTTAAATCAATTCTTGGTCTGCTGCCTTCATACATCTCCTCCTACATGTCTCTGCGTGAGTGCAGCTACGGCATGCGCTCTCAGGACATTATTACCTGTAGTGTTCCCTCTGTGATCAATCAATCAATCAACTTTATTTATATAGCACATTTTAAAAACCACAAGGGTAGCCAAAGTGCTGCACAATAAAACAATAAAAACAAACAAAACAATAAAAACATACAAAGCATACACAAAGAAACATAAAAACCATTCACATACCAGTTTCACAGCAGGTGTATTAAAAAGCCATAAAAGATAAGATCACGTGTTAAAAGCCAAAGAATAAAAGTGTGTCTTTAAAAGAGATTTAAAAACAGGAAGAGAGGAGGCCTGTCTGACACTCAAGGGTAAAGTGTTCCACAACCTAGGAGCAACAACAGCAAACGCTCTGTCACCTCTGAGCTTCAGCCTAGTTTTAGGGACTGTCAGCAGCAGCTGATCAGCTGATCGTAGGGATCGGGGTGGACAGTAAGGCTGAAGCAGCTCAGACAGATATGGTGGGGCAAGGTTGTTCAGACATTTAAAAACAAACAGCAAAAGCTTAAAATTAATTCTGTAGTGCACAGGGAGCCAATGAAGGGACGCCAGGATGGGAGTAATATGCTCGCGCCTACGAGCCTGAGTTAACAGGCGAGCAGCAGAGTTCTGCACAAGCTGCAAACGAGCAAGAGACGTCTGGCTAATGCCTGCATACAGCGCATTACAGTAGTCAAGACGAGCTGTGATAAAAGCATGAATTAATTTCTCCAAGTCAGGTCTTGCTAGGATTGGTTTCACTTTTGCTATTTGGCGGAGCTGAAAAAAACTTTTCTGAACAACACTGCTGATCTGTTTTTCAAATTTAAAATCAGACTCAAACTTCACCCCCAGATTGGTGACACAGTCCTTGAGATAAAATGACAGTGAGCCAAGATCTATGCTGGGAGAGGAACGGCAACTTGGTCCAAACATCATAACTTCAGTCTTGTTCTCATTTAGACTAAGGAAGTTAAGAGAGAAGTGGACTGAAGCAAAAGGGCCTTCTCCTACTCTGCTCCTGTTTCCTAGAATACCTTACAAAAACATTTGAAGATCTCGACCTTGACCTCTCTAAGTGGCTTTAAGAATCTGTTGGACTCCTGGCAGGGACCAATGCAGACATGTTCCTGTTTTTCGTTTTCTACATTCACCTTAGAATCTAGCTGTTTTTTTGTTATCTTTTTTTAGCCATCCTATTTGTTTAAAAAAATAAATAATTTGGAGTATGACTTTTTATAACTGTTTATTAATGTCGCCGTTGTCCATTGTTGTCATCATTCATTGTTGTCATCATTCATTGTTGAAATCAGGTCTCTCTTTTAAATGAGTCTTCGAGGCTCAATGGGATTTACCTGTCTAAATAAAGGTTGAATTTAAAAGACTGGTTTGGAATTGTTTTAGATGACACAAAACTAGCAACCAGAGAATCTCTGATTTAAATAGCAAACCCCCCCCCCCCCCCCCCCAACTTTTTTTGACGATCACAGCAGCATATGTTAAATCCATTGATTACCAGGTCGTTATTCAGTACAGAATTGTGGAGCCAGGTTTCAGAGATGAAGATTACATCTGCCCCAGAAGAACTGACCAGAATTTTCAAGGCATCAAGTTTTCTCAGAAGGCTACGTGCGTTTACATGCAGAAAATGAAGTCCTGACACGTTTTTAAAGTCATTTGTTGTGCTGTAATTAGTGGGGGGTCCAAGGTTGGGCTGAATCCCTGAGAGCAGTAACAACATTATTATCAGACATTTTCTTGAGTTTTTCGTGACTGATGTGTAATTACAGGAGTTAACAGTGTGACAATTAGTCCTCATAATTGAACCATGAGAAACATTAATGAAGACGCGATCATTCAGAACCCCAAAACAGTGAAAGTTGCAGTGATGGGCAGATCCAGGTGTATTAGCATAATCACATCCCCACAAACACACTACAGTTAAATTCAAATACTAAGCAGATTTAATCAGCTTCAATAAAGGGAACTCAGCGTCCTGCTCTGTACAATCGATAATATACATGACCACCAAACTCTCTTTGTCTCGTTTGCCTCCTGTAATTCTCTTGCACCATATTTCATGGACAAAGTAGCATCATCCTTCTTGATTTGAGTGCAATCTTTGACACCCTTTCACATTCATCTTTACTGATAAATTAGCTGCCATTAATTTTACCTACACTCTCCTGAACTGATTACAATTTTCTCTCTCCAGCCACTTTCAGCTGATTCAGATAAAAATCATTCAAGTCTTAGAAACTTCCACACACTACTGGAGTCTCCAGTGGCTCTGTTCTGGGGCCTCTTCTGTTCATTATGCACATTCTACCCATTTGTCATGTCTTCCATAAATACACCATAAACTTTCTTTACTACACGCATGACACCCAGCTGTACATGTTCACTAAATCTCTCTCTCTTCCCCCCACCTCCCTTTGTAACTGCACATAATAAAGCAAATCCTGGTTCTCTTCCAACTTCATAAAACTCATAAAGATGATGAAACACTAAATAATCTGGACAGTTTTTCAAATTATTTCATTTCATTCATTCATAGATGTCTGGGTGTCATTCTCGACTGCATTCCTTTTGAGCATGTCAGTTGTACAACCCAGTTTGCATATTTCTACCTCTGTAGAATTAATTGACACCACTCATCACCCACAGCAAGCAGCACTTCTGAATAGTTTCATACAGTGGTCCCTCCACACCACAATTAAAGTAACATCTTTAGTTTGGTCTTCCATAAAAATCCCTTCATAAACTTTAGGTGATCTAGAACTCTAACCACACCACAACTGTTCTTCAGCAGATTCTTTACATTCTTGTTAAATTTTAATTATAAATCCTGCTTTTCAGTTTAAAGGCCATTCACATACCGTCTTAGTATTTTTTTTCTTTATTTTTACACGCCACCACATCCTCTCGTACCCTTAGACCTTCATGTTCCATTCATTTTAAAGCACTTTGTGTCTGTTTGATCACCATGGATGCTTGAGCTTTTAACCACTCTGTCCCCATTTCTGGAATTAACTTCCTTCATACATCCATAACACTGACTTGTTTTCCTTTTTCAATTACCGCCTGAAAACACACCTGTTAAAACTGGTTTATTAATTACTTTCATCTTTAGTTGTTTTAATTTTTTTAGCTTGTTTTATCAATGTAGTGCTTTATCTCTATATGCTTTCTTTTTTCCAATGCTATTTTAAAATTGTATTGATTTATATTTATAATTTGAAAGGCACCTATAAACCAAATGCATTATTATTTTTGCAATACCAAGAGAAGCTAACAAATCTCTGAAGAATCAAACATCACCAGGTAGTGAGGACATATTTCTTGTGATTGTATTTTCTAAACATAGTAAGTTTTATTTGTACAATTCTTTTTGCAGATATGACAGAGATAGAGAGGTCTAGAAGTCCATAAATGACATCAGTGGAGAGCGGGTAGAAAAGTAAGTCTTAAGATAAGTATGTTGAGCTGACTTCTTACTAGTTTACAGGAATTATTAGGAAGTAATGTTCATATTATAATCCACAACATTTTAGCTAGGGAAATAAAGAAGCTAATAAATAATTCACTCCAAAGGATTCTCTAGGAAGTTAAATCTTAAGTACGCAGAGAAAGTTTGAATACTAATCACAATAAAATAAAATAAAATAAAATAAAATAAAATAAAATAAAATAAAAGAGAGTCAGAGATTCTTTATTGTCATTTGCACCACATGTGGTACATGTGGTGGAACGAAATTATTGTAAATGGACTGCATTTATATAGCGCCTTTCTATCTTATTTCAAGATACTCAAAGCTCTTTACACTACAATGTGTGTCCTCATTTACCCTTTCATACAGCACTCTACTAGATCTCTACAAAGCTAATTGAACAAATCATTTTAATGAGACTAATCAGTGCTTTTAGATCACATTCATACACTGATGGGACACACATCAGAGGCTATGAGGGGTTCAGTGTCTTGCCCAGGGACACTTCAGCATGTGACTTCTGGTGGATTCAAACCCCCAACTCTCGCATTAGAGGACGACTGCTCTAACCATACAGCCACAGCCGCCCCAATTATGTACACAGGGTCCCAGTTACATCCAACAATAAAATGTAAAAGAAAAACAATAATAACATCTAAGATATGAACTAAGAAAATCATCAACTAAAATACACTAAGCACTAATAGCATAAAAACATTTTGCCGAACAGCAGCATGAATTTAAGCATGAGTGTGTGTGAGCAGATGAGTACGAATGAACACAGCAACATGAAACAGATCAGCAGCAACATAAAACAGATCAGCAGCAACATGATGTGATTTTTCACAGTGATTATTCTGGTTAGAGATTCATGAGTCTAACAGCCTCAGGGTAGAAGCTGTTTCTCAGTCTAGTGGTTCTACACTTAGTGCTCCTCAACCTCCTTCCTGAGGGGAGCGGAGCAAAAAGTGTGTGTGCTGGTTGAGTGGGGTCATTCATGATGCAGGTTTCCCTCTTCCTGCATCTAGAGGTGTTGATGTCTGTGATGGTGGGGAGACTGACTTCAAGTGGCTTCTGTGCAGCCTTCATCACTCTCTGCAAAGTTTTTCTTTCTGCAGCTGTGCAGCCTCCATGCCACACGTTGATGCTGGAGCACAGCATGCTCTCCACTGCACACCTGTAGAAGGCGGTGACGACTGATCTTCCCAGACTAGCTCGTCTCAGCCGTCTGAGGAAGTAGAGTCTCTGATGAACTTTCTTGATCAGGCTGGTGGTGTTGTTGCTCCAGCTAAGGTTGTCATTCATGTGTACACCCAAATTCTTGTAGCTGGAGACCACTTCCACCGCATATCCTTTAATGTTCAGGGGGGTGTAGGTGTGTTTGTTCCTTCTGAAGTCCACAATCATCTCCTTTGTCTTCTCCACAATGATGTGGTGATGTCCACGTTCTCTTTGCATCAGCTCTCCAGGTGTTCCACCTCCTGCCTGTAGCTGGACTCATCATTGGTTGTGATGCATCCCACCATCACTGTATCATCTGCAAACTTTACAATGTGACAGCCTGGATGGGTATCTGCACAATCATATGTGAGCAGAGTAAAGAAGAGAGGGCTCAACACACATCCCTTAGGAGAGCCATTGCTGAGGGTTATGGTGGAGGAAGAGAAGTTGTGGATCCTCACTGACTGTGGTCTGTTTGTTAAGAAGTCTAGTACCCAGTTGCAAATGGAGGGGCTTAGTCCTAGTGTGAATAGTTTGTCCATCAGGGTTTGGGGGATCATGGTGTTGAAGACAGATGTGAAGTCCACAAAGAGCATACGGACGTAAGAGTCTTTCTGCTCCAGGTGGTTGAGCGCAGTGTGGACCACAGAGGAGATGGCATCCTCTGTTGATCGGTTCTCATGGTATGCATACTGATGAGAGTCCTCGTTAATGTTGATGATGTTTTGATGTGGGTCATGACCAGTTTTTCGAAGCATTTAGCGACTATCAGGGTGAGGGCCACTGGCCGATAGTCATTCAGACCAGTCACTGTAGAGCTTTTTGGGACTGGGATGATGGTGGCAGTCTTCAGGCAGGTGGGAACTGTCTCCAGGGTAAGTGAGGTGTTAAAGATGTCTGCCAGCACCTCGCAGAGCTGATTGGCACATTCTTTCAACACTTTTCCAGGGATGTTGTCTGGGCCAGTTGCCTTGTGCGGATTAATCCTCCTGAAGGTACTTCTTACTTCTGCTGAGGTCACGCTAGCTGAGATGCTCTTCATCCGGTGGTGAGGTGAGTCTGGTGCTGGGTGGTCTGTTCGGGTCTTCAAAGCGTGCATAGAACTTCTTGAGGGCATCAGGCAGAGATGGGTCTTTGGGGCATTATGTCAACAGTCCAGAGAATTATAAGGTCTTGCTAAACCTTAAAGTGGCAGGTTACTGCATCAGTGATAAATGTGTACATCTGCATTCAGTTAGTCTACCAGATATGAAGCAGGGTGGCACGGTGGCGTGGTTGATAGAACTGCCTCCTCTCAGCAAGAAGATTGCTGGATTGCCGGTTGGGAAATCATTCTGGGTGGAGTTTGCATGTTCTCTCCGTGTTGTGTGGGCTCTACTCCGGTTTCCTCCCACAGACAAAAAACATGCATGTTAGGCTGATAGGTAACTCTAAATTGTCTCTAGGTGTGAGTGAGAAAATGAATGATTGTCTCGTTTGTCTATTTGTGTCCCTGTGATGGACTGGAGAGGCTGGTGTCCAGGATGTGTCCTGCCTCTTGCACAGTCACTGCTGGATATGGGCACCAATGACCCCTGCACCCAAAAAGGAAGAAGCGAGTAAAGATAACGGATGAATGGATGGAAGATGGATGGGTATAAAATAATGCATAGATAGATATGAAGCAGCAGTACCATCAACAAAGGACACGAGAACTGCTCTGTCAGCATGCTCCACCTGTAAGGTCAAGGTCAAGGGAAAGGAATTAAATCGTCTTCAACCTTGTCATTTTTAAACCATCTCTTTATCGGGGTGATGGAGATAACAGGCTAAATATTTTACTGATATCAACTTCTGGTTTTTAGAATAATTTCAAGGAGACTGAGCTAAAAATAAAATTATCAAGTCACAGACAAATGTGCAGCACGGTGGCGCAACTGGTAGAGCTGCTGCCTCTCAGCGAGCAGGTCCCTGGTTCAAATCCCGGTACAGGGGCCTTTCTGGGTGGAGTTTGCATGTTCTCTCTGTGCATGCGTGGGTTTTCTCCTGGTACTCCGGTTTCCTCCCACAGACCAAAAACATGCATGTTAGGCTGATTGGTAACTCTAAATTGTCCCTAGGTGTGAGTGAGAGAGTGAATGGTTGTTTGTCTCGTTTGTCTCTATGTGGCCCTGTGATGGACTTGCGACCTGTCCAGGGTGTACCCCGCCCCTCACACAGTGATTGCTGGACATGGGCACCAGCGACCCCCATGACCCAAAATGGAATAAGCGGGTAAAGAAAATGGATGGATGGATGGATGGATGGAGACAAATGTGCTTGACCATTATTTAAAAATAATAAATAAAATGTGAAGACATGTAGACACGGCATATTAGTGTTTTGTATAACTTTTTTTTTTTTTTTTTCATTTAGCCTTTATTTATACAGGTAGTCTCATTGAGCTGCGAGAACTCATTTTCAAGAGAGACCTGTTTAGGGAGCTTATGGTGGTGGTTAAGGGCCTTGCTCATGGGCCCAGAGTGGGGCGAATGAGGGT
Organism: Nematolebias whitei; assembly: GCF_014905685.2. Taxonomy (NCBI): domain Eukaryota; kingdom Metazoa; phylum Chordata; class Actinopteri; order Cyprinodontiformes; family Rivulidae; genus Nematolebias; species Nematolebias whitei. Next base: position 33,738,282 of record NC_056513.1, on the reverse strand, counting down.
AGGGGCAAGTGTGGGTGTTTCACCCACCCCACCCACAATTTTTTTGATGTTGTCGGGGCCGGGGCGTGAACCGGCGATCTTCGGATCACAGGCCCACCTCTCTAACCTCTGTGCCACCACTCCCCTGTACTTAGTGTACAATACTGTACAGTACAATACCAATCTGTTTAATTTGTATATTACATTCTGCATGTAAAACACACTCTGACACTTTTACCAGAAGCTCTTAAATCTAAATTTGTTTACAAAAACAGCTGACTAGATGGACTTTAACTAAATTAGCTTTTATTTTATTTACTTATATTTTATAATTTTTAGTGGTGCAGAGCAAAAGCTCACCTACAACATTTTGTGTACATACACAAGTTACCAATATATTCAGTTTATTTTATTTACCAAGATGCCCATATGTATGCAGCATGCACAGAGACATCCTAACAGAAGCAGGGTTTTTTACTGTATGTAAAGAAAATAACATTCCTTCAGATTAGGACCAGCCCAGGCACACTTCAAGGTCCCGTATTACCATATATATGACATATTTTCAGAGATAACTCTGCTTCCTTATCAAGGTGAAGACTTATGGACCAACATTTCTGACATGAATACTAGGCACATAAAAAGGTGTTGTGTTTACGGTGGGTGAGCCCCTGCTCATCCATAATTGCATTCTTAAATAAAAGCAGAACTAATGCTGTTAGTCATAAAATACCAACAGAATGAGATATCCAGGTGAGTGCAGCCATTCACATCTATCTGTTTGCTCTAAAACAAGCTGGTCAAACACAGTTTCCCAGTCAGTACTGATTTGAAAAAAAAAAGTATAGTATAGTATAGTATAGTATAGTATAGTATAGTATAGTATAGTATAGTATAGTATGGTTTAGTATATCATAGTATAGACTAGTTTTTTTTAGAGTAATATATCATAGTATAGGCAGTATAGTATATCATATCATAACATAGCATAGTACAGTACAGTATAGTATAGTATAGTATAGTATAGTATAGTATAGTATAGTATAGTATAGTATAGTATAGTACAGTACAGTATAGTATGGTGAAATAATAATAATAATAATAATCAGCCTAACATTCATGTTTTTGGTCTGTGGGAGGAAACCGGAGTACCCAAAGAAAACCCATACATGCATGAAGAGAACATGCAAACTCCACCCAGAAAGGCCCCTGGTCCAGGATTTGAACAGGGGCGACCTGCTCGCTGAGAGGCAACAGCTCTACCAACTGCAGCTCATGCTGCTGATTTATTTCATGCTGCTGTGTTCATTCGTACTCATCTACTCTCACAGACTCATGTTCGTGCTGCTGTTGTTCAACGTATTGTTTTGCACTCAGGTTACCAGTAAGCGCAGACGCTTTATTGACAGTTTTGTAGTCGCAGAGTTTTCTTCCCTCTTTTCATTACTGATGATGACGATGATGATGATGTGGAGCTTCTGGTTGACTCTTTTAATGATCACTGCCTTAACATTCTTGACAGTATTGGTCCTTACAAAACCCACCGTGGGCCCGTTTATCTCTGTTCACCTTGGTTAAACAATCAAACTCGAGAACTCAGGCACTCTTGTTGGAAAACAGAACGCTTGTGGAAGAGGACTGGTCTGGTTGCCCACCGGGAATATTTTAAGGAGCTCCTTGGTGTTTATAACAAGGCAGTTAGTGATGCCAGGTCATTGTATTTTAGCAATCTTATTCACCAGAACAAAAACAATCCTAAAGTGTCATTTGATACTATCAGCAATATTGTATCTCCTCCAGCGCACCAGGTTTCATTAACCTCAAACAATGACTGTACATGTTTCTCAATTTTTTCATAAAGAAGGTGATGGACCTGAAATCCAATACATCTCCAAGCTCCTGTACTTTTCAAGATGAGCCTCAGTGTTCTGAGTCATTTTCTTCTTCTGTTCCAATTACTTTAAATGACCTGACGTCATTAATTGCCAAAATGAAACTTTCTACTTGTTCACTGAAAATATTACCTCCCTCTTTGCTTGTCCAGACGCTAGCCTGTATTGGTCCAACAGTGTTGATGATAATTAACAACTCCCTGAACAAATGGTTCGTCCCATCATATTTTAAAACAGCAGAAGTGACCCCTCTCTTAAAGAAGCCTAACCTTGATTCTGGCTCCCTTTCCAACTTACGACCCTTCTCTAAACTGCCTTTTCTCAGTAAATTACTTAAAAAAGTTGTAGAAACCCAACTCAGATCCTGGTTCTGTCAGTTACAGATCTCTGATCCCTTTCAGTCTGGTTTTCTAAAACACCATTCCACTGAAACTGCTCTGGTAAAAGTCTACAACGATCTGTTAATGGCTGCCGAATGCCGATGAAGGAAAATGCTCTGTGTTGGTCCTGTTAGATCTTAGTGCTGCCTTTGATACTGTCGACCACACAACCTTATTAAACAAACTGAAGGTTGTGGCTGGTATTTCTTGCTCAGCTTTGGACTGGCTCACATCATACCTATCTCACAGAACTTTCTGCATCAAGACGGACAGGTTCTCTTCTGATTATACCCCCTTAACTTGTGGGGTGCCACAAGGCTCAGTTCTGGGTCCACTTTTGTTTTCCTTTTATATTATCCCACTTGTCAGCATTATTTAATTCTTTTCTGATATTTCCTATCACATTTATGCTGATGACATTCACATGTATTTTTCTTTTAAACCACACCAGCTGGATAAATTGGCCATCCTTGTCCAATGTTTGTCCCATATCAGTGACTGGCTTGCCAGTAACTTCCTGGTTTTAAACACCAGTAAGACAGAGACTTTGATTACTGCTCCCAGTCATCTTCACCCAAAAATCAATCAGAAAATTGCCTCTTTCTGCCCAGTAGCCAAATCAAAAGTAAAAAAAAATTAGGAGTCAAATTTGACTCATCATTAGGCTTTGAGTCTCATATTAAAGCCACTTCCCGTTCTTGTTTCTTTCATTTAAGAAACATGTCTAAAATATGACCTATGGTCTCCAGAATTGATCTAGAGAAAATTATTCACGCTTTTGTGTCATCGCGTCTGGACTACTATAATGTTCTTTTTACCTGCCTGGACAAGTCTTCTGTTTCACGTCTACAAGAAATTCAGAACGCAGCTGCCAGACTTCTCACCAAATCCAGCAAATACTGTCACATCACCCCGGTTCGATATTCACTACACTGGCTCCCAGTCGAGTTTAGAATCCGTTTTAAAGTTCTTGTGCTGACGTACAGAGCTTTAAATGGCCAGGCTCCTGTGTATCTTTGCCAGCTTTTAACCAAATACTCTGCTGCTCGTGGCCTTCGCTCCAAGTCACAGAACCTCTTGGATGTTCCACGTACGCGGCTGAAAATTAAAGGGGACAGGGCCTTTCAGTCAGTGGCTCCAAGACTGTGGAACAGTTTTCCCCTGCAACTTCGTTCTGCTAACTCTGTTGAGGCTTTTAAAAAACAACTGAAAACACTTTTATTCTCCCAGGCTTTTATGTAATGATTTTACTGTGCTTCTTGTAGTTCTTAGGCTAGTTTTTTTCTTTGTATATTTTAATGTTGATTTTTATTGTACAGCGCTTTGTGATTTTATGTCTGTGATAAGCGCTTTATAAATAAACTTTACTTACTTACTTACCCTATTAGTGTTTAGCATATTTCTTAGTTCATATCTTAGATCTTACTACTGTCTCTTTTAACAATTTATACTTTTGTTGGTTGTAACTGGGACTCTGTGTACACAATTTTGTTCCACCTCATGTACCACATGTGATGCAAATGACAATAAAACCCACTTGAACTTGAACTGCGCCACTGTGCCGCCCAAAATAAAATGCAATTAAAATAAAAGTATTATAAAACAATAAAATCAAGGCATCTTATAAAACAAGGTAAAATTCTAAAAACAAGAACATATTTGCTTTGATTTTTTTATTGACATTATCAAATGTTTGAAACCTCTTAAAGAAATTAAGGTGGACAACTTCAGAACAAGGTGTTCCAGGTTACAGGAGCAGAGTAGGAAAAGGCCTTTTTGCTGAGTTCAGTCTGCACTTAGGGAACGCTGCAGGTAATGATGGCCTGAGAGCACACACTGTAGCTGCACTGACGATGTGATATGTGGAAGGAGATATAAGAAGGCAAATGATCAAGGAGGAGTTTATAGATGAAGATGAACCAGTGTGCGAGCCTACGTGTAGCTAACAATGACCAACTGACCAAGGAGTACAGGGTGCAGTGATGGGTACGGTAGTTACAACCAGTTATAAATCTTAGCGTGGCATAGTAGACAACATCCAAGCAGCTGGCAGAGGCATTCATGTAAATAATATCACCATAGTCAATGGTCGGTAGGAAGGTAGTGGTTACAAGGCGTTTTCTGGCATTCAGAGTTAAACAAGAACTATTTCTGAAAAAGAAACCCAGTTTTAATTTCAGTTTCTTTATCAAGTTTTTGATATGTGATTTCAAAGATAGATGCGCATCAATTAAAAATCCCAAGTACAAGAATCTACAAACTCAGTAGGAACACCATGCATGGATGAGATAAGAGGAAGAACTGCTGGTACTGACTTCCTGTTGGAAAACAACATCCCTTTGGTTTTGTCAGCATTTAGCACCAGCTTGAAGTGGAATAAGTCTGACTGAATGATATCAAATCCAGACTGTAGAAGCTGGAAAACCTTGCAACAGTGTTAACTCAACAAAAAACAATTGTATCGTCAGCATAGAGATGAAACGATGCGTCAGGAATGTTTTGACCTACATTACATATACAAATTGTAAAAATAATGTGAAACATTGTCAAAACTGTTCCCTCCCTGTATTGCACAACTTTCTGAAAACATCTTGGGTTGTTTATGAATTTTTGCCCATACAGTTGTTCCTGTAAATAAAACTTAACATGGAGTAAACTACAGTCAAATGCACCTTCTATGTTTTTCTTTTTTTGACTCGCCATTTGTTCAGGTTAGGGGCATGCATACTGATGGTAGAAGATGAATATTTGGATGTGTGCACCTGTTTGTTACCAGCTGTGAGGTTGCTGGCAGTTTCACCTTGTAAGCCTTTGTGGGTGTGTGCAAGTGTGTCACCAGGACTGAGTGTGGGAAGCAGGAGCAAATGCAATCAAATAAATGTAAGCTGATTTTATTTCAGGTCACAGGATTACCTAATTTATAGCTTTAGTTTATTTGTCTGTTCATTAGAAATCACAATCAATTTGTGGATATATTTTTCTATTAAGCAAAATAACCATCTTACCAGTCACATCTAGACTAATCAGTGTAGCAAAGTCTAGCGCCTGTTAGCAATTTCACAACAATAACAATTTTAATCACTGGGAAATATGGTTGAATGGATATCCTTATTTATGCAAATAATAGACGTGTACGGATATACTGAGGACGTCATATGTCCTTGTTTTTTCTGTTTTTAAACATCTATCCGAGTGGAAAGAAAACCCTCAGCATCAATCAAGCATAAATATCAAACAGAAAAAAGGCAATAGATAAGAGAGGTTAGATCCTGACAGCCCGCCTTCACTTTTATTTCCGTGGATGTGCATGTTGGCCTCTCTTTCCATGTATGTGCGGCGATGACCCGTGGCTCTGAGGGCATACACCATCTGGAAAATTCTGCAGGGCTTCTGCAAAGAGCAGTAGGTCTTATTGGTCCTGTCACCAAAGCTTCTTGTTGGAGAGAGAGAGGGAGGTCAGGATAACCTTAAAACGGGCACCGTACTCCTCTTCAGCCTTAATAATCTTGCAGGAGTTTTTTTTTTTTTTTTTGGTTGTACAGAAGGCTCAGACTGGCACAGGGACTTTCTTCTATCTCTTTACTCATCCATGGAACCATGGATGTTACATTTTCTGCTATATTTTACAAAAATATATTAAGCCAAACATTTTTTTTTTACTTTAGTTCAGTGATAACTTAGGAAATGTCTGCACACAAAAATATGTCATATTATTTTTGAAGGGATTTGTATAAAAACTCAACTCATTGGTTCTTCTGATTGTGTTGTTGCTCAGTTTTATGTCTGATTTTAGATATATTGCCAAAACATGAGTTTAATTCAACCCCCACCCCCCCCCACCACCACCAATTTAAAAAATAAAAAATATAAATAAAAAGCACAATTGACCATACATTTTCATTGTTTGGCAGAAGAGACCTTGCTTGTGTCTGGGTGTTGAATTAGAAGCCGTGACTCATGAATCGTCACAGGATATGACAGAGATCCAAATGCATCACTCCGTTCAGTGACCCACTCAGTCACATAACATTTATCCAACAAAAAGAGCTGGAGGTGGACAGCAAATTAGTGCCATCTACTATGAAAAAAACATCGGTGGGATGATGTTTGGCAGTTCAAATATTTTGCACCTTGTAGAGGTATTAAAACAACGCATGACATTTTCTTTTCATATTCTTCTTTTATTTTTTCTTTTATTTTATTCATTTCATTTAAAAAACACATATACAGTATACATAAACATATATGTACACATATACATATACATACTGTATATATATATATATCTATACATACACATACACATAAATATACATACAATATAAAAAAAAATTTAAATAAAATGAAAGGTGGCAGAAGAAGAACTAGTCTTATGAAAACTGCCCCTTTTTTACTTAATTCTAATGTAAATCAAGATTGGCTATTGGCTGTTTTAAATGTGAATGTCAATGTGTTTGAACAAATGAGGACTGCAAATGTTTGTCCAACGATTTTACCAGAGAACTAGAAAACTTAGACTAAACTAAACCCACGTCAGTCAACCCAACCCCAACACCTTTTATGTATAATCTACACCAGGGGTCTTTAGTCCTGCCCAAAAAGTTTAATCTTGATGGCCGCAGTAGCTGCCCTTCCAGACTACCCTCCAGAACCGGGTCCGGCAAAAGTTAACCTGACATCTTGTTTAAGAGAAAGGTAGACCTAGGACCTTTGATTAAGCTGTTGCCCGTGCAACTGGTCCCAAAACACTGCCAAGATGGCCATGCTCAGTCGAGCGGCAGCTTCACAGGCTCCCAGTGAACTCAATCTTTCTATATTACTGTTGCTTTTATTTTATTTTTTGTGCCTACGATACACATCCACGGTACGGGTATGACCGCGACACACTTGTGGAATTTTTTGTGTTGCTGCCTTGCCATTGTGCCATCATGTTTCAGTCCTTCCAGCCTTGGGGTTAGTCCTGTCATGGTGGCTGTCTCCATGATCCTCCATCTGCCTGCATGGACTGAACTCTATGGACCCGGTCAGTTCCACGGGGAAACCTTGGATGTTCTCCATCTGCTGGACCGGTTCTGGAGGGTAGTCTGGGAGGGCAGCTATTGTGGCCATCAAGCTGCTGATGGGACCTGCTAACTAGACCTACTAACGCTACTAACAAGATCCTCCATCTGCCTGCATGGACTTAAGGTTGTTTTCACACCTGATAGTCTGGTAGACTCAGTTCTGTTGGGGACCAATATTCATGACCTTTTGTTTACATTTGAGCTGGTGTGTTTGCATTCACACTGCACTGTGCAGTCGAGCCAACCTGTTGAACCAACCTATTCCCCCGCTCGCCTGTGGGGGCGCTGCACCAAGAACTACTGAAAGAAACAACACAAAAACCTCTGAAGACACTTCTTCTTCTTCTAGAAATAAAAACAAAAACGGAGTGGCATCAAGTTTTAGCAGTTTTAGGAGTTCTATTTTGTCATTTTTCAAAAATGGACTCAGCATGAGCGGAAGATGAGGCAGAAGACCACGAAGAATGTTGTTTTTCACACAAGGCTACTGACGGCTCCATATAAGGTAAGAGAACTGCATGTTTGTTTGCAGTGTGTTGTACTCCACTTCTTGCTTGTGGAGCGGGGCCCGGTCTGTTTACAAAGTACATTCACACTGCACTCGAACCGCGCTGGAGTTCTCTTCTACCGGACCGAGACCTAGGTTTTAGCCCGGGCCAGAGTTCGCCTTTTTGTTCCATGACAGAGTTCGATGGCACATTCACACCTCCCCAAACAAACTGGACTTTCTAGGAAAACGAGCTAGAGTTCGATTAAAGCGGACTAAACAGGGCTGGTGTGAATGCACCCAACTCTATGGACCGGCTTGTTTCTGCGGAGGAACCTTGGCTGTTCTCTGTCTGCTACTGCGGTCCTTATTATAATAAAGATGCTGATGGGACTTGCTAACATAGGATGACCAGAAGTCCCAGATTTCAAAGTGTCTGAGATGTAATATTCCACTCTCTCCGTCAGTTTGCTTATTGGGCCACTGTCACCTTGGAGACAAAGTCAATTCACATGCTTTACTGCTTTATGTATAGCAAAAAAAACAAAAAAAAAAAACAACTATACTCATGAATTGGAAAAATAAAAATACTCAATGTAAAACAGTATAAAGACCTTTTGTTGGATTACATGTCTTGAGATGGCCTGTACCTCCACATCAGACCAGTCTCTCTGGGCTTCTTTGATTGGCTCCAACCTGTAGTGGAGGTGGGTAAACCCCTTTGATTTTGTCCCATGGGGCATCGTTGTTGATGTGGGGGGGTATCAGGGCTGGGGTCATGGGGGGTTTGTGGGTCCGGGGCAATGGCACTCAACTGGGGAGGTGGCTTTGATGGTTCTGGGCATTGACCTCTGCTGGCTGCATGCAGGCTTCTGGGCGGTCTGTACCAGCAGGCGCAGGTTACTGGCCTGGTGGCCTGGCTGCTCCTGGGTGGGTTTGGGGTGGGCGTGGGTTTCAGGTTCTGGGGGAGTGTCGCTCTCGGGCTGGGGTCCCGGCTTGACCCGGGGTCTCAGGTCTTCGCGGGTATGTTGTCGGGGTCTTGGGCCGGTGCATTTGCCAGCACCTGGCCCTGGCCTGGAGGCCCTTGGTGCGCTGGTGGGCTTTGGGGCCTCTACCATGGGGGGATGGGGGGGTGATACTGTTGGTGTGGGGGGATGGGCCATGGGAGGGGATGGGTGGATTCAGCCTGGATGTCTTCTTGCCTGGCTGTGGCAGCGGTCTGGTACTTGGCTGGGGGTCTGGGCTGTGGGGGGCTGTGGGTGGGGGGTGTATTGGGGGCTCTCGCTTGGGTGGCTCTGCACTACTGGCCCGGGGGTGTCTGGGTGTGTTAGGCATGTGCCCTCCCTTACGTGGGGTACTCGCATTGTGGGTGTTGCTGTGATGGACTGGTCGGTCCTTTTGTGGGGATGGGGGTGCGCTCTCGGTCGTCGTGGTGTGCTATCTGCAGCTGTTCGGGCAACCCTGGCTGATTGTTGCTGCTGAAGTTTGGTGGTTTCTTTGGTCGGGGGGCTGGGTGTTGAGCTGGGGATCGGGTTGGGGGGTCTGGATGATCTTGGGGGAGTTGGGTCGCTGGCCCAGGTTCTGGTTGGTCCTCAGGGCTATGTGCTGGTCCGTGGCCTGGGTCCGTGGTGGTGCAGCTGCCTCCTGCTCCTGAATGGATGTACTGGAACCTCCCTCCCCTAGTGGATCTTGGAGAATGGGTGTGTCTATTGGGGTCAGTGGGGGAGATGACCCCCTGGGAGGGCATTGCCACCTCAGTTGTTCCTCCCCATCCCATCATCTTCCTCTGTCCACTCCATCACACCACCCCTCAAGCAGGGCCTTGGGGTTCAGGTGCACTAATGAGCTGTGGGAAGGACCCTCCATCTCCATGGTTTGTGGAGACCTGGGCCCCAATTTTATTAAACAACCTAGACACACACATATAACATTCTGACGACAATGCATATATAGGGTCTGGAGTGGGCACACTGTGGCATATAGGGGGTGGGATATGTAATCATTCTCACCCCCGGGACCTGTGCCCACTCTCATATGTAGCATGTAGACATTTAGGGTTATGGGCAAGGGTTGGAGAGGTGAACGGGCACTGCCTGCTCTCAGGGGAAGGGGTGGGTCTGTGCCAGTCACTGCCTCATTCCACCTCCCATTTTAAACACACTGTATAACAACATGCATCAACACCTTATTTGAGTGGGAGGAGGGAGGAGTTGGGTCTTCCTGTTAATTATTTATATATATGTGTATATATACATATATAGAAAAATTTACTTAAACCCTCATTCTCTGTTTGACATTTGGGGTCGGGGGCAGGGAGGGGGGTAGACTGCCTGGTGCTGGTGCTGGGCTGTGGGTGAGTGTTGGGCCTTGGGGGGGGGGGGGGGGGGGGGGGGGGCCGTGCTCCGGTTCTCCCTGGGTTGTTTGGATCTTTTGATCAGGGTTCCTGGTTGCAATGGCCGGTCCCTTTGGCTGGGGTGGCTGCCAGGTTCTGGTGGGGGGTAGGTTGTGGTTGTGTGTGTGTGGTCACTGGTGGTAGGATGGACATGGATATGATGCTGGTAAAGAATATTATGAGTTATGTTATTGAGCCATTTACATATATATGTAATTTATCATTTTCAACAGGGGTATTTCCAAATAACATGAAAATAGCCAAGGTAATACCATTATATAAGAGTGGAGAGAAACGTGTGTTTAATAATTACAGGCCAATATCGTTGTTGCCACAATTTTCGAAGATTTTAGAGAAATTATTTGTCACTAGATTAGATGAATTTATCAATAAGCAAAATATATTAAGTAATAGTCAATATGGGTTTAGACCTAAAAATTCTACGTCAATGGCACTCATGGATTTAATGGAACAGATAACGACTGCTGTGGATTAAAAAAAATATTGTATTAGTATTTATGTTGATCTAAAGAAAGCATTTGATACTATTGATCACAATATTCTTCTAAAAAAACTAAATAAATATGGTATTAGAGGGCATGCATTGCAGTGGGTATCTAGTTATCTAGAAAAAAAGGAAACAATTTGTTCAAATAAATGATGTAAAATCTGAAGTCTGTAATATTACATGTGGAGTGCCTCAAGGCTCTATACTTGGACCTAAGCTATTTATTTTATATGTGAATGACCTGGTAAATGTGTCTGGATTTTTTAAATGTATTTTGTTTGCAGATGATACTACTTTTCTTTGTGTGGGTGAAAATGTTGTGCAAATGCTGAAGATGGCACAAACAGAATTTGTGAAAATACAAAATTGGTTTCAACTAAACAAATTATCTTTAAATGTAGATAAAACAAATTATATGATTTTTAGTAATAACAAGAAAGTGCTTGATACTCCATTTAGAGTCGATGGAATTGAAATTAATAGAGTCAATGAGGAGAAATTTCTGGGTGTCATCATTGATGAAAAATAAACATGGAGATCTCACGTAAAAAATGTAAGAACTAAAATAGCTAAATCGATTGCAGTAATGTACAAAGTTAGAGAGTTATTCAATGATAAAGCAATGTTTCTATTGTATAATGCCATTATTGTTCCACATTTAATTTACTGTATTGAAGTCTGGGGTAAAGCATGTAAAACAATTACAAATCCAATTTTTATTTGACAGAAAAGAGCCATAAGAATTATTACCAGAAAAGATTATAACCATCCGTCAAATATATTGTTTCATCAGCTAAATATATTAAAATTTTATGACTTGGTTGATTACAATATCTTACTGTTTATGTATGGGGCCAACAAAAACATACTACCTACTAACATCCAAGGGAAATTTGTTAAAAGAGAAAGTAATTATTATCTTAAGGGGATGGAGATGTTTGTGAAGCCGTGGTGTCGCACCAGTCTGAAGATGCGATCCACTATATCTCAGGGTATTAGATTGTGGAATGATCTGGAGGTTGATATTAAAAATGCCAAAACTATGTACATATTCAAGAAGATGATAAAAATTTGTTTTTAAAAAAATATTAAGTATAATGTGAGTTCATAAAAATTGTTTACAGTTGATCTTATATTTTAGCTAAGTTTTTATTTTATTATTTTTTTTTATTTTTTATTAATTCATCTTGCTTTTATATAGTAATTTTGTTTGGAATATATTTTGGGGACAAGGGGCAGATATTATAAGAACTCATTCTTCTTCTGCTGCCTTTCATTTTATTTCTGTGATTGTATATCTTTTTTCTTTTCTTTAAATTGTATTATATTTGTTGTTTGGATGAAATGAAATGAATAAATAAAACATACATACATACATACATACTGGTGGTACATGGTGGCGGTCGGGGGCGTGGCTTTGCTTTGACAGGGTGCTGGCTGGTCGGCCTAATGTGACATTTGCGGTGGGGGGTGCTGTGTGTGTGTGTGTGTGGGGGGGGGGGGGGGGCATGGGTGGCGTGCCGGGGCCTCTCTGGGCCTGTGGTGTGTGGCTGTAGGGATGCCTGATCATTGGTGCACTGGGCCGGCCTTCCTCAGCTGCTGCTCCCTGCTGCTCTGGCCCCCGGCCTGGGGCTGGCTTGCGGTCGCTGTCGGGTGGGGCGCATGGACAGCCCAACAGAGGCTCTGTCGGGCTGTCTCTGTGTGCCTGTTTATGTCTCATGTTGGGTTTTAGGTGGTCCCCTCTCTAAAATCAGCTCCCCTCCAGTGGTGAGCCCCCCTGCCGCCGGTGCATTGGCGGCTCTCAGCAGCTGGGGCTGGGTGGTGGGGTGTGTGCGTGCCACCCTGGTGGCTGCCTGCCTGAGTGCCCTTGCTCTGTCGAGCCTCTGTTGGGGGGGTGGTATGACCTCAGGACTCGGGGCTCAGTGTCCAAGGCCGGATCCACTCTGGAGGGGCGGGTTGCTGGCGGGGCCTGTGGACTCGTCACTACAGCCTCCTGGGGTTTCTGCATTATGGTTGCTGGGGATTGCCCGGGGCTTCCCTTTGCTTCTCTCTCTGGGGGGTGCAGGTGTCCCTGTTGGGGGACTCCCGGAGTTCCGGGCTTGGGGACCGCTGTGTGTTACCATCGTGTCCTGTGGGGACGGGTCTGTGGGTTCCGACATCCACTATTGAACATTTTTATGGAGAAACCTTATAGTGAAAAGCATGCTCACACAGGTGTTTAGATTCAGGTGTTTATCAGATACACACTCAGTTGGGTTGTGGTGGCCACTAAATATATCTTGTATTACCATGTACTGTATAAAAAAAATAAAAAAATAAAAACCTCTATGGACAGGCTTGTTTTCGCAGAGGAACCTTGGATGTTCTCTGTCTGCTACTGCAGTCCTTATTATAATAAAGATGCTGACGGGATCTGCTAACATAGGATGACCAGACATCCCTGATTTCCAGGGACAGTCCCTGTTTTGGACGACCTGTCCCTGGCTAAAGCTGTCCCTGGAAGTGCCCCCAATTTTAACGTTTCATGAATGAGAAAAAAAAAAGTTGCGTGTACACTGTTATTATAGTAGCTGGGTAGAAAGCGCAAGTGAATACTGTATGTTTTGCACAACAAAATTTATTACTGGTCATGATGGAACCACTGTTACATACAGACAGAAGAAGAAGAGCCAGGTGCGCCGCCTTTAACACAAAAAGAAGAAGAAGCGCAGTGAGTCAGCGCAAGCTTACTACCACCGACAGGCAGATGTCTTGTAATGTGTACAACGATTTATTTAGTTTGAACTGGGTTGATCCTTGCCGTGTCAAACCACCACCTTCCAACATCAGTAGAGAGGAGAGGGATGCACTCACCACTCTTTGCAAGGACAAAAACATCATCATCCTCCTTGCAGACAAAGGAAGGTGGATAGTGATTTTGAACCAGAAAGACTATCATGAGAAAGTTATGACACTCCTTAGTTACTTAAGCACTTACGAGCCACTGAAAAGAGATCCAGGAAGTGACTACAAGAAGAAGTTGATAGATTGCCTGAAAATTTTGGAGCAAGACAAGGCTATTGAACATATTCTGTACCACAGACTGTGTCCAGGGGAGGATACACCTAGTCTGTATGGTTTACCTAAAATCCACAAACAAGGTGTACCTTTAAGACCAATTATTAGCACGATTAACTCTGTCTCTTACAATGTTTCCAAATATCTGGTGTCTGTACTCATCCCTTTAGTTGGCAGCTCAGAACACCACATACAGAACACCATGGACTTTGTGGATAAGGTGAGGGATGTCATCATGGAGACTGATGAAACAATGGTCTCTTTTGATGTCACATCATTCTTTATGTGCATCCCTGTTGATGATGCAGTAGAGGTGGTCAATTTAAGATTAAAATCAGACACCACTCTGAGCAGCAGGACCACGCTTTCCACAGAGCAACTGTGTCAACTCTTGAAACTGTGCCTGCAGTCAACCTACTTCACATATGGGGAGCAATATTATAGGCAGAAACATGGGTGTGCTATGGGGTCTCCAGTTTCTCCAATTGTGGCCAACCTGTACATGGAGGAGGTAGAAAAAAGAGCCTTGACGTCCTTTTCAGGGACACCACCAAGTCATTGGTTCAGGTATGTTGACAACACCTGTGTTAAAATTAAATCTCAGGAAGTCCAACATTTTACTGACCACATCAACTCTGTGAATAAATATATCAAGTTCACACGAGAAGATGGAAAAAATGCCAGGTTGGCTTTCTTGGACTGTGAGGCCTCAATCTCTGATAGAGGATATTTGCAAACTGAGGTGTACTGCAAACCCACCCACACAGACCAGTATTTGCAGTTTGACTCCCATCATCTTTTGGAGCACAAGTTAGGAGTCATCAAGACTCTATACCACATAGCAGACAGCATCCCCACTAACTCAGAAGCCAGGCAGAAGGAGAAATCCCACACAAGACAGGCTCTAGAGAATTGTGGATATCCTAACTGGGCCTTCCTGAAAGCAGAGAAGAAACCCAAACAGGACTCCAGGCAGCCATCAGGTGAAAAGGAGGAACCCATACCCAGACCAGTGGTCATTCCATATGTTGCGGGAGTATCAGAGAAACTGAGACATTTATTTTCTAAACATAACATCCCAGTGGCTTTTAAACCCCAAAATACATTACGGCAAAGACTGGTTCATCCCAAAGATCCAGTCCCCCGGCACAAACAGAGTAATATTGTATATGCTGTTCAGTGTCAGGAGGGCTGTGATCAGTCTTACATCGGGGAAACTAAACAGCCACTGGCCAAAAGGATGGCCCAGCACAGAAGATCAACATCATCAGGCCAGGATTCTGCGGTCTACACTCATCTGCAGGCCAGCGGTCACTCTTTCAGGGATGAAGATGTTCACATCCTGGATAGAGAGGAACGATGGTTTGAGAGAGGAGTAAAGGAGGCCATCTTTGTAAAAACAAATCGTCCATCATCAAACAGGGGTGGAGGCCTCCGGGTTCAACTGTCCTCCTCTTACACTGCTGTTATTGCTAGTATCACTCAACCCTCTGTGAATAGTAAACAGCCATCAGTGCTAATGATCCATTGTTAGGCTGATGGTCCTTCTTGACCATGTGAGCAGCTGGTTTTGGTTGTCAGCAGCAAACTGGTTGATCCACTATGAGAAGGTGCTATTTAAGAGACTGAGCTGAATACAGCACCTCAGACTGAGGAAGTCTCTCGGAAGAGAGACGAAACGTTTCTATTTTTTTTTTTTTGAATGTCCAGAGGACCAGATTGAACTTTTTTGGATTTTTCTACCTGGATTATTGAGCATGCATCAGGATATGATTGTGACAAATTACAGAATACTCTAACAGGCACAAGATGAGCTTTGCTGTTTTTAGGAGAGCATCCAACATACAGTACAATGTCCTGTGATGCCCTACGGATTATTTAAAATAAGATTTTTGTTTATAACCAATATATGTACAATGTATTCCAGTGTAGCAGAAACATTCAGGGTTGCAAAGCGAACCTATGTATCCACAAGCAATAGGAGTGGAAATCAAGTTTGTGCACGAGTAAAATTTCACGAGGATTGAAATTGAATTTAAAAATATGTGTCTCAGATGTGCATCTGAACTCATCCCCTCACCCCCCAAAAAAAAATTAATCTACCAGCAGAAATTAAACCTCAGTCGTTGACTGGCTCTTTATGTTACAATGTGATGTGACATGTGCTATAATTTGTACTTTGATGTACTTAGAAATGAAAGTTTCGTCCATTTTAAGAATCATAACCATTTAAAAAAATTACTTGCAGCTTTTCTGTTTCATGTCATACCTGGGAACCAATTCATTCATCTAACACTTTTACCTTTTTATCATTTCACACTCTTAGTTGCTTCAAATTAATCTGTTTCGCTTGGGAATCACAAGTACGCAGCGTGCAGATCAAATGGATGATGGTACATCTGTGAATGAAAAGTGGTAATAAAATATACATGTGCTCCCCTTTATACATTAAGTTGAGAATAAATAAAGGATTTCAGTGGGATTTGTTAGTTTGGCACTAACAGCTGAAAAGGAAGTCTAGCAAACAGCTCTGCCTCACTGACCCGTCTCCTCATGCATAGAGGGATGGTCTGGCATTATATCTGAAAATTAAAGGCTGTGTTTGACCATGACTTCTTCTCATTTTTCCTGTAGCTCATAAAAAAGATGAGTGGGTGAGTGCACTACTTGAAGAAAAGACAGAGGGTACATTTTGAAGCAAGCTAATCAACAGCCTATTCAGACAACTGGATGGTTTCAGAGCACTCCTGAGAGCAGTGTTATGTAAAAGCTTTCTCTACAATCAATAGAGGCTTGATTTAGGTCTAGTTCTGTCAGTAATGTTGCAGTTCAATATTTCATCCTTGTTGTCTTAGTAGTACAAAACACGATGCTGAGCGTTTCTAAGGTTTATCTGCATTTACACAGAGGTACATTGAGCTATTGAATTTTGTTACAAAGCTTCATCAAACGCTACAAATTTAGTCTCAAATACAATCCTGGAAACACAGACAGGACTGTGATGGGTTTGTTTTCACACACACACAAAAAAAAACATTCTTACTTTAAAGATGTTTACAAGGTTTTATGAAATTTGTTCAAATTAGTTCATTATTTGACACAGTTACTAATGGAAAATCAGCCACTTCCCCCAATAACCAAACTTCTACAAATCAAATCCCTCCTACAAGTCAATCCGCAAACACACCTTCTCTTTTTCTCCGTTCTCAGTTAGTGAGGTTAATAAACTGTTAAAAGGTCTTGATCCTAAAAAATCTGCAGGACCAGATGAACTTCCACCTTATTTCTTAAGGCTGGCTGCACATATCATCACAGTCCCTGCGTCCCACATCTTTAACCTTTCCATAAGCCAAAACTCCATTCCAGATGCTTGGAAAACAGCCTTTGCTGAAGGGAGGTGACCCCAACTCACTGAACAATTATCGACCAATCTCTAAACTCTGCATTTTAGACAAGGTTCTAGAAAAACTGATAAACTCTCAAATCAAAAATTACCTGGACTCATTTAACATCTTACCTCCTCATCAATCCGATTTCAGGAAACAACACAGCACAACGTCTGCTTCACTGAAGGTTTTTAATGACGTTGTTGAAGCACTGGATTTTTTTTTTTTTTTCATTTACCCTTTATTTATCCAGGTAGTCTCATTGAGCCACGAGAACTCATTTTCAAGAGAGACCTGTTTAGGGAGCAGATGGTGGGGGTTAAGGGCCTTGCTCAGGGGACCAGAGTGGGGTGAATGAGGGTGGAGGGAGGTGTGGGTGTTCCACCTTTTCCACCCACATTTTGATGTTGACGGTACCGGGAGTTGAACCTGCGACTTTCCGATCACAAGCCCACCTTCTAACCTCTGTGCCACCACTCCTCTTCTATGCTAAGGATGATGGTCCATCTGTGAATGAAAAGTGGTAATAAAATCTAGATGTGCTCCCCTTTATACTTTAAGTTGAGAATAAATAAAGGATTTCAGTGGGATGCTAAGGATTATTGTGCTGCACTTTTCTTAGACCTGTCTAAAGCTTTTGACACTGTGGATCATAACATATTGTGTCATAAGCTCTCAGAAATCAGTTTCTCAGAACACACCATTAGTTGGTTCTCTAACTATCTTTCAGATCGGAGGCAATGTATTCAACATAATGGTACTCCAGTTATTTAGCAGTCAGCAATGGTGTACCACAAGGCTCAGTCTTTGGACCCACCCTCTTTACAATCTATAGGTAATGTAGGTCAGAGCATCCCTGATGCATCCTTACATTTCTATGCTGATGACAGTTGTTTATTGTCGAGCTAAAACAGTTGCTAAGCTTTTGTAGCTTTTGCAATCTGCCTTTGACATTATCCAGTCAGATTTCACTTCATGGCAGCACGGTGGCGCAACTGGTAGAGCTGCTGCCTCTCAGCGAGCAGGTCCTTGGTTCAAACCCCGGTCCAGGGGCCTTTCTGGGTGGAGTTTGCATGTTCTCTCCGTGCATGCGTGGGTTTTCTCCGGGTACTCCGGTTTCCTCCCACAGACCAAAAACATGCATGTTAGGCTGATTGGTAACTCTAAATTGTCCCTAGGTGTGAGTGAGAGAGTGAATGGTTGTTTGTCTCGTTTGTCTCTATGTGGCCCTGTGATGGACTTGCGACCCGTCCAGGGTGTACCCCGCCCCTCGCACAGTGATTGCTGGACATGGCCACCAGCGACCCCCATGACCCAAAATGGAATAAACGGGTAAAGATAATGGATGGATGGATGGATTTCACTTCACTTCCGGCAAGCTGATGGACGGCATCTCCCTCCGGCTTCTCTGCAGTCTTTTATCATCAAACGGACCCGTTTTTCGAACCGGACTAAAGTTGGTCCCCCTTCCAACCCAATTCGATGTTCAGTGACTCAGAGAGCCAGACGGGACCATCCAAAAATGCATATTTTGATCCAGGACAGGCCGCTCCAATCCCACCGGTCACTCTGAGCACACCCTGCCGGACAGGTGACCCCTCAAGCTGGGGAGTTGTCGCACAAAGGTCCGATGTTTTTTTCTCTCTCTCTCTGGACCCCAATGAACTTCTCATCTGGACCTTTGGGGTTAAACCTGGTTCTGACAGGAATCGCTGGGTAGTATTTCGCTGGTTTTCTGCTGGACTGGCCCTCGTGGTGTCTTTATTGGTGAGTATGTGTGTGTGTGTGTGTGTGTGTGGGTGTGGGGGGGGGGGGTGTAAATGGTAAATAGACTGTACTTATATAGCGCCTTTCTATCTTATTTCAAGATACTTAAAGCGAGTGTACCTGTGACCACCGAACTGGACCAGAACCGAACCGAATTGGCTGTGGAGGACTTCATCTTTAACAGACCTGGTCTCAGCTTCAGTGAGCAGCCCGTTACTTTAAATGAAGAACTGTCCACCTCTGTGGAATCGCTGTGTTCGCCTGGAGGAGACGCTGTGATGCTTTGAAGCGTTGTCGGAACCGGACCAGAGCCGAACCGGGCCAGGGATAACTTCAGCCTCTTCGCCTCTCGTGCTATGGAGTGCCCGGAGCCGGAACAGAGCAGAACCGGACCGGACTAGTGACGAGTTCAGCCTCAGCCTCAGCCTCTCCGGTCAGTCTTGTAGTTTTCACCGGGGGTGCCTCTCGCGCTGTCAGATGCGGAGGTGACGTGCAGAGAAGCGGAGGAGCAGTGCTGCGTGGTGCTCGAGAGAAGTTAGACGTTTGCATTGGAGTTGCTGCAGGCCTCCATTCAAACTCACCTGGATAATAATTAATTTTATTCCGGATCAAGCTGTTTTCCACTGTTGGCCTGAAATGAGCTAGGACCGTGCCTTTCATTTCAGGAGAATTTTCTGGCAGCTCGCTGTGCTATTCGCTGCGAATTATCTGTTTCTGCCTGTTAGTTCTGGACCCAGCTTTTGTTTCATATGGAAGCATCCATCCATTTTCACAGGGGGGCCGGAGCCCCTCTGAGCCCAACTCAAACTGCAGTTGGGCCACCTCGTCGGGTTTGTTTGCCAATTTGATTTGTGACGTTTTATGGTCTGAGACTTTTCTGCACCATTCATACTATTGTCATTATTTTCAGATCTCAGACTATCTTGAGTCACTGAATCTTGTTAATACACCTGGATTTGCCCATCACTGCAACTTTCACTGTTTTTGGGTTCTGAATGATCGCGTCTTCATTAATGTTTCTCATGGTTAAATTATGTGGGCTAATTGTCACACTGTTAACTCCTGTAATTACACATCAGTCACGAAAAACCCGAGAAAATGTCTGATAATAATGTTGTTACTACTCTCAGGGATTCAGCCCAACCCTGGACCCCCCCACTAATTACAGCACACCAAATGCCTTCAAAAACGTGTCAGGACTTTGCATGTAAACGCACGTAGACTTCTGAGAAAACTTGTTGCCTTGAAAATTCTGGTCAGTTCTTCTGGGGCAGATGTAATCTTCATCTCTGAAACCTGGCTCAACAAATCTGTACTGAATGACTTGGTACAATGGATTCAAGATCTACCTCTGTGATTGTCAAAAAAGAGGGGGTGGAGTCGCTATTTACATCAGAGATTCTCTGGTTGCTAGTTTTTTGTCTTCTAAAACAATTCCAAACCAATTTGAGGCCTTAGCTGTAAACATCACAATGAATGGAGGCCAGATTTTATCTCTAGTGGGTTGCTATCGTCCCCCCTCAGCAACACCTGAGGCTCTGTCCTCCCTAATGGAATTCCTTGGAAATTTAAAATTCAAAGAGATTTTTTTGGCAGGAGATTTCAACATTGACTGGGATAAGTTGACCCCCCTCTGTGATAAATTCAAGGCATGTTGCCTGCCACTCAATCTAACCCAAATGATAGACTCTCCCACTAGACCAAACAAAAACCATCCTGAAAAGTCATCCATCTTAGACCTATTTCTAACTAATATGCCTCACAAATTCCCTGGTACAGGTGTGTTTGCTAACATTTTGAGTGATCATTGTGTGACAGCAACTCTCAGAGATATTAAACTTCTACCTTCTAAGCCCAGATTAATTCAAAAATGGGATCTGAAACATTTTTGTGAACAGTCATTCTTCTGGGATCTGTCTCACTCTGATTGGTATCGTATTCTATTAATTAATGACGTGAACTCCGCTTGGAACTATTTTCATAATAGTTTCATTTATTTTGAGAACAAACATGCTCCTTTTCGTCAGTTCAGAATAAAGGGACGAGACAGTCCCTGGTTTACTCCAGAGCTAGCTGACCTCCTGCACAGGAGAGATCATCTTTGGGCCACAGCGAGAAAATCTGACTCAGACACTGATTGGTTGCGTTTTCGGCAGATGAGGAATAAATGCGCAACTGCCATCAAAGCTGCATAACGTAACTATTTTTTTTAATCTCAGAACTCCAACAATTTAAATGACCCTAACAGATTCTGGAAAACCATCAATTCTCTCTCAGGCAGCCCCCAATCATCTGACCTCCCATCACAACTTAACTAATGATCAATATGGTTTTAGAACAAAAAATTCAACATCTATGGCGCTTATGGACTTTATGGAACAAGTAACTACTGCGGTTGACCGTAAACAATATTGTGTAAGTGTGTTTGTTGACTTGAAAAAGGCATTTGATACTGTTGACCATAATATTCTTTTTGATAAATTATACAAATATGGTATCAGAGGTTTAGCTTTACAATGGGTGTGTAGTTACTTGAAAAACAGGAGACAGTTTGTACAGATGAATGATTTGAAATCGGATCACTGTACTTGTAGATCAAAATATCCTGATGCATTTAATGTCCAGAGGACCAGATTGAACTTTTTTAGATTACTTGTGGAGTTCCTCAAGGATCCGTACTTGGCCCAAAGTTGTTCATTTTGTATGTAAATGATTTGGTCAAGGTGTCTGGCCTCCTTAAATGCGTTCTTTTTGCTGATGACACAACATTTTTTTGTTCTGGTAAAAATATTGAACAGTTATTGGAGTCAATGATGACGGAGTTTGTTAAAATTCAGAAATGGTTTAGACTAAACAAATTATCTTTAAATTTGGATAAAACAAATTACATGATATTTAGTAATAGAAATAAAACTATTGATGTTCCATTTCAAATTGAAGATTCAATGATTTGTAGAGTTAATGAGGTGAAATTCTTGGGTGTCATCATTGACGATAAACTGTCGTGGAAACAACATATAAATTCTGTTAAAACGAAAATATCCAAATCTATTGCAATTTTTTATAGAGTTAGGTATCTACTAAATGATAAAGCATTGTTTTTGTTGTATAATACAATTGTTGTTCCACACTTGGTTTATTGTGTTAATGTTTGGGGAAAAGCATGTAAATCAATTACAAAGCCTATTTTTATATTGCAGAAAAGAGTTGTAAGAATTATCACAAGAAAACATTATTATCATCCATCAAGTATTTTATTTAATCAAATGAAACTGTTGAAATTCTATGATTTGGTGGATTACAACATTTTGTCACTTATGTATAGAGCTCATACAAATACACTACCTTCTAATATTCAAATGTATTTTGTGAAAAGATCAAGCTGTTACAATCTTAAGGGGAAATATGTTTTTGTTAAACCGCAGTTTAGAACTAGTTTAAAGGGAAGATCTACCTTAATTCAGGGTGTTGGTTTATGGAATGACTTAGAGACAGATATTAAGGAAGCCAAATCAATCTTGGTATTTAAGAAACTGGCAAAAATCAAATTGTTAAAAAAAATATATATGAATGTAATTCATTGAAAATGTTTAATTGAAATATTAAGCGAGTTATTTATTTGTTTTTGTTACTTACAGTAAATGTTTGTTTAAATTGTTTATTAGATAAATAAGGAGCAGACTTAATAAGATTTTATCTTCATCTGCTGCCTTTCATTTTATTTTTGTTTTCAAATTACATACATGTAAATTGATATGTATTCTTATTATTATAAAATGAATAAATAAATAAATAAATAAATAAATAAATAAATAAATAAATAAATAAACTTCTCATTAACCCTGTTCTTGTGTCAAATAAGCACGAGATCCTGAACTGTTTCAACAAACATTTTGTGGCTTCTAGTTCTTTATTTGACACAGTTACTAATGAAAAATCAGCCACTTCCCTTAATAATCAAACTTCTACAAATCAAATCCTTCCTACAAGTCCTCAGTTAATCACACCTTCTCTTTTTCTCCATTCTCAGTTAGTGCGGTTAATAAACTGTTAAAAGGTCTTGATCCTAAAAAAATCTGCAGGTCCAGATGAACTTCCACCTTATTTCTTAAGGCTGGCTGCTCATATCATCACTGTCCCTGTGACCCACATCTTCAATCTCTCCATAAGCCAAAACTGCATTCCAGATGCTTGGAAAACAGCCTTTGTTCTTCCTTTGCTGAAGGGAGGTGACCTTACCTCACTGAACAACTATCGACCAATCTCTAAAATCTGCATTTTAGACAAGGTTCTAGAAAAACTGATAAACTCTCAAATCAAAAATTACCTGGACTCATTTAACATCTTACCTCCACATCAATCTGGTTTCAGGAAACAACACAGCACAACCACTGCTTCAATGAAGGTTCTTAATGACATTGTTGTAGCACTGGATGCTAAGGATTATTGTGCTGCACTTTTTGTAGACCCGTCTAAAGCTTTTGACACTGTGGATCATGACATCTTGTGTCATAAGCTCTCAGAAATCGTTTTCTCAGAACACAATATTGGTTGGTTTTCAAACTATCTTTCAGACCGGAGGCAATGTGTTCAACATAATGAAACTTCCTCCAGTTATCTAACAGTCAACAATGGTGTTCCACAAGGCTCAGTCTTTGGACCCACCCTCTTTACAATCTACATACGTAATGTAGGTAAAAACATTCCTGATACATCCATACATTTCTTTGCTGATGACACAGTTGTCGAGCTAAAACTGTTGAAAAGGCTTTCCAGCTTTTGAAATCTGCATTTGACATCATCCAGACAGATTTGCTCCACCTCAAACTTGTCCTAAATGCCGAAAAAACCAAAGGGATGCTTTTTTTTCAAATAGGAAGTTGGTCCCAGCAGTTCTTCCTCTGATTTTATCCTCAAATGATGTCCCGATTGAGTTTGTTGATTCATATAAATATTTGGGTATCTTGGTCGATTTGCATCTCTCTTTTAAGCTCCATGTGGAGCTTGGTAAAGAAACTGAAAGTTAAACTGGGTTTCTTTTTCAGAAACAGATCCTGTCTAACTCTGAATGCTAGGAAACACCTTGTATCTTTGACCTTCCTTCCCTCCATTGATTACATTGAAATTATTTACAAGAATGCTCCTACAAGAACCCTGCAAATGTTGGATGCTGTCTATCATGGTGTACTAAGATTCATAACTGGTTGTGATTATCGTACCCACCACTGCACCCTGTATTCACTGGTTAACTGGACATCATTAACTTCATGCAGACTCTCTCACTGGTACATTTTCATCTTTAAATCACTTCTTGGTCTGCTGCTTTCATACATCTCCTCCTACATGTCTCTGCGTGAGTGCAGCTACAGCGTGCGCTCTCAGGACATTATTACCTGCAGTGTTCCCTCAGTGAGGACTGAACTAGGCAAAAGGGCCTTCTCCTACTCCGCTCCTGTTTCCTGGAATATCTTACAAAAAGATCAGAAGCTCTCGACCTTGACCTCTCTAAGTGGCTTTAAGAATCTGTTGGACTCCTGGCAGGGACTAATGCAGACATGTTCCTGTTTTTAGTTTTCTACATTTGCCTTAGAATCTAGCTGTTTTTTGCGACTTTTCTTTTTTCCCCCCATCCTATTTAAAAATAAATAAAAAATCTGTATGACTTTTTATAACTGTTTATTGTTGTCGCTGTTTTCCATTGTTGTCATCATTCTTTGTTGAAATCAGGTCTTTCTTGTAAAGGAGTCCTCGAGGCTCAATGGGATCTACCTGTCTAAATAAAGGTTGAATGAAAATTTGTTCCACATCAAACTTGTCCTTAATGCTGATAAAACCAAAGGGATGCTTTTTTTTCCAAATAGGAAGTTGATCCCAGCTGATCTTCCTCTGATTTTATCCTCAAATGGTGTCCCTATTGAATTAGTTGGTTCCTAAAATTATTTGGGTATCTTATAATAATAATAATAATAATAATAATACTTTATTTATAAAGCCCTTTAAAACAACCACAGCTGCCACAAAGTGCTGTACATATAAAATCAAGAACATTTAAACACATAAAAACAGTTGTTAAAACATTAAGATCAATAAAAGTAATAAAAACAGTGCAGATCAAATTCAGTGTGTGCTAAAAGCCAGGGAGTAAAAATGTGTTTTTAAAAGAGTTTTAAAACTGGACAGTGAAGGGGCTTGTCTGATGGGAAGAGGGAGATCGTTCCACAGTCTTGGAGCAGCAACAGAAAAAGCTCTGTCCCCTCTGAGCCTCCGCTTAGACCTCGGCACCTCCAGGAGCAGCTGATCAGCTGATCTGAGGCACCGAGCAGGAGAGTATGGGTGAAGCAGCTCAGAGAGGTAGGTCGATTCACATTCTTTTAAGCTCCATGTTGAAAACTTGGTAAGAAAAGTGAAAGTTAAACTGGGTTTCTTTTTCAGAAACAGATCCACGGTGACATTATTTACACGAACGCTCCTACAAGCACCCTGCAGATGTTGGATGCTGTCTATCATGGTGCACTAAGATTCATAACTGGCTGTGATTATCATACCCACCACTGCACCCTGTATTCATTGGTTAACTGGA
Source organism: Nematolebias whitei (assembly GCF_014905685.2). Lineage (NCBI taxonomy): Eukaryota > Metazoa > Chordata > Actinopteri > Cyprinodontiformes > Rivulidae > Nematolebias > Nematolebias whitei. Next base: position 33,712,791 of record NC_056513.1, on the reverse strand, counting down.
CATCATTACCTTCACGCAGACTCTCTCACTTGTACATTTTCATTTTTAAATCACTTCTTGGTCTGCTGCCTTCATACATCCCCTCCTACATGTCTCTGCGAGAGTGCAGCTAGAGTGTGCACTCTCAGGACATTATTACCTGCAGTGTGCCCTCAGTACAGACTGAACTTGGAAAAAGGGCCTTCTCCTACTCTGCTCCTGTTTCCTGAAATATCTTGCAAAAAGATCTGAAGCTCACGACCTTGACCTCTCTAAGTGGCTTTAAGCATCTGTTGGACTCCTGGCAAGAACCAATGCAGACATGTTCCTGTTTTTAGTTTTCTACATTTGCCTTATAATCTAGCTGTGTTTTGCTACTTTGCCATCTTATTTTAATTTGTAAAAAAAAATCTGTATGCCTCTTTTATGATTGTCTATTGATGTCGTTGTTGTCCACTGTTGTCATCATTCTTTGTTATAATCAGGTCTCTCTTGTAAATGAGTCCTCGAGGCTCAATGGGATTAACCTTTCTAAGTAAAGGTTGAATGAAAAATTGCTACTTATTTGTTCTTAGATATGACAATTCCAACAGTTTCTTTTTTATTTGTTTGTTTGTTGATGAATTCTAGTGTTGCAGAGAGTTTATATATATATATATATATAATTCCTAGGTTTCCAGCCACACTCACTCTCTCTACACATTGTAATCAGCCATCATTTCACCTGCTCCAGATTTGGAAGGATTTCTCTGCCATATATAAGTTCCTGCCATACTTTCTTTCAACGCTTGGGCATTATCTTACCTACTAGTTAATTAATGGACCACTGACAAAATCTGTTTCTAAACAGTCTTTGATTAACCTTTTGTGATTTTCTTCAGTGACTTCTAAGCCCTGCTTCTTCAAGTCTCCCAAGATCTCCTTGCTCCTTGTGACTTTTCTGTGAGCAGATCTTGTCCCTTCAAACATCCAAATAACAACAACCTGAATCAACAACGTTCTACCAAATACAACCTGCTCCTCTGTCCTCTGACACTCATCTCCTCTGGATCCTCAACTCTCCAATCGAAACCTATAGGACGTTGTCTCTCCCTCTGCTCTGGCTCCATCTACAAGACACAATATCAGTAAGAAAAGACTACCTTCAAAAAATACTCTAAATATAAAGAAATACAAAGATGCTCACCTTGTCCTTTCCCCCTCCCAGCCCAGAAATACGCCTGTAAATAAAAACACTTATCATTTGTATGCCTGGCTCTGCTTTCTTCTCATTCTGCTAGCTTGGGGTCAACTTTAACTAAAACCATGATAATGTCCAAACCCGTCATTTTTTTTTTGTCCTTTAAGGATCATGACACTTGTTTTTTTTTGTGGAAGGTGTAGTAAACCCACTTAGTAATGTTTTAACATCTTTCTATGAACAAATGAACAAATGAATAGGTCTAATATAATGCAAATCGTTGAAAATCACAGGTATACAGTTAAAATATTGTGTCACTCATTATGCCAGCATCATTTTGTCATCCTTCTTGGTACTTCTAGGACAAAGTTATGTAAACGAAAGCAAGGTCATACAAACATTCACTTTCTTTTTGATGAACTTGTTTCCAATATTACCTCTAATTAAAAAGGAGTGGTCATTGACAACACCTAGAACATTATACACTCACTGACAAACAAAAGTTAGGTACACAGAAGGAATTTGAACATAATTTGGTCCACATGCAGATCAGTGAAAGGTGTATGTGTGATCCGATTCCCAAAGAGCTGACATATCTAGAACAAGTAACAGAGATCAGTTGTGGCATCACAAGTGGTGCAACAATGCTATCAGGTATCCTGATGCATGCTCAATAATCCAGGTAGAAAAATCTAAAAAAGTTAAATCTGGTCCTCTGGACATTCAAAAAAACAAAACAAAGCAAAACAAAAAAATGTAGAAACGTTTCGTCTCTCATCTGAGAGACTTCCTCAGTCTGAGGTGCTGTATTCAGCTCAGTCTCTTAAATAGCACCTTCTCAGAGTGGATCATGGATGCTATCAGGTCTATCATCAGAGCACCAGACAGCCAAACCAGTGAGTAAAGATCATTAATCACAGAGGATACTTCGTAATCACAAACACCAGCACTTGACGGGTTGATGGACTTACAATGCAGGCTTACATGAAGCTGCGTGGTTGTGTCATGCAAATGTCTGGTGTGTGCAGTGTACAAATACCATCCATCCATCCATCCATCCATTTTCTTTACCCGCTTATTCCATTTTGGGTCACGGGGGTCGCTGGTGCCCATGTCCAGCAATCACTGTGCGAGGGGCGGGGTACACCCTGGACGGGTCGCAAGTCCATCACAGGGCCACATAGAGACAAACGAGACAAACAACCATTCACTCTCTCACTCACAACTAGGGACACTTTAGAGTTACCAATCAGCCTAACATGCATGTTTTTGGACTGTGGGAGGAAACCGGAGTACCCGGAGAAAACCCACGCATGCACGGAGAGAACATGCAAACTCCACCCAGAAGGGCCCCTGGACCGGGGTTTGAACCAGGGACCTGCTCGCTGAGAGGCAGCAGCTCTACCAGTTGCGCCACCGTGCTGCGTGTACAAATACCACAGTGGTTTAATGTGAGAACCATTGGGTGCATACAATACATACCTACACCTCTTGTGAAGGTTCTGGTCACATTAGACCACACCAAAGTAGGATAATTGTATTGTACAGCATTACAGAATCCCATTACATCTGCACCTGCCATTTCAACACAGCCACTGGACTATTTATAAGACTTTATGTTTTTTGCTGTTCTGTTTCAATGACTTGCTCCAGCTTGACTACAGTTCACCATTCCATGCATAAGCTATCATTAACTGCAAAGAAGTGATGGCTGCATTTAGAGGCATGCAATAACTGGGAGGCACAGACAGATGATGGGTGGTATTTTACAATGTTCAACAATCAGTCTTGGTTCTGTATCACCAGGATTGACAATCAGGTCCACATCTGATTCAGCTGAGGTGGGAGTACCAATACTAACAATGTTGTGAAGAGACACCTCGGTAATATGCCTGGTATCATGATGTGGGGAGCCATAAGGAATGAGTTCATGCCGCCAAACATGGATTTATGGGACTCTGACAACCCAGTGCTACATCAGTAATAATCCGTGTCCACATATCTTCACACTCCTAAGACAGCAACTTTATACAGTCTTTCAACAAGACAACACCTGTACTGGGAGAACGAGATCCTAGGATTCCAAGGAGAGACGAAGATTTTATCCAGAAAGGTGAACAATGTTGGAAAAAGTGACAGGTTGGTGGTGCTTGGTGGCCCAGACTGGTGTTTGGCTTTTGCAGGAGCAGCATTTTACAGGTGTGGTCACAAGGAGAGAGGAGGACTCAAGAGGCACGGAGGAGCAAGACTTGAAGAGGCACAAGAAAAATACAAAGGTTAGTTGTTGTTTCACAAGAGATAAGTTTACTGGCTGTCACTTCAGTTACCAGAAGGTTTCGTAATGTTCCAGCGTCAGATGAATGACTGCCAAGTCCTTAAGTACTCTGAAGAGTAGTCAACAGCATCAGGTGCAGGTGTGGAAGGATGGATTGACTGGATGATTGTCAGCTGTGGGGAAAGTGATTATGACAGAAAACCTAGGAAGCCTACACAAAGGATTAGAAAACTTTTGTTGAAGACACAATGTCAGTGGCAAAGCCTGCAAAAAGTCAGCATCTCAAAGCAGTTAAAACTCTGGTGGAAATTGAAGAAAATGGACTCCAACCTGCAAAGATTTCTGTGAACAGTGTTAATAGACTGTTAGAGTCAGACTGATGAAAAACAGTTTGTCATTAACTAGAGACATGCCTCAGAGAATTCAAGCTGTTTTAATAACCTGAAGTGGAGCAACAAAGTACTAACGGCACATTGGTTTTCTCATGATTCCATAATATTTTCCTCATATTTGCATGATTACGTTTTTCTACTTTATCTAATAAAAGTAATTGCGACTGACTAGGACAATTATATTTCATCCATCCATCCATCCATCCATCCATCCATCCATCCATCCATCCATCCATCCATCATCTTTACCCACTTCTTCCTTTTCAGATCATGGCGGTCACTGATGCCTATATCCATCTGTCACTGTGTGAGAGGTGAGGGACACCCTGGACAGGTCTCCAGTCCATCAATCACAGGGACACATAGAGACAAATAACCATTCACTCTCTCACTCACACCTAGGGACAATTTAGAGTTATCAATCAGTCTAACATGCATGTTTTTGGTCTGTGGGAGGAAACTGGAGTATATGGATAAAACCCACACATGCACGGAGAGAACATGCCAACTCCACCCAGAAAGGTCCCCGGACCGGGATTTGAACTGGGGTAACCTGCTCACTGAGAGGCAGCAGCTCTACCAACTGCGCCACCGTGCTGCACTTACAATTATATTTCTTTATTTGTATTGTTTCTTAAAGCCAGAAGTTTATAATTCAGGAAAGCTGCCTGTGATTTATTTATTATTTCTTACTCAAAATTGACCTACTGAAAGAACGTCCTCACAGAGAGGTGATTTGATCATTTTTCACAGCAGTTGGTGTTTTTTGCCAGTTAACCTGCATGTAGTGAATTAATTTAGCTAAAATAACAGAACTGCACCTCATGTAAACGAAGTTTTAAGCATTTTCTCTGAGCACTTCAGTATATTGTAGTCTGTCCTTCTTTCAGATGACATACACAAGAAAAAACAAAAAAAATTTGGGGGGAGTGGTGGCGCAGAGGTTAGAGAAGGTGGGCCTGTGATCCGAAGATCGCCAATTCAAGCCCCGGTACCGACAACATCAAAAATGTGGTCAGGGTAGGTGAAGCACCTACATCAGTCCCCACCCTCATTCACTCCACCCTGGGCCCATGAGCAAGGCTCTTAACCCCCATCTGCTCCCCAAACAGGTCTCTCTTGAAAATGAGTTCTCGTAGCTCTACCTGGATAAATAAAGGATAAAAAAAAATATATATTTTTTTCGAGTTTTACCATGTTGTAAAAAGCTGAGAATCTCTTGTTGTTTGTGGCATGCGTGAGAACAGTTTAGACTTAATCCTCAGCAATTTTTTAAAACAATCTCTCTCATGTGTAAAAACGGATAATTCCCTAAGCGCATTCTGATGCTGCATGTTGCAGTTCATTTGTCAAAGCGTAACAAATCAAAGCTGTGAATACAGACTTTTAAGTCTGGGAGTTGAGCCACTTTGAAGTTTCTGAACAAAAGTTTCACAAAATATTCATGACACCTGTGATCAAGACAACCATAATAACTGAAAACACACTTTTCTCGCATGAAATATAATTTATTACTCAAATAATATAATAAAAATACAAAAAATAAACTACATTAGCTGATTTTTATAGTTCTTGTATTCTTCTTTTCTGCATTTTTATTTCACATGTTTATGCCTTGGGGCAGCACGGTGGCACAACTGGTAGAGCTGCTGCCTCTCAGCGAGCAGGTCCCTGGTTCAAATCTCGGTCAGGGGGACTTTCTGGGTGGAGTTTGCATGTTCTCTCCATGCATGTGTGGGTTTTCTCCGGGTACTCCGGTTTCCTCCCACAGACCAAAAACATGCATGTTGGTCTGACTGGTGACCCTAAATTGTCCCTAGGTGTGAGTGAGAAAGTGAATGGTTGTTTGTCTCGTTTGTCTCTATGTGGCCCTGTGATGGACTTGCGACTCGTCCAGGGTGTACCCCGCCCCTTGCACAGTGATTGCTGGACATGGGCACCGGCGACCCCCGTGACCCAAAATGGAACAAGCGTGTAAAGAAAATGGATGGATGGATGGATGTTTATGCCTTGTGGCACAACTAATATTAATATGTTTGATATCTGAGCATCATTTTATGCTGTGTGAAGGCTTCTCTTATATTCTTTGTATATTTTTCTCATTCTGTTGGTAGTTTTATTTGATCAAACTGTTTATCGTTTCTCTTGAAACTAGAGGTTTATATTCACTGTATAAAAACGTACAACATATTTTTGTTGTTGTTGTTGATGTCTGACATTAAATTAGACAAAACCTTCCCTGTTTTAGGTCAGTTAGGATAGGCCTGACCTAAAATACAGGATTCAAAAAATATATTTATTTGCTTAATGCCTGAATAATGAAGTGAGAATTTTTTTAAAGATCTTTTAAATGTATTTATTTCTTCATCACAAATTTACAAATATAAAGATTAAAATGCCTTTAAACAATGTGGGGAAGCCCAGATGATGTGATCCCTTTAAAAATGTTTGATAGGCTGGAGTTAATTGAAAACGTATCTGTGGATTTATTTTAAAGTATAACTCAAACATTCTGCTTTTTTGTGTGACATCATGGGAAAATAAAATTAATTAAAGAACTAAGTGCTAAATTTAAGTTTTTTGTCCGTTAAAATGTCCACTGCTGAGGATGGAGGCTATAGCATCGAGTCGTAATTGATAGAGCTGTTGCCTCTCTGCAAGATGGCTGCCAAATCAAATCTTGACTGATGACCTTTCTGAGTGGAGTTTGCATTTTTTCTCCGTGCATGTGTGGGCTTTCTCCAGGTATTTTGGTTTCCTCCCACAGACCAAAAACATGTATGTTAGGTTGATTGGTAATTTTTAAATTGTCCCTAGGTGAGAGAGAGAGTGAATGGTTGCTTGTTTTGTTTGTCACTGTCTTTACGTGGCTTTGTGGTGGACTTGCAACCTGTCCAGGTTGTACCCCACCTCTCGCACCGTGATTGCTGATGCTGGACATGAGCATCAGTGACTTCTATGACCTAGAAAGGTAGAAGCAGTTAGAGATAAAGAATGTTTTCTGATGATATGGACAAATCTATTCATAAAGCTTTAAGAATCCAACCAATTGTTTAGAGCTGAAGCTTGTTTAAGAGATATTAAAACCTGGATGACTAAATTTTCTGTTTTTAAACTCAGACAAGGTGGATGTTGTGGTTTTCAGACCTCAGCAAAAAGAACAAAGAACAAAATTAGCAACAGTGTTGTAATGTAACAAAGTACAAATACTTTGTTACTGTACTTAAGTAAAATTTTGACATATTTTTACTTTACTTTGTTATTTACATTTCTAGCGACTTTCATTTTTACTTCACTACATTTCCTCAATAAAATGTGTACTTTTACTTCAATACATTCAGAATCAGAATCAGAATAAACTTTATTGGCATTGCACCGAGATACAACGCAAATATGTACGTACAGTCGTCCGAAGATGGGCGGAGTGCACGAAGCTGCGGCTAAAATAATTGACGCGGCCTTCTTATTCTTATTCAGAATAATATTTTGCTTATATAAGAAAAGGAAAGAAAACATGAGGAGAGATGGTATAAAAAAAAGATCTCTCAAACCGTGTCCTAGACAGGGCACAATGTGAGGCATCAAAAAAACCTACCATAGCAAAGCAACATAAACAAACGTTATACATGTACATATAGGCGGTGAAAACATTGAATTTTTAAGGGAAAGTCGTAGCATAGTCCAGAGCCCCCCCCCCCTCAGCCATTGTCCAGATAAGAGGTGACGTTCATCTTCAGCTCAGTTGAGGTTCTGTTACATGTCCACGGCCTTGGGGAAGGGAGGGGCGAGGAAACAGTCAAACCATCTTTGTTGTTTTCAAAACATTCCAGGAGGAGTTGAGATAAGTCCGGCATCAAGGCCACAGTTTGGGTCAGGCAGAACTCGTAATTGTTGTTTCTGCCTTTACAGTCTCGCTGGTATTCTCTGACAACCGAATTGATCCTTTACTCCAAAAGTCGAGCTCACAGCTTCTCCAGATTATTCCACCATTCATGAGTGTTGCCAGGGAGAACACAGTCCTGATAACAGCTGCTCCAATTCCCTGTCACAGCTCCACATTCAGTCTGAGCACTGTCAAGCTTCAACACCTCCACACAAATTTGTAGACAACCAGATTCCCTTAACCATCTTAGTTAGTTACTACAATTTAAAATTAGAAGAAATCTGATTGGGCAATGCCTGTTTGTTCTTCCAGTCTGTGACTTCATGCGATCACTTCTCTCTCCCTCTCAATCACAAACTCACTCTCTCCCCCATTGCTTGTGTGAAAACTGCAGCTTCCACTGTGAACAAGGTAGATGCATATGCAGATATCAGTCATTATAATAGGTATTTTTTGTTGACTCACAGAGGAGATACATTCCTGATAGGTGTGAAAATTACGGTAGCTGCTAAAAAGGAGACGTTTGGTGTTCTCCAGGACATGAACTGCTTCAAGAGCATAGGAGCTAATAGGTCCTATGCTATTATATTATCCTATAATATAGCCTGTTATTACTTAGTCAGAAAGAAACAAGCCATAACCAAACAGAACCTAGCTCAGTAAACAAGCCAAATACACAACAATGTGAGCTTTCTAACAGCTTTGTGAATAAAGGTTAATAAAGGTTGAATGAATATACTTCATTAGAATCAGACTTTTTAAAGAGCAATCTTTCATTGTTCAGTTCAAACTTTCCAAGTTTTTGTCACTGGATATTACACTCAATAAATGTTGTTTTGGAAATTCTAATCATATACTTTTACTTAATACTCTTACTTTAAGTACATTTTAGAAGAGAAATTTACTCTGATACTTTAAGACTTTTACTTAAATAATAATTTTAAAGGCGACTTTAACTTTTACCAAAGTAATTTTATGGTAATATACTTGTACTTTCACTGAAGTATCACTTTGAGGTACTTCATACAACACTGCTTAGGAACTTAACTTGACCCCTTACTGCTTGTGTTAAAATCTTTGTGCTATTTTTGATCAGATTATGTCTTTGATCTCCCATAAGTAAAATGTAACTAGGGCCACTATGTTCCTCCTGTGCAATATTAATACAATGAAAAACATCATGTGGCAAAATGATGCAGAAAAATTGGTCCATGCATTTATGACTTCTAAGCTGGAGAATTGTATATTTTACAATAGTGATATTTCTTTAAAGACTTTTGTTGTAGATTGGCACTATACAAATAAATTAAATTAAGGGCGCCCATCCATCCATCCATCCATCCATCCCCCCTCCCTCCCTCCCCCCCTCCCTCCCTCCCGATGCGGATAATAAATATGACGACTAACCAGTGTGGAGCATACAGGTTTAAAACACAGATCATCTGGTGTTGAAAGCTACTGAATAATAGTGGGTTTTTAAACAGGACTTGAAAACCGAGAGGGAGGGGGCCTGTCTGACAAGCAGAGGCAACTCGTTCCAAAGTCTTAGGCCTGCTACGGAGAAGGCCCTGTCACCTCTGCGCTAAAGACGAGTTCCTGGAACTGTGAGGAGCAACTGGTCCGCAGACCTCAGGGAACGTGGTGGGGCATACGGCTGTAGCAGATCAGAGAGATTGGGGGGG
>NC_056513.1:33694095-33703300 GCF_014905685.2 Nematolebias whitei | reverse complement strand
GGTGAAGTTGAGCTGAAGCAGGTGAGTGGAATCAGGGCTGATTGCTGTGAGAAAAGGGAGGTGTGGCATGGAGTGAAGGGAGCAGGCTTGAGCTGGAGGATGAGTGAAAGGCAAAACACAGCAGGGAAGAGAAACTATGGCATGAGGGACTGAAACAATACCGGGAGGGAGTGAGTGTGAGACAGGGGCCAATGGGGGGTCAGCGGGGCCGCTGATCATTACACTTCTGGGAGGATTCCAAGGTGTTCCCAGACCAACTGAGAAAGATATTCTCCCCAGCGTGTCCTGGGTCTTCTCTGGGGTCTCCTCCCAGTTGGACATGCTTGAACCTCCTTACCAGAATTACTGTTAAGGTGCATGACCTCCTTAAGGAGACCCCCAGGGAGTATTCTTGCCAGATGCCCGAAAAACCTCAACTGGCTTCTTTTGATGTGGAGGAACAGCGGTTCTTCTCTCAGTCGCTCCTGGAAAACTGAACTTCTCCCCCTACCTGTAAGGGAGTCCAGCTACCCTGCAGAGAAAACTGATTTCAACTACCTGTATCTGTGATCTCATTCTTTCTGTCATTACCCAGTGTTTGTGACCATAAGTGAGGATAGGACAGTAGTCTGACCGGTAAACAGAGAGCTTCACCTTCAACAGCCTCTTCTTCATCACAAAGGACTGACACAGAGTCTGCAATACTGTAGATGCTGCATCAATCCATCTGTCAGTCTCACACGCCATTCTTCCCTCACTCATGAACAAAAAATGCTTGAACTCAGCTTTAGGCAGAACCTCCTCCCAACCTAAAGAGAGCAAGCCACACTTTTCCGACTGAGGACCATGGCCTCAGATTTGGAGGTGCTGATTCTCATCTCAACCGCTTCACATTTGGCTGTGAACCACTCTAGTGAGGGCTGAAGATCACAGCATGATGATGCCAGCAGGAACACATCATCTGCCAAGAGCAGAGATGGAATCCTGAGGCCACTGAACTGGACACCCTCCGCCCCCTGACTGCATCGAGAAATTCTGTCCATAAAAGTTATGAACAGAATCGTGACAATGGGCAGCCCTGGTGGAGTCCAACTCCCACCCTGAAGGGGTCGCACATACTATCAGCAATGTGAGCCAAATTCTCGAACTGCTTGTATAAGGAGGAGCAGCCCGTAACAACGGGTCCCCAATCCCATACTTATGGAGCACCCCCCACAGTGTCCCCCGAGGAACACGGTTTTCCAAGTCCACAGTTTACACTCTATTTTTTTCTTTTCTCATCACTCTGTTCACTGTTTGACTTTTTCTTCTCTGCTCTCCTGGGTTTTTCCACTGCTGCTTCTACCAGCCTCTTTACATGCCACACCACTCTCTCTGATTGCTGCTGATGGTTTCCACCTGTTTCTGGGTGTATATATATACTTCCTGCTTTCTCCACTACATTGCCAGATCAACTGCTTGCTTCCAGCCACAGTTATCCAGCATACTCTCCTTGTTCACAGCTCTTTAATCTTGATCCACACCTGTTTCCCTTGACCACGTTTTTTGCCTGTCCCTTTTGTGCCTCCGCCTTCTGACCTCGTTGACGACCTATGCCTGTTTTTGGATGTCGCCTTTGCCTCTCCCTATTGGTACTGTCTCCTCTTCTGGTCCTGTGTATGAACCCTGCTCATCCTCGACTACACCTCTGGATTTCCCTTGGTCTCTGCAGCCCTGTGTCTCCGCTGGAACGTCCCGTTACTACAAGAATGGTTAGTGTTTCATCAGACCGTCTGTATTCAGATAACTATTCGCTAATTCTGTAAAACACTAATCTTTCCCCTCTGTATCATTTTAGATACAGTTCCTGCCCCTGGACCTGAGACACCAGAAGCTGTTTATTTACTCAATAAACATTTTAAAAACCTTTCTGAGTCTGTGCGTAGGATCCTCTGCCCTCAGATCTCTGACAGATTGATCTGGCCAAACATGGATCCTACACCGGGCTCAGAATGGCACTCTTGTGTGGAAGGTGCCATCGGTAAATTAGAGAACAACACGAATGAGATCATGAACATGCTTAAGACTCTAACTCCTCACTCTAACCCTCAGGACTCAAATCATGCCAGCAGTCCTACATATGCTGGAACCATGAGCAACCCACTCCAGGAACCACGGTTGGCTCCACCAGAACTTTTTTCAGGGGCACTGGACCAGTGCCGCCCGTTCTTAACACAATGTGAGATTCATTTTCAGCTCCAGCCCTCATCCATCCCCTCTGAACATGCTAAGGTGGCTTATACCGTGTCCCTCCTGTCTGGAAAAGCTAAGTCCTGGGGGGACAACAGAATGGCAAAAGGATTCAAGGTACTGCTACTCATTTCATGAGTTTTCAAAAAGAGCTGTGCAGAGTTTTTGACCACATCCTCCCAGAAAGAGAGACTGTTTACAGTGACGCAGGGAAAACGAAGTGTAACAGAGTACATTATAGATTTTCATGCTACTGCTGCTGGTAGTAAATGGAATGAAGAGGCACTAACTGATGCTTTCTACCAAGGGCTTAACGAGGAGATCAAGGACAACCTGGCAACCAAGCGATACCCAGACTCACTGCAGGACCTGGAGGATTTGGCGACAAGGGTGGATCTGCGCTTGATGGAGAGATCCAGAGAATGAGCTGAGAGATCCAGCAGAGTCTCAAGACCCCTTGAGGAACCCAGAGAGGCACCCAGACGGCTTCCCCTGGGACCCCCTCTCCATCACATCCACAAGAGACACTACCACGAGAGGAGCCCATGCAGATTGGAAGCAGCCGTCTTACTCCAGAAGAACATGAGAGGAGACGTCGGAACCGGCTGTGTTTCTACTGTGGCCAGGACTCTCACAACATCTCTAACTGTCCGTTAAAAGGCCAGACTCAGCAGAGAAGAGAAGACTCCTGCTGAGTCAGACCCAGAATCCAGTAATCTCCTCACCCTTCATGTTTCCAGCTGAGCTGTCCATTTCTGGTAAGACCTGCACCTCCATTAAAGTACTCGTTGACTCAGGGGCCGACTCTGAGTTCATGGACCTTCAGTTTGCCCAAAAACGAGGAATAAAACTGTTTAAATCTCCTAAACCACTGTCCATTGTAGCCTTAGATGATCACCCTCTTCATGACTCCTATTTAATCTCCGAATCAATGACTTTAACCATAGGGGGTAATCACAAAGAGACATTGCAGTTTTTTTTATTATCAAATCACCCCACTCTCCTGTGGTCCTAGGGCCCACATGGCTCTCAAAACACAACCCACATATTAACTGGTAACAGAAAGAGATTGTGGGTTGGTCCTACAACTGCTTGTCATCTTGTCTTTTTGATGCGGTCATTCCCTCCATGCCTAAGAGCAATATTAAAGAGACTTACCCAGATGTTTCTAAAGTCCCACAGGAGTACCATGACTTAAATGAGGTTTTTTATAAAGTCAAAGCCACCTCTTTACCACCACACAGGTCTTATGACTGCCCTATTGACTTGGTTCCTGGTTCTACACCCCCTAAATGGGGCCCTGTACTCTCTGTCAACTCCTGAGCAAGAAGTCATGCAGGAGTACATCAAGACTTCGCTTCAAGCCGGCATCATCAGGCCTTCTACCTCTCCAGCAGGCGCTGGTTTCTTATTTGTGGGGAAGAAGGATGGATCCTTAAGGCCCTGCATAGATTATAGGGGGTTAAACAAATTAACCATAAAAAACAAATACCCCCTTCCATTAATGTCATCCGCCTTTGACCTCATCCAAGGCGCTTCAGTATTCACCAAGCTTGACCTCCGTAATACGTACCATCTGGTGTGCATACATGAGGGAGAAGAGTGGAAGACGGCCTTCAACACACCCAATGGTCATCATGAATATTTGGTCATGCCTTTTGGTTTGACCAACGCCCCAGCTGTATTCCAGTCTCTGGTCAATGATGTCCTAAGGGACATGGTAAATCATTTTGTTTTTGTTTACCTGGACGATATTTTATTTTTCTCCAAGGACCTAACTTCACACAAAAAACATGTCAGATCTGTTCTCACCTGGTTGTTCCAAAATAATTTATTTGTTAAAGCTGAAAAATGCGATTTCCACCAGTCCTCCACATCTTTTCTCGGTTTTAAGATTTCACCCAATTTAGTTGAGATGAGTAATGACAAGGTATCTGCAGTGCTAGACTGGCCAGTACCCAAAGACCGGAAACAACTGCAGAGATTCTTGGGGTTTACTAATTTCTACCGGAGATTTATTAAAGACTATAGCCTCATTGCTAACCCCCTCCATGTCCTCACCTACTCCAAGAAGAAGTTCCTATGGACAGAGGCAGCTGATGCAGCATTAAAAAAATTAAAAACCTATTTTTCTTCTGCCCCTGTCCTCCATACCCCCAACCCAGAGGTACCATTTATTGTTGAAGTAGATGCATCTAGTCTGGGTGTGGGGGCAGTACTTAGCCAACAGGATAAGGAAGGAGTTATTCATCCCTGTGCTTTCTTCTCCAGAAGCCTATCACCAGTTGAGCATAATTATGATGTTGGGGAACTCGAACTGCTCGCTGTTAAGCTGGCGCTGGAGGAGTGGAGGCACTGGTTGTAGGGCACCCAGTTCTAGTTCCAGGTTTGGACCGACCATAAAAACCTTGAGTACCTTAAGTCGGCCAAACGCCTCAACCCTCGATAAGCCAGGTGGGCACTTTTCTTTTCCCATTTTTACTTTGCCCTCACCTATAGACCCGGTCACAAGAACACAAAACCTGATGCCCTCTCTCGCATCATGGAGGGGGATTCTTGTTCCTCGCCTCCTCCTGCCAGGGAGTTTATCCTTCCCAACTCTGCCCGCCTGGCTGTCACTCAACTGGAGCTGGACCTACGACAGGCCAACCAGTTGCACCCTCCTCCAACTGCCTGTCCCCGACCGATTATTTGTACCCCCTGAGTTTGTCCAGAAGGTCCTCAAGTTTGGCCACAGCTCCCACCTCGTTTGTCATCCTGGTTTTTCCAAGACTATTTCATTTGTTCGCGCACAGTTCTGGTGGTCCACATTAAATCAGGATGTGCGCTTTTTTGTTTTATCCTGTCCTACATGTTCCCAAGCAAAATCCTTACGTCGTCCCCCCTCTGGTCTCCTCCATCCACTTCCTATCCCGTCACGCCCATGGCCCCACACCAGTCTAGATTTCATCACTGGTCTTCCTCCCTCTGCCAGCAACACTGTCATCCTGACGGTTGTTGACCGTTTTTCCAAGATGGTTCACCTGGTCCCTCTTCCCAAGCTTCCCTCAGCCAAGACCCTGGCTGGGATCATGTCACGTAAGGTCTTTCGCCTGCATGGTCTGCCCACAGATATCGTTTCTGACAGAGGACCTCAGTTTGTCTCGAAGTTCTGGAGAGAATTTTGCGACCTCCTGGGAGTTTCCATTAGCCTCTCCTCTGGCTTTCATCCCCAGACTGATGGTCAGACGGAGAGGGCGAACCAGGAGGTCGAGGCCAAGCTGAGGATCCTCTGTTAGAAAGATCCCAGCCAGTGGTCCCCCAACCTCTCCTGGGTCGAACATGGCCTCAACACTGTCCCTTCCTCTGCTACTGGTCTGTCCCCTTTTTACACAGTTTTTGGTTTTCAGCCCCCTTTAATTACCACCTAGGAACGTGAAGCTCAAGTGCCCTCTGCTCACCAGTCAGCCTTACACTGCCAACGCGTATGGCGGAGAGCCAGACGAGCCCTGCTGGAGACCTCCGCAGCCTACGTTAAAGGGGCTAACCGGCAGAGGTCTCAACAACCCACTTATCAGGAGGGCCAGAAGGTATGGCTCCACCAGAGACATCGCATTAAAAGTAGAATCACGCAAACTTGCTCCCCGTTTTATTGGCCTTATCCCCATATCCAAAGTCATTAACCCAGTTACTGTCCGTTTAGCTCTACCCAAGTCCATGAGAATCCACTCATCATTCCACGTATTCAAAATCAAGCCCTTTTTGCCCTCTCGTTTTCCACCCACCCCAGAACCGCCCGGCTCATTGATGGGGCACCCGTCTACACTTTGCACCGACTCCTCCGCTCCAGGAGATGAGGCCAAGGAGTCCATTACCTGGTCGACTGGGAGGGAAACGGCCCAGAAGAACGTTCTTGGGTCCCCTCCCATCACATCATCGACAAGTTCCTCATCAGGGACTTCCATCACCTTCACGTGGACCAACCACGAAGCGCGTCAGATGCCGCGCCTTAAGGGGGGATCTGTCACAGTTTACACTCCGTTTTTTTCCTTTTCTCACCACTCTGTTCACTGTTTGACTTTTTCTTCTCTGCTCTCCTGGGTTTTTCCACTGCTGCTTCTACCAGCCTCTTTACATGCCACGCCTCTCTCTCTGATTGCTGCTGATGGTTTCCACCTGTTTCTGGGTGTATATATACTTCCTGCTTTCTCCACTACATTGCCAGATCAACTGCTTGCTTCCAGCCACAGTTATCCAACATAATCTCCTTGTTCACAGCTCTTTAATCTTGATCCACACCTGTTTCCCTCAACCACGTTTTTTACCTGTCCCTTTTGTGCCTCAGCCTTCTGACCTTGTTGACGACCTATGCCTGTTTTTGGATTTCGCCTTTGCCTCTCCCTATCTGTACTGTCTCCTCTTCTGATCCCGTGTATGAACCCTGCTCATCCTCGACTACGCCTCTGGATTTCCCTTGGTCTCTGCAGCTCTGTGTCTCCACTGGAGCATCCCGTTACTACAATAAAGGTTAGTGTTTCATCAGACTGTCTGTATTCAGATAACTACTCGCTATTCTGTAAAACACTAATCTTTCCCCTCTGTATCATTTTAGATACAGTTCCTGCTCCTGGACCTGAGACAACAGAAGCTGTTTATTTATTCAATAAACATTTTAAAAACCTTTCTGAGTCTGTGTGTAGGATCCTCTGCCATCAGATCTCTGACAGAAAACACAAATAGATTGGATGGGCAAACTCCCTTGAACTCTTGAGGATTCTATTGAGGGTAAAGAGCTGGTCTAGTGTTACAGTGCTACGACGGCAGTTCAAGTTGAGGGAAACTCAACATTGTACCACCTCAATCACTGCACAAAAGTTCAAGACAAAACCCAAGGCAGAGTGTTGCTTCAAAGACAAACATTGAACATGATGCCAAGAAAAAGGCAGAAAATGCTTAGTCTGATGATTGTTTTGTTATGGAGGTGAAGACAACCCAAGACAGCCCAACACATGTCGACCAATCTCTAGAGCATTTGCCAAGGCAGCCACCAGAAACAGGGACAAGTTTCCAAGCCTGAGTTGAGTATGACGCAACAAAAACATCTCATAGTAGCTTATCAGCATTATCAATAACTCTTACATGCTCAAAGACACTAAATCAAACTAACTGCAGTGTAAAATGTTTTAAGTTAAGAAAATAAATTCAGACTACAGTTTAGAGTGGATACAGGAGACAACCTCTAAAATAAAACAATCAGAATTAAAGTTAACGACATTAACAGTGACTCTTGGCACCATAACAAAACCAACAACTATTGGGCCAAATATACTAACCACTGTCAAGTGAACAACCCCACAAGCAAAACTATATCCTGACCTCTACCAAACCAATTTCAGCTGAAAATTTAACTACTACTGTGTAGATGAACATATGCATGATATATATTCATAAATTAAACGGATTCTTTCATTTTTCTGGACTGTATATAAGGTGCATTGAATTTAATAAAATGTGGACGGAAACGTGTTTATCTTTGACTCACCAACGACAGTGGGTCATTTATTTAAAACAATTTAAACACATCACACATTTACATTAATTTGGCAAAAATATGAAAAATAACAACATGGCTTAATTTAGCAAGCTGTACAATTTTGATTAACCATACGGCGATGGTTGAAAACCTCAAGCTTCACCACAGACATTTCTAAAAATACCTGGAATGATTTGCTAGCAGATAGAAGAATTTTAAAGATGGAAAGATGAAGTTTAGAGGGAGGGAGATGAAAAGATGGACGAGGGAAAATGTTTGTGTCGGCATCAGAACGGCACTCTCCGGGTTTTTCCCAGCTTCTTCCCCGGTACACTTAGGTGGTATAAATCTCTTTTACCTGGAGATGTCTCCCTGGTACGAAATTCCATTTAACGCACCCTTTCAGCGTCTCCGTAGGAACAGCTGTGAATCGTCCGAAGTAGTGACGGTACTTGTTCGACACAAGTTCACCTCACGAGTGGACTTCACATGAGTGGTGAGTCCGTCAGGAGTTCCACTCAGAGGTGGAAGATGTCATAATCCCCAATACTCGGAAGAGCTCTGGATCATGTCGGGATTTTCCTGTTTCCCAGCACTGGAGCTGCAACGACTGAAACCGGAGCCTGAAGCGACTGGTTTGAACTAGGAAGTACCGACTTTTAAAGGGCTCTATTTCCGGTTCATCTGGGAGTTTCCTGATTGGTCGTTTCGACCAGACAGGGGTGTGTTTTTGTGACGTAAGAGGTCACTAGGAGTCAGAAAAACAGCAAGAATGTTATGGAACAGATTGAAAATGTTTTTCAGACAGACGAGAGGAATATTTAGACGAGTTGGGGGAAGACAGGTGCCAGCTTCTCTATTTACGTCTGAGAGGATTTAAAAACATGACAGTTCGTTCCAACAACTTGTTTTGCGTTTGACTCCAACCTTGGACCAACTTACACTTGCTCATTCAAAGACAGAAAATCAGAAAATGCATAATTACTCTGTATCAGACCTCAACATGATTTCCACTTTGCATGAGGATTAAAAATCATTATTACTGTTTCACAGTTAATTAAAAATGATTAGTTCACTGAAACATCTTTAAATGGTTTGAACTAAAAACACTTTGATTATCAAACATTTGTAAAATAGTAATGATAATAGAAAAGAGAGTGTTATTTCACTTGATCAATTCAAGAAAGAAAGTCTCAGGATGGGTCAACCTGTATTTCTGGATTCAAATCAATGAAATGACAGTTTCTGTCCCATAAGGTCCTTAAGGTCAGGATTTGACCTCAGGCCTAGTTCACTACAACTGTATGCTGGTGAAGATTCTCAGTCATCCAGGACATGATGAATTCAAAAAGCGTTCAATACAAAAACAACTGGACTTTATTTGTAACAGAAGACGTTTCGCTCCTCATCCGAGGAGCTTTCTCAATTCAAAGAGCAGAGAGTGAGAGATTCAGGTTATAAGGCTGAGTGAGATAAGACCCACAC
>NC_056513.1:33680263-33684095 GCF_014905685.2 Nematolebias whitei | reverse complement strand
TTGTTTTGTTTTTTGAATGTCCAGAGGCCCAGATTTAACTTTTTTAGGTAAATGTGCACAATTTCTCATTGAATCATATCCTTGAATGGCACTATCCACAGATTTTCACGCTGCGCAGTTAAATCAGTTTAAGTGCATAGTGACTGTAATGGACTCCTACCACTGAGCAACAAGCAATTTTCCCAACAAAACACTTCACATGTTGCCAAGCAACACTCAATTTTTGTTTTTATCTGTGGCGCTAAAGACCAAGAACAGAGGTAAAAAGGGTGAGGGGGGTCCTGGGAGGACAGTCAGTGGCGGGTCCAGACTTTTACGCCAGGGGTGGCACAAGGCTTTTTCAGAGAGGCACAAACAAATAAACTATTCTGTTCCTTCACACTAATACCTGCCAGGTCTATTGAGTTAAACTGTTAAGGGGTCATAATGACTGAACGCTAACAGTTCAGGGGATGAAAATCAGGCAATTTTTGTCATTACATAAATTAACCCAGTTGTCACTTTTAAAATTCCTTTATTTTGCTGCATGAGCTGTCCCTTAATAGTGCTGCTATAGCAGGGGTCTGCAACCTTTATGATCAAAAGAGCAATTTCTGCCCCTTTGTTCACCAAATTAAACATGTCTGGAGCCGCAATACTTGCTACAAATGGGATTCTCAACTGGTGGCCCACAGACCATTTTAAGTTTGTTAGAGGGTGCTTTTCTGGCCAGTAGGTGTGTCATATATGTCATATATGTCATTTTCCAGAAACACAACATGCCCTTCCACTTCTATGCCGATGACTGTCAAATTTACTTCCCCCTAAGACACAATGGTACATGCTCTATTCAACCGCTGCTCAACTGCCTGGCTGACATCAGGGACTGGATGGCTTTAAATTTCTTAAGTTTCAATGAAAAGAAGTCTGAAATCATGTTGTTCCCTCCCAATGACACGATCACAAACCACTGCATCGACCTTTCCGCTCTAACCCTGTCAGAAAAACAAAGAGTCACTAATCTGGGCGTGATAATGGACCCTTCCCTGAAACTTAACAATCATGTAAACATGATTGTTAAATCATGCTTCTTCCAACTGAGGCGGCTGTCTAAACTGAAGCCCATATTATCCAAAAATAACCTGGAGACAGTAATACATGCATTCATTACATCTAGTCTTGATTACTGCAATTCGCTCCTGTTTGGTATCAGTCAGACCTCCATTGCACGACTACAACTGGTCCAGAATGCAGCAGCCCGATTTTTAACCAGTACAGGCAAAAGAGAGCACATTACACCAGTTTTGGCCTCACTGCACTGGTTACCGGTTCACTTTCGAATCCAGTTCAAACTACTCATGTATGTCTACAAATCACTGAACAATTTCGCACCCCCCTATCTCTCTGATCTGCTACAACCGTATGTCCCATCACGTTCCCTGAGGTCAGCGGACCAGTTGCTCCTCACAGTTCCAGGAACTCGTCTTAAGCGCAGAGGTGACTGGGCCTTCTCTGTAGCAGGACCAAGACTCTGGAACGAGTTACCTCTGCTTGTCAGACAGGCCCCCTCACTCTTGTTTTCAAGTCCCATTTAAAAACTCACTACTATTCAATAGCTTTCAACACAAGATGATCTGTGTTTTGATCCTGTACGCTCCACTCTGGTTTGTCATCATTATCTGCATCGTTTTTTGTCTATATTCTGATTTACCTCATTTTGTATTTTGCTTTGTGTGTTACCTGTTGTTTTGTCTGTACAGCACTTTGGTTGGCCTTGTTGCTGTTTTAAGTGCTTTATAAATAAAGTGGTATGGTATGGTATATAAAACTAAAAATATATATTATGATTTTTAACATTTATTTATATTTTTATATTTTAAAACAAAATAAAAGACGAGATTCTTGTAAAGGAGGAAAAAAATAATATTGTTTTTGCCCAGTTTCTAAAAATTAAAATTATCCAGGCCTATGTGTTTTTTTAATTGTAAAAAATTAAGTATCCTACTTTGAAGAAATAAAGCATAAAGTGAAAGTGAGTATGTTTTACTCCTTGTAATGTTTCTAATCACATATTGCAAAACAAATTACAGGAAAACTGCTAAAACTAGCCCTTTTAGTTGTTATAACAACCAATAAAATTCAGTTTTATCTTCATTTTGGTCAAAGTTTGAAAGAGCCGCTGCAGAGGAACCAAAGAGCTGCATGTGGATCCAAAGCCGCAGGTTGCAGACCCCTGTCCTATAGGCTTAGACTGGCTTAGACTACTGAAGGACAAACTGACCACACTTTTACACTCTGCTACTGTCTTTACTTACTCTGCTCGACCTTTTTTGTATTTGTAATTCTTCTTTCTAATGCGTTTTTTGTCTTTCAGGTACACCTGCATCTACATCTGGACCTGTCATTCTATGTTTGTTTGTCTCTCCTTCCTGTCCTCTCAAACCAGTTGGTCAAAGCAGATGGCTGCCTCTCCTGAGGCTGGTTCTGCTAGAGGTTTCTTCCTCTTAAAAGGGAGTTTTTCCTTTCCACTGTTGCTACCGTGCTTGCTCAGGATGGGAGACTGCGACAAAGTGAAGACCCAACGTGTCTGCTGGCTTCCTTAGATAGAGAACTTTACTAATAGGCTTTTCTATGTATATGAATGGGCAGCACGGTGGTGCAAATGGTAGAGCCGCTGCCTCTCAGCGAGCAGGTCCCTGGTTCAAATCCCAGTCCGGGGGCCTTTCTGTTCTCTCCGTGCATGTGTGGGTTTTCTCCAGGTACTCTGGTACCTGGAGAAAATTTGGCGCTATATAAATAAACTGAATTGAATTGCCTCTTATCATAAATTCAATCTATGTTAACACAAGTTAGGTTGTATGATACCACAGCTTGTCAAATGTCAAACAGTGTATGATTGTGGAATGTCAAATTTGTAGAAAGTTTCTCTCACAGAATTTTTTTCCTGATTTAAAATCCCGTTGTTTTGAATGAAAAATTGCACAATACACAGATTTTTGATTTGGACACATTACTGAAATGGGTTCTTTAACTGTTAAATCACCGAATAACAAAAGTGTCTAAAATTATCCAGTCTGAGTTGTTATTTGTCTTCATTTTTAATATTTTTTTGTGTGTATTTTACGTTACTTGTATTTAAGACATAATATTCCAAAATATTTGTAGTCATAGACAGTGATTTGTACTGCTCTGTTTTATGGCCTGTTTATGTTGGTGACCTGCAGGATACTGCGTCTCTCTTATATTATTTGATTTTCACCCATGTTCAGTCTAACACACTTAACAGTCACAAAAATAATCCCAAAATTTTGTTTTCCAACATTGATAATCTGATTAACCCTGACTTTACTGCTTCTGCAAATACTCCCACTGACTCTTTTTGTGAGCAGTTTGCAAATCACTTCAGAGGTAAGATCGAGTCAGTTAGAACTAACATTTTATCTCAGCAAAATGCTGTTTTTGTATCTATTGAATGTTTGTTTTTACCTGAGGAAATACTGGACGAGTTTGCTGTGATTGGTGCAGAGATGCTTAGCAGAGTTTTCTCACAGGTCAAACAAACCACCTGCCTCTTGGACCCAGTTCCCTCGTCACCTTTTCATTAATTTTATTACTTCTTTGAATATGAAATTTTAAACATTGTAAATTGTTCTCTTCCGATGGGTGTCTTCCCCGTTGTTTGTATTATAAAATCTAATTATATTCAAAATGATTATATTATTATTTTAAAATAATTTGGGGACTTGGTGAAGAATTTGAATTGAAATGATTCTACGAGCATGAACACTGTTTTGTTATGTATACGCGTGTGTGTGTGTGTGTGTGTGTGTGTGTGTGTGTGTGTGTGTGTGTG
>NC_056513.1:33671635-33680253 GCF_014905685.2 Nematolebias whitei | reverse complement strand
GTGTGTGTGTGTGTGTGTGTGTGTGTGTGTGTGTGTGTGTGTGTGTGTGTGTGTGTGTCCAAGCCATGTCACCGAGTCATGTGTTCATCAGCTCTGGGAACCATTAGTCCAAGCTGACTTGCATTTACGGTAATGTTTGGTGAAAGGCTATCAGTGCTTCACATAAATCTCTGTGGTTTGTTGACATAATCTGGCCTTTATCTTCATGTTCCTGTTGTTTCTTCCTCTCTCCATCCATTCAGTCTCTCTGTTCCTGTCAGACGGCCTGTGATTTGTCTGTTTGCTCCCCTCCTCTACTCATTTCTGTGGCGCTGTGGCCACTCACCTGAACAACGCCCCCCTCCCCCCATCCCCTGCTGTCAGGGTGATAATGTAAACCTCGCTTGGAGGAGATTACACCTTACTGGGATAATTGGTCAGACACACACAAGCACACAGACATAAACACACAAATTAGGACAGGACAGATGATGAGAAGCCTCTCAGTTACCATAGGAACATGATCAGTATCAAGGTGAACCCACCTGACTGTGTACTTGGCCCAGATGAGTCGCTCACTGAGAGAAATGGATAACAAAAAGATGATGTAACAGAGCAGCAGGTTCCCTTCTGAAAACTAGCTGCATTTGTCTGGTAACAGAGGAAATGCAAAAAGGTCACGGGCACTAAATGCCGGTCGCACCACTCCCCACCAACAGGAAGGATTACACAATGATAACTAAATGTGAACCTCAAACTGTAATGTTAAATTAAAAAAAAACTTTTTTTCTTGTTGCTTGAGCATAATTTATGATGAAGCAAACTATTTCTTGCACAATAAAATGTTACCTTACAATAAGTGAACTCATTTTTTTGTAAACTGGGACATTTTGTTCCCTGTGATTATGAATCTCTGAAAACTTGCAGTTTGTCCAGAGGATCATTTTTACATGTGTGTAACTTGTTCCACCTTGTGGTCACAGCTAGACATTACACCTTTAAAAAATAGTTTGAATCAACAGTTACAAAGCAAGAAAAGCATGTAAAACATTTAATTCATTAAAACAATCTTACTGAGACATTGAAACATTTAATTCTGGGTCCATTCATTTAGATCATAAGTATTAAGTTATATCACATGATGAACAGGAGCGCTGCAACATGAAGCATCAGAGCAAACATCTTTGACAGCTCGTGTTAGGTTCACTCTGATTTTACGTCGTAACACTTCTTCTTTACTGGAACTTCAAAGCAGGTGAACAATAAATGCATGAATAAATCAAAGTCTGAGCTGAATGTGCAAACGCTTGCAGGGTCAACTGAGAAACTCAGCTTTTGTTTCTCTTTTAAACTGCATCAGCTGTTTCCCAGAGGGAAATGAAACCATCCTGGTTTCATTAAAGAGTGGTTATAGATACTGATGGCTTTTAAATAATAATATTAATAATAATTTGTTATGTATTTTCATCATCGTTGAATGATGATGAAGATACAATGGCGAAATTGCATTTTAATCCATCCACCACCAGGTGGTGCAGTGGGCAGCTATTGAAAGTGCCTAGGGAGCATGTGGAGATAGGGCGTGCTGCTCAGAGACACCACGAGATGTGCAATGACTGGGGATTGAACCTGGGACTTTCGGGTCCCGAGTCGGCTGCCCTGCCTCTATGCAAAGCAAGAAGCATTTGATCTCATAAGGCCTGAAAGGAAGAAGACTGGATTTTGCTGAGGTTCCATATGGAGAAAAAAATCCTTCACCTACATCCGCTAAACTGTAAAAGAGGCAAGACTGAAACTGATGGGCCACAAACTTCCCATATAGGTAAAAGTTCCCTAAATCAGGACAAGGTCATAGAAACAACCTGGTGCAGATGTGATGCCTGTTCCATCATGACATTTCTAGAGATCCAGGACAGAGATAGGAGATTGTGGGTGTAGATGGAAGTACACCCCATGCATTGGGCATCAGAAGCATTTGTAATGGGGGCGAGGGGGGAATAAAGTAGATGCCATTTTCTGCATTTTGGTGTATTTTAATGGGTTGTTAAACATTTACATATATGTAGTAAATATGGAAACCCTTAATGCAATAATTATGAGAGTATGGCCCAATTCTGTTTCTCCCACCCCCCTAGTCGACAACTGCCTGTACTAATGTAGTGCTAAGCTAGTGGTGCACAATACAGACACTTGTTAAAATGCTACAGATGTAGCGTTCCGCTTTTCTCGCACATCTTAACCCTCCACCCAACCCGGTAAACAAATGCCGGCACTAACGTAGTGCTAAGTTAGCACACAACACAGTGTTGTCTCCTCCTCTTCCCCCATCAAGCGACCCTAGGGAAACACTGCATGGTGTGGTGATTTGTTGTAGGTAACCAGGAAAACCTGTAGTGAATTTTTAGTGGTTCGAGTATTCTCCAGTTAATCAAATGGAAGGGATTAGTTCACAAAGGAATAGGAACAGTGCTGGATGAACTAAATTTCATGGTGAATGTGTGTGTGTGTGTGTGTGTTAAATACACACACACATATGCATATATACAGGTCCTTCTCAAAAAATTAGCATATTGTGATAAAGGTCATTATTTTCCATAAGGTAATGATAAAAATGAAACTTTCATATATTTCTGATTCATTGCACACCAACTGAAATATTTCAGGTCTTTAATTGTTTTAATACTGATGATTATGGCATACAGCTCATGAAAACCCAAAACGCCTGTCCCAAAAAATTAGCATATCATGAAAAGGTTCTCTAAACAAGCTATTAACCTAACCATCTGAATCAATGATCTAACTCTAAACACCTGCAAAAGATTCCTGAGGCTTTTAAAAACTCACAGCCTTGTTCATTACTCCAAACCGCAATCATGGGTAAGACTGCCGACCTGACTGGTGTCCAGAAGGCCATCATTGACACCCTCAAGCAAGAGGGTAAGACACAGAAAGAAATTGCTGAACGAATAGGCTGTTCCCAGAGTGCTGTATCAAGGCACCTCAGTGGGAAGTCTGTGGGAAGGGAAAAGTGTGGTAGAAAACGCTGCACAACGAGAAGAGGTGACCGGACCCTGAGGAGGATTGTGGAGAAGGGCCGATTCCAGACCTTGGGGGGCCTGCGGAAGCAGTGGACTGAGTCTGGAGTAGAAACATCCAGAGCCACCGTGCACAGGCGTGTGCAGGAAATGGGCTACAGGTGCCGCATTCCCCAGGTCAAGCCACTTTTGAACAAGAGACTGCGTCAGAAGCATCTCGCCTGGGACTGCTGCTGAGTGGTACAAAGTTATGTTCTCTGATTACAGTAAATTTTGCATTTCCTTTGGAAATCAAGGTCCCAGAGTATGGAGGAAGAGAGGAGACACAGAATTCACTTTGCTTGAGGTCCAGTGTCAAGTTTCCACAGTCACTGGGGTGTCATGTCAGCTGCTGGTGTTGGTCCACTGTGTTTTATCAAGGGCAGGGTCAATGCAGCTAGCTATCAGGAGATTTTGGAGCACTTCATGCTTCCATCTGCTGAAAAGCTTTATGGAGATGAAGATTTAATTTTTCAGCACGACCTGGCACCTGCTCACAGTGCCAAAACCACTGGTAAATGGTTTACTGACCTTGGTATTACTGTGCTCAATTGGCCTGCCAACTCTCCTGACCTGAACCCCATAGAGAACCTGTGGGATACTGTGAAGAGAAAGTTGAGAGACACAAGACCCAACACTCTGGATGAGCTTAAGACCACTATCGAAGCATCCTGGGCCTCCATAACACCTCAGCAGTGCCACAGGCTGATTGCCTCCATGCCACGCCGCATTGAAGCAGTCATTCATGCAAAAGGATTCCCGACCAAGTATTGAGTGCATAACTGAACATGATTATTTGAAGTTTGGTGTTTTTTTGTATTAAAAACACTTCTTTCATTGGTGGGATGAAATATGCTAATTTTTTGGGACAGGCATTTGGGGTTTTCATGAGCGGTATGCCATAATCATCAGTATTAAAACAAATAAAGACCTGAAATATTTCAGTTGGTGTGCAATGAATCTGAAATTTATGAAAGTTTCATTTTTATCATTACATTATGGAAAATAATGACCTTTATCACAATATGCTAATTTTTTGAGAAGGACCTGTATACTCTCAGTCGGAGGATCTGGGGTCCTTCCCATCCCGACATCTTCCTCTGCCCAGTCCATCACACCACCACTCAAGCAGGGCCTTGGGTTTCAGGTGCACTACTGAGCTGCGGGGAGGATCCTCCATCTCCATGGTTCCATGAAGACCTGGGCCCCAATTTTATTAAACAACCTATACAATCACATATGACATTCTCATGACACATGCATATATAGGGTCTGGAGTGGGCACAGGGTGGCATATTGGGTGTGGAATGTATAATCACTCTCACCTCCGGGACCTGTACCCACTCTCATATGTAGCATGTAGACATTTAGGGTTCTGGGCAAGGGTTGGGGAGGTGAACGGGCACTGCCTGCTCTCTGGGGAGGGGGTGGGTCTATGCCAGTTGCCGCCTCATCCCTCCATTTTAAACGCACTATATAACAACATGCATCAACATCTTATTTGAGTGGGAGGAGGGAGAAGTTGGGTCTTCCTGTTTTCCTTAAACCCTCATTCTCCGTTTGACATTTGGGGTTGGGGGCTGGGGGGGGGGGGGGGGGGGTGCCGGGTGGGGGGGGGGGGGGGGGGGGGGGTGTGGGGCCTGGGGGGGGGATTGGGGGGGGGGCCGTTTCTCGGGTTCTCCCTGGGTAGTTTGGATCTTTTGACCAGGGTTCCTGGTTGCGATGGCCGGCCCATAGGCTGGGGTGGCTGCCGGGTTCTGGCGGGGGGTCGGCTGTGGTTGTTTGTGTGTGGTTGTTGGTGGTGCATGGCGGTGGTCGGGGGCGTGGTTTCACTTTGACGGGGTGCTGGCTGGTCAGCCTGATGTGACATTCACGGTGGGGGGTTCTGTGTGTGTGTGTGGGTGGGGGGGGGGGTGCATGGGTGGCGTGTCGGGGCCTCTCCGGGCCTGTAGTGTGGGGCTGTAGGCATGCATTGGTGCGCTGGGTTGGCCTTCCTCAGCTGCTGCTCCCTGCTGCTCTGGCCCCCGGCCTGGGGCCGGCTTGCGGTCGCTGTCGGGTGGGTGGGGCACATGGACGGCCCGAAAGAGGCTCTGTCGGGCTGTCTCTGTGTGCCTGTTTATGTCTCAGGTTGTGCTTTAGGTGGTCCCCTCTCTTGGATCAGTTTTGGCCCCCCATTTGGTGTGTCGTGCTCCCCTCCGGTGGTGGGCCCCCCTGCCGCCGGTGAATTGGCGGCTCTCAGCAGCTGGGGCTGGGTGGTGGGATGTGTGCGGGCCCGCCCTGGTGGCTGCCTGCTGGGTGCCTGAGTGCCCTTGCTCTGTCGGGGCTCTGTTGGGAGGGTGGTATGACCTTGGGACTCGGGGCTTGGTGTCCATGGCCGGATCCACTCTGGCGGGGTGGGTTGCTGGCGGGGCCTGTGGACTTGTTGCTACAGCCTTCTGGGGTTTCTGCATTGTGGTTACTGGGGATCGCCCGGGGCTTCCCTTTGCTTCTCTCTCTAGGCGGTGCGGGTGTCCCTGTTGGGGAACTCCTGTAGTTCCAGGCTTGGGGGTCACTGTGTGTCTGTGGTTCCAATCTTCCCTGTGTTACCATTGTGTCCTGTGGGGATGGGTCTGTGTGTCCCCACATCCACTATTGAACATTTTTATGGAGAAACCTTAGTGACAAGCTTGCTCACACAGGTGTTTAGATTCAGGTGTTTCAGATACAAACTCAGTTATATGTTATAAGTATAATTATATATGTTGTTTGTTGTTTTGGTTTCTCGGTTTTGTCTTGTTTTGTTTTCTTCCCGCAGGTCTAGAGGCAGACTTCAGTTATGTTGATTTGTGTCACAATGCTGGACAGGACAAGGGAGATGAAAAAAAAAATTACTCTCAGTCGGAAGATCTGGGGTACTCGTCAGTTGTGTGAGAGCTGTTTGAAAAAGCATGGTCGGAGAGATATGCGCTGTTCTCCCTCCTCTTGAAACCTGCCACCTGGGCTTCCACAAACCTGACTTTCCTCTCAAATCTTCTTCATGACAGGGTCTCCCTGCAGATCCTCCTGGTCCCCCTTCTTGTATCCACCACAAGAGAAACCGTAAGCAGAGTCCAGGTCTGTTGAAGTTTAGCTCCTCCCAGAGCCTCCCAAGACATGCGAGGAAGAATGGGGGCGGGGAAGGGAGTTGCAGGGGGAGGGTCCCCCAAGCTCCTGCTCACCGGAGGGACGATTGGGTTCTCATGCTCTAGAAGAGGAGCTGTGGAAAATGTCGGGGGGTGGGGGGGATTGTCAGTGGGAGGATTGGGCTCTTATGCTCCAGAGGTCCTCACTCCTCCAGATGTCCTCGCTCCTCCACAGGTCCTTGCTCCAGAAGTCCTCACTCCTCGTGCGGGTCCAGCTGCAGCAACACCTCCTGCTGTCCCCGAGGCAGTCATGCCTTCTCATCTGACAAAGCAGCCAAGCCAGACTCAGCCGACGAAGCAGTTGAGCCAGACTCAGTCGACGCAGACAGATGCCTCATCGCAGACAGATGCCTCGATGCTCACGAAGGCCCTTGTGTCCGCTGCACCACATGAAATGGTGACGCCCATAGCAGCACTTGAAATGGCTTCCACGCCACCAAGACTGGTTTCCCCACCAGCTCCAAGACTGGTTTCCACACCAGCTAAACCCTCGCTGGTTTCCACAACAGCCAAAACAATTCTGGTTCTGTCAAGACCAGGTTTTGGATTCAAATAAGTCAAACACAAGAGTATCAACAAACAGTTTTTATTTATTTGACTGCTGAATGGAGGAGTCAGGATCAGCAGTGTTAACAGGTTCTTACAGGCTGGAGGAGAGAGTCACCTGTCAGTGTGGCAGTGATGACGTCACTGGTGAAGCAGCTGCAGTACGTAGTTCATGGGGGGCAAATCCAGAAGCAGGGTCCAGAAAATGTTATAGAGGTCATTCACAGGGAAACAGAGAGCAGAAACTAGAGCCAGGTCATAATCCGTAATAGTAGTCGTGGAGGAAAAGCAGAGTCATTCACCATTCATCATGGTCTGACGAGCAGTCAAAATCCGAAAAAAGACAGGTAAGGCGAGGAAACCATGGTACAGGCATAAGGTCGAGACAAGGCGAGGCAAACAAGGCTGTGGCATGAAACTATGGATGGTTTGATATCAGGGACCATGGAAGGTTTAATAATTCGGCAATGGTGGATTGTGGACATCGAGCTTGTAAAGGGTAGAAAACAGGTGGCTGGCATGAATGCTGATTGCAGAGGGGACGTGGTGCTGAATGAATGGAACAGGTAAAGTGAGCAGAGAGAACTTGGTAGGATAAACAAAACATGAAGGCAGGAGTTCTGACAGGATGGGGCAGAACCGAGGCATAAAGGCAGGTGAACAGGTGCATGGAATGAATACTGATTACTGTGGCGAAAACAAGGGAGGCGTGGCATGGAGTGAAGGAAGCAGGCTTGAGCTGAAGTATGGGTGATAGGCAACACCAAGCATGGAAACAGAAACTATGGCAGGAGTAAGTAAAAACATGGCATGTCATGAAGAGGCAGAGACGTGAACAGATGGGGGGCCAGCGAGTGCCGCTGATCATGACAGGTTCCCACACCAACTAAGGACTTTGAGGTCTCCCTGCCAACGTCTGCTCCCGGGGTCTCATCACCCATTGTAGGGTCTCTGGCTTCATCGTCCACAGCAGGGTCACTGGCCTCATCGCCTGCGGCAGGGTTGCTGGTCTCTTCACTTGCTGCAGGGTCACCGGTCTCATTGCCTCTCTTCGGCCTGAGTCGGGGAGGGTCTAGGCCACAGGTATCCAACTCCAGGCCTCGAGGGCCGGAGTCCTGCAACTTTTAGATGTGTCTCTGATGCCACACAGCTGATTCCAATAAGGAGCTCATTAGCAGGACTTTGTAGAACTTGACTGCACTAAAAAACTAATTCAGTCATATGATTCAGGTGTTGCGGACCAGTGGAACATCTAAAAGTTGCCCTTGAGGCCTGGAGTTTGACACCCCTGGAGGTGGACACCATCCCTAAGAAGTCGCAGGTTCACCTCCCGGTACCGTCAACATCAAAATGTGGGAGGAAAAGGTGAAACACCCACACCTCCCTCCACCCTCATTCACCCCACTCTGGGCGCATGAGCAAGGCCCTTAACCCCCACCATCTGCTCCCTAAACAGGTCTCTCTTGAAAATGAGTTCTCGTGGCTCAATGAGACTACCTGGATAAATAAAGGGTAAATAAAATAAAGAAGCAATGGATGGTCCCCTGGCCAGCTGCCTGAACACCTGTCTCACCCTGAATGGTCTCCTGGCCATTCACCTGGATGCCTACCCCATGCTGGATGGTCTCCCGGCCACCCACCTGAACTCTTGGGCATGGGTGTTTCTTCCACCTTCCCTTTTTCCCAGGTTTCTACTTGTCAGCTCTTCTTTCTCCCTTTTTCATCCTTGGAGTTCTTCTTGTGCCATCCATCCTGTCTCCTCTTCCCTCCTACCCTAGTTATGTGGGGGCTTGTTTTGGGGATGTCAGGT
This sequence comes from Nematolebias whitei, assembly GCF_014905685.2. NCBI lineage: Eukaryota > Metazoa > Chordata > Actinopteri > Cyprinodontiformes > Rivulidae > Nematolebias > Nematolebias whitei. The sequence continues at coordinate 33,671,683 of NC_056513.1, read as the reverse complement.
GCCACTCCTTGGGGTGTGTGTGTGTGTGTGTGTGTGGGGGGGGGGGGG
>NC_056513.1:33661923-33671535 GCF_014905685.2 Nematolebias whitei | reverse complement strand
GGGGGGGGGGGGGGGGGGGGGTGTTATGAGATGATTATCTGTTTTAGAGAGTCAGAGTCAGAGTTTCTTTATTGTCATTCGCACCTCATGTGGTACATGTGGTGGAGCGAAATTATGTACACAAGGTCCCAGTTACATCCAACAATAAAATGTATAAGAAAAACAGTAATAACATCTAAGATATGAACTAAGAAAAACATCAACTAAATATACACTAAGCACTCATAACATAAAAACATTGAACATCAGCACAAACATGAACATGAGTCTGTGAGCAGATGTGCATGCATGAACACATCAACATTGAAACAGATCAGCAGCAACATGAAACAGATCAGCAGCAACATGATATGGTTTTTCAGTGATTATTCTAGTTAGAGATTCATGAGTCTAACAGCCTCAGGGTAGAAGCTGTTCCTCAGTCTAGTGGTTCTACACTTAATGCTCCTTAACCTCCTTCCTGAGGGGAGTGGGGCAAAAAGTGTGTGTGCTGGGTGAGTGGGGTCCTTCATGATGCCACACATTGATGCTCGAGCACAGGATGCTCTCCACTGCACACCTGTAGAAGGAGGTGAGGACTGAGCTTCCCAGACCAGCTCGCCTCAGCCGTCTGAGGAAGTAGAGTCTCTGATGAGCTTTCTTGATCAGGCTGGTGGTGTTGTTGCTCCAGCTGAGGCTGTCATTCATGTGTACACCCAAGTACTTGTAGCTGGAGACCACTTCCACCGCAGATCCTCTTATGTTCAGGGGGGTGTAGATGTTTTTGTTCATTCTGAAGTCCACAATCATCTCCTTTGTCTTCTTCACATTGATGTGAAGGTTATTCTCTTTGCACCAGCTCTCCAGGTGTTCCACCTCTTGCCTGTAGCTGGACTCATCATTGTTTGTGATGCATCCCACCACCGCTGTATCATCTGCAAACTTTACAATGTGACAGCCTGGATGGGTAGCTGCACAAACATACGTGAGCAGAGTAAACAGGAGGGGGCTCAACACACATCCCTGAGGAGAGCCAGTGCTAAGGGTTATGGTGGAGGAGGAGAGGTTGTGGATCCTCACTAACTGTGGTCTGTTTGTTAAAAAGTCTAGTACACAGTTGCAAATGGAGGGGCTTAGTCCTAGTGTGGATAGTTTGTCCATCAGGGTTTGGGGGATCATGGTGTTGAAGGCGGATGTGAAATCCACAAAGAGCATACGGACGTAAGAGTTTTTCTGCTCCAGGTGGTTGAGCACAGTGTGGACCACAGAGGAGATTGCATCCTCTGTTGATCGGTTCTCACGGTATGCGTACTGATGAGGGTCCTCGTTGATGTTGATGGTTGTTTTGATGCGAGTCATGACCAGTTTTTCAAAGCATTTAGCGACTATCGGGGTGAGGGCCACTGGCCGATAGTCATTCAGACCAGTCAAACCCACCCACACAGACCAGTATTTGCAGTTTGACTCCCATCACCCTTTGGAGCACAAGTTAGGAGTCATCAGGGCTCTGTATCACAGAGCAGACAGCATCCCCACTAACTCGGGAGCCAGGCAGAAGGAGAAATCCTACACAAAACAGGCTCTAGAGCAATGTGGATATCCTAACTGGGCTTTCCTGAAAGCAGAGAAGAAACCCAAACAGGACTCCAGTCAGCCAACAGGTGAAAAGGAGGAACCCAGACCCAGACCAGTGGTCATTCCATATGTTGAGGGAGTATCAGAGAAACTGAGACGTTTTTTTTTCTAAACATAACGTCCCAGTGGCTTTTAAACCCCAAAATACATTACGGCAAAGACTGGTTCATCCCAAAGATCCAGTCCCCCGGCACAGACAGAGTAATATTGTGTATGCTGTTCAGTGTCAGGAGGGCTGTGATCAGTCTTACATCGGGGAAACAAAACAGCCACTGGCCAAAAGGATGGCCCAGCACAGAAGATCAACATCATCAGGCCAGGACTCTGCGGTCTACACCCATCTCCAGGCCAGAGGTCACTCTTTCAAGGATGAAGATGTTCACATCCTGGATAGAGAGGAACGATGGTTTGAGAGAGGAGTAAAGGAGGCCATCTTTGTGAAAAGAAATCGTCCATCATTAAACAGGGGTGGAGGCCTCCGGGTTCAACTGTCCCCCTCTTACAATGCTGTGATTGCTAGTATCACTCAGCCCTCTGTGAATAGTAAACTGCCATCAGTGTGCTAATGATCCATTGTTAGGCTGATGGTCCTTCTTGAGCATGTGATCAGCTGGTTTTGGTTGTCAGCAGCAAACTGGTTGATCCACTCTGAGAAGGTGCTATTTAAGAGACTGAGCTGAAAACAGCACCTCAGACTGAGGAAGTCTCTTGGATGAGAGACGAAACGTTTCTATATTTTTTTGCTTTGTTTTGTTTTTTGTTTTTTTTGAATGTCCAGAGGACCAGATAGAACTTTTTTGGGTATATTTGATTTAATGAACATTTTGCATCAACTTGAATAAAACACTATGATCCACAATGTGTGCATTGAGTTTTATTTGACTTTAACATCAATCAATCAATCAATGAATCAATCAATCAATCAATCAATCAATCAATCAATCAATCAATCAATCAATCAATCAATCAATCAATCAATCAATCAATCAGAGAAAACTAGAATCAGGTCCTTTTTTTGTAAATTTAACACAATTCTTTTGCAGCATATTTTAGTTATAAGACACCTTTCTGTAAATGTGCAAACATTTCTAATGAAAGAACAAATACAAAACACAAACAGCACATTTATGTTTATATTCAGCAAACCCAAAATGAACCCTGTTTGTGCAAAAATATGGTAAATAAAACAAAAACCCACCACAAACAACAACAAACAGCAACAAGTTACAGAAACAACTAAACTGATTTACAGTGATTCATATCCAGACATACTGTAATTGTTCAGTGTTTGTTTGAAAGGAAAAGATAATTTGAAACAACAAACTTGCTCAGACTCTTAAAGCAACAATAAGATCACTTGCGAAAATTGTTCTCAATACTTTCTGTAAATATCTTTCAGTGGTTCAGAGTTATAATTTGTTTAATTTATGATTTCACATCAGTAGTAGTATCTTTGAAAACGAGGCGGTCGAGAGATAATTAAATGTTGTAAAACACACACAAGGCAACACAAATAGCTGAACTGGATTGTGTTTAGTTATTCCATGAGCATCTTTTATTTTAAAACCAAATATCACTTCTTACGATGAGAAATCATAGTTCATTAGAATTGTTTTGTTTTCAGAGTCAAGTCAGCAGAGCAGAATGTGTCTCTGTGCCTGGATCCATCAGACACTTTGTGCTTTAAGTCAAAGTGACCTCGCTGTGCTTGGGGACTGTCATGTGGAGCACGGCCTCGCTTTGAAAGACAAATTTTCCCCTCAATTTGGTGGCATCATTAGCAGAGAAGCATTCTGTTGAGAAAAGGCTCTCAAGTGCTCTGTGTGGACAGAGAGCAGTGAGGCGTGCACGAGGCTAAAGCTTTTACCTTGGAGCTGAGATTGTCCCCTGGCCATGGTCTCTACCTGACTGGATTAAAAACCTGTGCAAAAGATTTATATCCTTTCCATTGCTCAGACAAACATTTGGTTTGATTTTGAATTTTAAAAAAGTATAAAGATAATTATGTATTTAGAAGGTATGGGCCACCATAGTCATTCGTTTTGCCTTCTTTTTATACAAATCAAGATAATGCTCTGATCTCATTTTATGGGGAACTAAACAGTTTATTAAAATTAAACCTTATTTTCATTTGTGAGAACAACAAATAACTTTCATCAAATGTCAGAGAAATACTATCAAGCCAAAACCAAATGTGTGGTGCAGATTTATATGTTAAAGCTTAAAGCTGGTCTGGGAAGCTCAGTCCTCACCTCCTTCTACAGGTGTGCAGTGGAGAGCATCCTGTCCTCCAGCATCAACATGTGGCATGGAGGCTGCACAGCTGCAGAAAGAAAAGCTTTGCAGAGAGTAGTGAAGGCTGCACAGAAGTCTGTTGGAGTCAGCCTCCCCACCATCACAGACATCTACACCTCCAGATGCAGGAAGAGGGCCACCTGCATCATGAAGGACCCCACTCATCCAGCACACACACTTTTTGTCCCACTCCCCTCAGGCAGGAGGTTGAGGAGCATTAAGTGTAGAACCACTAGACTGAGGAACAGCTTCTACCCTGAGGCTGTTGGATAATCACTGTGAATAAATCACATCATGCTGCTAATTTTTTTCCTGCTGCTGTGTTCATTCGTGCTCATCTGCTCACACAAACTCATGTTCGTGCTGCTGTTCGGCGTATTGTTTTTGTTCTATTAGTGCTTAGCGTATATTTAGTTTAACATTTTTATTAGTTCATATCTTAGTTCTTATTACTGGTTTTCTTTACAATTTATACTTTTTCTGGATGTAACTGTGACCCTGTGTACACAATTTTGTTCCACCACATGTACCACATGCAATGTGAATGACAATAAAGAATTCTTGACCTTGACCTTGAAAATAAAGTCAGTGCCTTTTGCTGCCTGAAGCGCTTCATGTTCGTGAGGCTCTTCTTGGATGTGGGCCCTTAGTGCAGGACCGTTCAAATAAATTGCTCATGGGGTCACAGTTACTGAAATTCATGAGCTCAGGGGCCAGACATTCAGCAGTTCTTCTCATTAAATGTTTGTTTTATGATTTAAAATCTAGTTTTATTTAAAAATTAGCCCTTTGGTGGGCTGAACTGAGCACACCCGTGGGTCTGATTTGGCCCCTGGGCTACCAGTTAAATAGCCCTGTCTTATAGGACACATTTAGCAGCCCTGAACCTTGTCTGAAAAGCTTTAACTTGACATCCACCACTATTACAAAGAGACTTGGTGTTTTTTTTCTGACAAAGATTCTTATTTATTTAACCAAAACAGATGAATATGCCGCGCTTTAGTCATCAGGCTCGTCTCAGGTGGAACCCCATCTGCGTTAAGATTAGTTTTAAGTGTTTTGTTTTTCATAAAATCTCTAGTTAGAGTTGCGTTTGTTATCCTGAACAGTGCTTTGAGTTATACTGCCAGTGCTTCGACTACTGGAGGACGTTTCCTCACTCAGCTGTCTCTCTTTACGTCTGTATGTGAGATTATTGTTAACACTAACAGTCAATCTTTCTAATCCAAAATACTTTTAGCTCTCCACTTTTATGATGGTGTCTCTCCTGTACTTTAAACCTCCATCTGGTCATTGCAACATTCCTAATATGTGGATGATGATTTATTTTTATTTAAATGGGGTCCTCTCCACTGTCACCCACTGTCTTGTGCTTGCTTAAAAAAAAAAAAAAAAAACAACAAAAAAAAACGGGATGCATGTGAAGATTTGACTAAATGTTTTGGTTTGCTTACAAAAACAAACCCTTAGATTTTTGGTATTTATATATAATTGTTCTGATTGTATTGTTTTGTAATGGACGGGTGACCTGTTTACATCTAATTATTGACTGTTAGAGATTGACAGCTCCTCACGAGCTTGAACAAGATCAAACAAGTATTGAAAATGAATTGAAATGTATGACATTATAAATGAATTTGCATCTGGGTTTGTTTTAGCTGACCTGGTTTGCATGTGATTTATTTGAACCTTGTTGTTTTTATGAGTGCACTATAATTCATGCTGTTGGAAATTGTGAATGAAAAAAAAATAAATCCATATATTATATAATGTGGTTACATGCGTTGCTGATTGCTACGTCCAGTAGGGGGCAGCACCCATCTACAAACCACGAGCAGCCGCTGCCTAGTTTAAAATGGCAAACTTCAGTGTTTTATTTTTATAACAGAGCCAACCATTCTTGCATCTCAGTGTATGTTCTCCCACACATTAAAAACCTTTCTTTCTGACAGGACATGCACAACATTGTGATGGGCGGCTGTGGCTGAGTGGTTAGAGCAGTCGTCCTCCAATGCAAGAGTTGGGGGTTTGAACCCCACAGCAGTCACATGCCGAAATGTCCCTGGGCAAGACACTGAACCCCTCATAGCCTCTGATGTGTGTCCCATCGGTGTATGAATGTAATAAAGCTCTGATTAGTCTCTTTAGAATGATTTGTTCAATTAGCTTTGTAGAGATCTAGTAGAGCGCTGTATGAATGGATAAATGAGGACACAGATTGTAGTAAAGCGCTTTGAGTATCTCAAGACAGAAAGGCGCTATATAAGTACAGTCCATTTACCATGTCAGACAGTCCACACACCTGATGAAGGATATTATTATTTTAGAGACTTTTTCCACTTGGACATACGTTTGTATCTGAAGAATAAAGTGAACCAGTAGTAGAGGACTCCTTGAAAGTGTGCTGTCCATCACTTTGCGTTTAGTCACAGTATGTGTGGTTGTCATGATCCCAGCATGCCTTGCTCTTTCATTCTTTACTCACTGTTCAACAAAAGAGCGTTTTTTATGATTATGCAACTATCAGCGTCCTGGTTATCACCTTTCAACAGCGTGTCTCACTCCTGTTTACTTGAGCCAAGGGCTATACGGAAGAATAATCTTTGAACCGTGCACGATGACTCATTTCACTGTTGCCCAGGTTTCTGAGAGAAAAAAACTGAGATGTTAGTACCTCATTTATCCTTATTAACGATAATCGTTTATGCCGAAGTCTTCTCACACTCCAGGGTGCAGTCCTGTCGAGTCCATTATTTCCATGTGACAATAAGTGAGACCAAAATAGACAAAACTGTTGTCATGGTTTTGTGTGGCCTGACTCCGTTACCATCAGAGATTAAAGGACCCAGTCCTGAAACCCTCCACATGCCCTGAACCAACGTACTTGCGATGACTCTTCCAGAAGTAGAGCTCTTTAAGGAACAGTTGAAGGGCACGTGGGAGCTTCTCCACTCCTGAGTTCCTCTGATGGTCAGCCGGCTGCGGATGGTGAGCCAGCCGTGTCCGTCCACGCTCTTAGCAGCGCTGGCGCTCACTGACCCATCTGAGAGGTTCTGGGTCCCATGAAACCAGAGGACGTCTCCGTCTGGGTAGACATGGTTGAAGGTGCAGCTGGGACCGTCGCTTGTTAAATCGCTCTCAACTGTCCCACAGCACTCTGCAAGGAGGAACACAAGAGGTGTGTTTAAGCATTTCATGTGCAAAACTTCAAGACCGAAGTGTAAAACGTTAAATTAAGTTGGTTGTCAAAAGCACATATTTGTTAAAAAATATATAAAAAAACTGCTGTCAAATTACTGATAAAATACTTTCGGTACCACTTTCCAACAAGGCTCCTCTTTTAGATGGCCAATAAATAGTTTATAGATATGTTATCAATTCTTCTAAACACTTTATAAATCATTAACAATTGTTTATTATGCATTAATTAAGGGTGACAGAGACAAAACTGACCAGTTTCTTGCCAAATAGTGAGCCAAATCTGTTCACCTATATATTTCATCTAGAGTTGTTATATTAAACATTTCAGACTAAGTTACTAGCTTGTAAGCACAACAAGCATTTGTAAATCTAATTATTTTAGGATATGAAATAGTTGTAGATATTTACAATACAGTGATAAAGTACAATATTATATGCTAAAAAATAGGTTTGCAAATGCTTATTGTGCTTACAAGCTAGTAACTTAAATGTTTGATATAACTCTAGATGAAATATGTAGGTGAACAGCCATCTATTAGGGGAGCCTTATTGTAAAGTAGTACCATCCATCCATTATCTTTACCCGCTTATTCCATTTTGGGTCACGGGGGTCGCCGGTACCCATGTCCAGCAATCACTGTGCGAGGGGCGGTGTACACCCTGGATGGGTCGCAAGTCCATCACAGGGCCACATAGAGACAAACGAGACAAACGAGACAAACAACCATTCACTTTCTCACTCACACCTAGGGACATTTTAGAGTTACCAATCAGCCTAACATGCAGGTTTTTGGTCTGTGGGAGGAAACCAGAGCACCCGGAGAAAACCCACGCATGCACAGAGAGAACATGCAAACTCTACCCAGTAAGGCCCCTGGACCAGGGTTTGAACCAAGGACTTGCTCGCTGAGAGGCAGCAGCTCTACCAGTCGCGCCATCATGCTGCCCCGTAAAGTAGTACCAATACTTTATTTGTTTATAGGTTGTTGTTGCACTATCACATACATCTACACCTCCAGATGCAGGAAGAGGGCCACCTGCATCACGAAGGACCCCACTCACCCAGCACACACACTTTTTTGCACCGCTCCCCTCAGGCAGGAGGTTGAGGAGCATTAAGTGTAGAACCACTAGACTGAGGAACAGCTTCTACCATGAGGCTGTTAGACTCATGAATCTCTAACCATGAAAATCACTGTAATGCCACTTGAATAGGAGAAATGTCACTTTATCCTTGCTGCTGATTTCTTACCCATAAGCTGCTATATTCATACCCATCTGCTCTCAACAGACTCATGTTCAGGCTGCTGTTTAATACACTGTATTATATTAAATTATTATTGCTTAGCGTATATCTTAGAACCTTGTATACTGTTTTCTTTTTTTTATAATTTGCTATTTTTGGGTGTAACTGGAACCCTGTGTACACAGTTTCATTCCACCTCATGCACATGTGATGTGAATGTCAATAAAGTCACCTTGAACCTTGCAGACGTGTTTTTAGGCTTGTGAGCTTTGTTTGGACAACTGTTGGACTTTGCTGCTGTTATTTGAGGGTCAGAAGCTGACATGTTTGGAACATTTTGCTTTATGGGTATTATTGTTCTTAATAAGTGAAGCAGAGGATACCCCAACAGGTATTTTTAGTTTTCAGAAGTGGATTTTTGCCAGATACAAGTATAAAGTTTAACAGTATTTCAACCAGATATTGGGTACAAACAGTACTGTACAAAAAAAAAGTTGTATTTTCCTTTCAAGCTGTTAAACTTTCTTGTAAACTTTTGAAGTGATGTTGATCAGTAGTTTTCCAGGTTTTCTGGTGGTTTGTCAAAGTTCTTCTCTGAACTTTGGCTGCTTTTTAAATCATTTCCAGTCAAAAGCCTGACCATTTAGAAAGATTTTCTTGTTGATGTATGAAGAATAAAGGCATGAAGCAGTTTTGTGTGGACACATTAACTTAGTAAAGAACTAGTTTTAAAATGTGATCTGTGCACTTTACCAGCAGTCTGTAACAAAAACACAATTTGTTCCCATTTCTTTAGCTGAATCCCTACAAAATATAAAAGATAACTGTCGAACAGACAGATAACAAATCAAGCTAGGATTTTGGCTGCAGCAAGAAGGATCCTGAAAAACTTTTAGCTGAAAACCTCACATACAATCAATGGTCAACTGTTGGATAATCCATTTTATTAGTTCCTTTGTTCTGTCATTAATGAATCTTTTTGTAGTGACTGATCTGTCTGATAATTCTGTTGACCTCTAATTGTTCACGCTCTTCAGTTTTTTAATTACAAACTCCGCAGTGGTGTTATGATCGGGAACAAGACTGAGCAGAAAACAAATGAAAAAGCAGCTAAATCCGCCCCCCCCCCCCCCCGCAAAACAAACAAACAAACAAAAAAAATACACTTGATAATGTCAAGGTTCAGAAACTGAAAACTACAGTTATTAATGTTGCTGAGACTTATATATATATGTATATATGTATATATATATATA
>NC_056513.1:33651480-33661823 GCF_014905685.2 Nematolebias whitei | reverse complement strand
TTACATTTATAAGCATATCCTTTCTTGTTATTTGTACTGAAGAGTTATTGATCAAGAATATTAAAAAAAAAATCTAAAGACAGACTGAGGCAAAAAGACCACAAAAACAAACAAATAAACAAACAAATAATAATTAAATAAAGAAACTAAAAATAAATAAATAAATGAATTACTGGATGTAACATATCGATATATGTAAAATTTTCATTTTGACCAGGCTGCCCCACAGCCTTCTTCCATTAGTTGTATATACGTTTTATATAAGTATATATAAGTTTGTGTTTAGTGGGCAGACATGCTTCAGACAGTTCTGCCCTCTGTTTCACAGAAGTTCAGAGAATCTGCAAACAAAGGCAGGAAACAAAAAGTAAAACCAATAAAACATTCCTAAAACCAGGCAGCACATCTGTCAGAGCTCATGGACCGATGTAAAAAAAGACTAAATGTTCAGATTTGCTTTGGTTTTGACCATTTGAATAAAAACACATTGAAATTAGACATAACTGTTTGTCTAACAAGTAATAAACGTGGACTCTGACCTTGTAGCTCCACAGTGGTATAATTATGAGCCACTCCTTGGTTGGAGTGAAGTTTGCACCTATAGGGCTTGGAGTGTCCGCTCTCCAGAGGCAGCATTCTTTGAAAGACGAGGGACAGTTGTCCATCTTTATACTCGCAGTAGAAGTCACTTAAAGAATGTCTCCCATGTGTGATTATAGTCCCCTCGCTGTTCAAAGAGCAAAGGGACGTGCTGCCTTGGGACCATTCCATGCGTTTGACTGACAGTCCATCGTGAGACGACGACGTGTTGCAGTGCAGGGAAACTGGTTCACCACAGTCTGCAACAACCGCGGGGCTCACCTCCAGTCTCACTGTCTCTGTGGAGTGAGATAAAACCAAGTCTTACATTTGTCTTTGGTCTGTCTGGCTCAGAGAAATATAAAGAGTCAAACCCATACCTTGTCTTGTAGAAACGAATGCCAGTAGAAGACAGAGCCAACGAGCTGTGAACAACATCCTCAGCTCTTCTGCATTTCACAGCAAAACGGATAAAACAGCTCTTAATAAGCACAAACGGTAAAAAGTGTTTTTCTTCCTGCAGATGGTGGGGTGAAGCTTTAGATTTCTGACTCACATGCTTGTCCAGGTTAGGATCTGAGCAGCGCTGCTTCGGAGTCCTTAAGGTGACTTCTCCCCCTCAAAGTTTTGAGAACAAGAAGTTAATCATTGTAGAAATGAGGGGGGAAAATCAGGAAGGATGTTGAGTTGCTGCTACCAGAGGGCAGGCTAAGAAACCTAAACAAAGAGGAGATGGAAAAAGAAGTGTGGATGGGTTGGTAGAGGGGGGGTGGGTGGTATTGGAAAGCACCAACAGATTGAGAGTGAAGAGCTATTCATGAGGCACTCCACACTGGAACAAATGAAGACTTGTGCCTTTGATGTGTCGTTGTTCTGCTGCCTAATTCAAGTCCATTTGACGAATGCCAGTTTTTCCCGTGAGGTCATTTTAGATGTTTAACGCTGTTCTAACATTATGGCCTCAGGGGGAAACTCTCTGAGGTACCGTGTTGTGAAAAGTCTGTGCTCTGTCAGGAAGTTCACTCTCTTACTGTAAAGTGATGAGTCATTTTATGAGAAGCAGCTCTGTGATAAACTGGAGTAAGTGTTACACACACACACACACACACACCAACACACACACGCACGCACGCACACACACACACACACACCAACACACACACGCACGCACGCACGCACGCACACACACACACCAACACACACACGCACACACACACACACAGTGGCATAGGTTCAGACTGGTTTTTTTTATTACTTGTTGGCACACAATCAGAAGTGAATGTTCAAAGGTTGGCTAATAAAAACAAGATGGATTTCTGTTTGTGACTGACACAACAGGAGGTGGAAACAACTCAACTGTAGAACAAAACTTTTATTCACAGTAATAAATTAAATGTCCAGCATATCGCTCGCCATCTTTCACGTCAAACTTTCAGACAAAAATAATCTCACATTGGGAAATGGCAGTGTTAAAGCTGTTTTAATCAAACCTTGAAAATAACATCTGCACAATCGTGTGACACCTTGCATGATTTGCTAACACTTGGCGTATGCTAGCACCACACCAAATTTCAGCTCAGTGTCTGTAAATTTCAACGACATAAAGCCATGTTTGTGCGGAATAAGGTCAAATAGCTGTCAAACAGCTAATATCATGTTGACTCCAAAAGTGACCCTAACAGCTACCACATCAGCCTCTAGGTCAGAACAGTAGTCCCTTGCTACTTCGCAGTTTGTTTTTCAAAATAAGAATAGACATGACACATGGCTGCTTGATGGATGAGCCGCAGGATCGGCACAGATTTTTTTTCATTTAAAATGAAGTATTTAAAATTATTTAGCACCTGCTGCACCTGTGTGCAGCCCATACTGCAGGAGAAGCTTCCTCCTGCAGCGTGTCAGATCTCGGCTCTGCAGCGGAGAAGTGGGTGTGGCCGAGACCACTGGCAGGTGGCAGAAAGTAGAGTTGTATTTGGGCCCAAAAAAGTCTGATCCGACACGGCCCCAGCCTGCAGTCATCATTTCCGAACCCCACCCGACCCGACAAATTAACAATAATTACAGGTCCAAACCTGGAAACCCCTCCTTTTTAACTAGTTATTAACGGTCGGGGATGCACGGCTGAATTAAGGGGCAGAAGATCGGAGCTGAGGGGGTGTTTGTCCTTTCATGGCCATAAAAGAGCATTTAAACCCTGTTTCTGCTTGGATTCTGATTTATTCATGGACCCTGCTCAGACATGTCTGCTTTGGGATCTCACCTGTTTCGGTCATCTGACGCATGCGTCCGCTGAGTGCAGCAGCAGAACAAACGTCCGATTGGGCGATGGATCGCTGCCTGGCAGTACAGTCCCATCTGAAGCTTAACTGAACTTTTTACCTCTTTCATTGCCGGTCAGCTCATGGTGAAATGGCCGTTTGCGGCTGGTGATTGTATGGCAGGCCATGTCATCATATTATTGGATCTGATCCTGACCCAATCAAAAACCTAACACCAACCCAGCCTGCCTATCCAGCACATTATCATGGACCGCCCCGCCCCAAATTTGGGTCAGGTGGGGCCGGGCTTAGGGCTTGGGTTAGAAATTACAGCTCTAGCAGAGAGCAACCAGAGGCAGGGAGCTGAGATCATGACAGTCTATGCTCTTTTAGAGCGTTTAGGGTTTAGAAACATTGTTTTCAATATTGCAAGTGTGTGGAAAGGGTTTAAAATGCCATCCATCCATTTTCTTCCGCTTATCCGGGGTCGGGTCACGGGGATAGCAGCCTAAGTAGGGAGGCCCAGACTTCCCTCTCCCCAGCCACTTGGGCCAGCTCTTCCGGGGGAATCCCGAGGCATTCCCAGGCCAGCCGAGAAACATGGTCCCTCCAGCGTGTCCTGGGTCTTCCTCTGGGCCTCCCCCGGTGGGACGTGTCCGGAATACCTCACCAGGGAGGCGTCCAGAAGGCATCCTAAACAGACGCCCAAGCCACCTCAACTGGCTCCTCTTGACGTGGAGAAGCAGCGGCTCTACTCTGAGTCCCTCCCGGATGATCGAGCTTCTCACCCTATCTCTAAGGGAGAGCCCAGACACCCTGCAGAGAAAACTCATTTTGGCCGCTTGTATCCGAGATTTCATTCTTTCAGTTACAACCCAAAGCTCGTGACCATAGATAAGGGTAGGACCTCCTCCCTGACCCGGAGAGGGCACTCTACCCTTTTCTGGCTCAAGGCCATGGCCTCGGATTTGGAGGAACTGATCCTCATCCCGGCCGTGTCGCATTCGACTGATTGAGTAGGTTTGACAGAACCACGACCTCATTTTCAACAACTAAATCTGAAGGTCTGGTAGACTGGAGGCCTTCACTAAACTCCAGACTGGAATAAAAAAAAATGTAAAAAACCATTAAAGGTGTAATAAAGGGGAAAAATGCTTTATTTATATGTTTTCACCCAAAATGTCATTAAATAAATATTTGGTCAACAGTTTTCAATTTGGTCAAAAAGTTTTTATTTTTAATAAAAAGACTGATTATTTAGTTGTGGAATGTTTTAAAAAGTATTTTAAAGAAGTTAAAAAAGGCGATCAGTTTTCCCCTAGTGACCACTAACTGTCGCAATGTTAAGGGAACTTCCAGGGATTACTGGAACCACTAATACTTTCTGTTTTGATGATCTTAGAGCCTCTAACTGAACTGTAAAGCTTTAAGAAGTTAAAAACATATTCAGCAGCCTGAGCATGTCAAGACAAGAACATTATCCATCCATCCATCCATCCATCCATCCATCCATCCATCCATCCATCCATCCATCCATCCATCCATCCATCCATCCATCCATTAATTCATTATCATTACCCACGTCTTCCTTTTTGGGTCATGGGGTCGCTGGTGCCCATATCCAGCATCACAGTGTTAGAGGCAGGTGACACCCTGGACAGGTCTCCAGTCCATCACAGGGACACTTATAGAGACAAGCGAGACAAACAACCATTCACTCACTCTCACCCAGAGACAATTTAGAGTTACCAGTTAGCCTAACATGCATGTTTTTGATCTGTGGGAAGAAACCGGAGTACCCAGAGAAAACCAACGCATGCACGGAGAGAACATTCAAACTCCACCCAGAAAGGACCCTGGATTGGGATTTGAACCGGGGCAACCTGCTCACTGAGAGGCAGCCAACTCTGATCCACCGTGCCACCCACAAGAAGACTAATGCCAAGATTTTAAATTGAGCAGCTGCTGAAAAAATATGGACACAAGAAGAAAGTAAAAAGAGAAATTATTAATCACACCAGAACATGGAAATGGTTTGACATATAGTTTTTAATTCAATATTTAAAATGCTATTCTAAACAACAGTGTTGGAAGAGGCAGAGATTTTACTTTAATAGATAAAATAAACATTTTAATGTTACAGCACTGACAGGCAGCAGCAGTGTAGAGTTTAACTACCTGTTGCTGCTAGCCGGCTTACTTTATTATTGGAGGCTGTTTCCTTACACAGTTACAGAATGGTAAATTGATGATGGATAATATTACCACAGCTAACTAACACTTAAATACTGTTTTTATCAACGTTAATATCGAAAGTTAACCTTTAAACGTTAGAGCACTGTGTTGTATGTTTGAGCTACTGTGGCTAAAGTTGCTGCAATGATGGATAACGTTACCACGGCTAAGAAACACCTAAATACAGTTTTTATTAACCTTACCTTGCGCTATATCTTGTAATTTAACCTCTATAAATAAAGTTTGAATGAATTAAATTCTGTGAAGTTTCCAGACAGGTCTCCCGAGGGAGAATCAACACGGAAGTACTGATCCACTGCGTCGAGTAAGAACGGAAGTTGTCTGATGTCATTGTGCCTATCAGCACAGATCTGGTGTAGGACAACCTGTAACAGAACAAAGGGAGGGGGGGAAACTGGAACAAACTGGAATCCTGACAGTCAAGGGGCATTGAATGATCAAAAAGACCTAAACTTCTCAGACATGATATAACAGCAGAGTCTAAGATTCCAATAAGTGGAACTGTGCTATAGAGTTATTGATGACATACAGTATGTAGTCACATCAGAGTCCGACTGAATCAAAGTTTTCTTAAACTTTCTTTGTATTTGTACAGTAAATTTGACAATTATAATACAGCAGGATGTCCTCTGTTTAAATTTAGTAAGAAATCCATCTTTACCCATTTCTTCCTTTTCTGGTCACGTGGGTCACTGGTACCCATGTCCGGCAGTCACTGTATGAGAGGTGGGGGACACCCTTGACAGGTCTCCAGCAGGGCTTAATTTGTAAACCGATTGATGCCGGAATACAAATAGCCGGTGGCGGGAGAGGGGGGTGGTGGTGTCTGTAGGTCCTCCTCCAGAAAATTTTGAATAAAGTAGATGCCATGTCCTGCATTGTGGTGTATTTTAACAAGTTGTTAAACATCTACGTTCACCAAACACTTGATTCAATAGCTATTTTATAGAGTAACAACAACAGCTCTCTCCCTCTGTATGAATGTGTGTTTGACTGTGTGTGTGGTGGGGACTTGCCTCATAAAAGCGGAGCTGCTCTGCAGCTCCTATGAGGCAAGTTTTTTGCACTCGCTCAAGGTGGACACATTTTCCTCTCTCTCCCCTCTTCTCTTCCTCCTGCTTTTTGCTCTCTGTCTGTGTCTCGGAGCTCCTGTTACACATCTTCCGAATGAAAAATATTATTAAACCTCTCCATGAGTAAACTAAGGAAAAAGCTTTGTCTATCACAATTAAAGTGCTCCAATTATCACTGCCTTCAGGTGCTTCAATTCTCAGTTTTCCAACTAAGGACAATCCATCCATCCATTTTTTTTTAATGGAAGTAAATTGGACTGTTTTTCCAACATTTTAATTGCTGTTATCCATCCATTCATTATCTTTTACCCGCTACTTCCATTTTGGGTCACGGGGATCGCCGGTGCCCGTGTCCAGCAATCACTGTGCGAGGGGCGAGTACACCCTGGACAGGTCTCCAGTCCATCACAGGGACACATAGAGACAAACGAGATAAACAACCACTCACTTTCTCACTCACACCTAGGGACAATTTAGAGTCACCAATCAGTCTAACATGCACGTTTTTGGGCTGTGGGTGGAAACCAGAGTACCCGGAGGAAACCCACGCAAGCACGGAGAGAACATACAAACTCCACCCAGAAAGGCCCCTGGACCGGGATTTGAACCGGGACCTGTTCGCTGAGAGGCAGCAGCTCTACCAGTTGTGCCACCGTGCTGCCTTAATCGCTGTTATTTTTGACAAATTAGTGCCATTGTTTTGATACATGATTAATGTGAATAATACATATCAAACATTTCTCTCATTGTATTTTTAATAAATAATCAAAATTTTATTAATAACCCACTTAAACTGTCAAACTGATTTCTGATTTAGTTGTGCTGTTTAATTGTATTTTTGAGTTTTTTATTTTTATTTTTTTATATATATAAAAATGTGCAATGACTTTGGAGGGGCAGCGATTTGAATTCCAGATCCATACCATACCATACCATACCATAATACCATACCATACCATAGCATACCATACCATACCATAGCATACCATACCATACCATACCATACCATACCATACCATACCATACCATACCATACCATACCACTTTATTTATAAAGCACTTAAAACAGCTACAAAGCCAACCAAAGTGCTGTCCAGACAAAACAACAGGTAACATACAAAGCAAAATACAAAATGAGGTAACTCAGAATATAGACATAAAAACGATGTAGATAATGACGACAAACCAGTGTGGAGCATACAGGATCAAAACACAGATCATCTTGTGTTGAAAGCTATTGAATAGTAGTGAGTTTTTAAACGGGACTTGAAAACCGAGAGGGAGGGGACCTGTCTGACAAACAGAGGTAACTCGTTCCAGAGTCTTGGTCCTGCTACAGAGAAGGCCCTGTCACCTCTGCGCTTAAGACGAGTTCCTGGAATTGTGAGGAGCAACTGGCCCGCTGACCTCAGGAAACATGATCAATCAAACAGTTGCTGGAACGCACCCTGTCAAAATAAGAGCGTTCTCGGATCTTGTTCTGGCAGGATTTGGCTCAAATTAAGCACAGGTCTCCAGTCCATCACAGGGACACAAAGAGACAAACGAAACAAAAAAAACATTCGCTCTCTCACTCACACCTAGAGACAATTTGGTTATCACTCAGCCTAACATGCATGTTTTTGGTCTAAATACCCAGAGAAAACCCATGCATGCACAGAGAGAACATGCAAAACTCCACCCAGAAAGGTCCCGGACTGAGATTTGAACATGTGACCTTGCTTAGAGGTGGCAGCTCTACCAACTGTGCCACCGTGTTGCCTTTGTAAGAAATGTTAATAAAATATTATTGATCTGACCAAGAGAAACTATATAAAGCCAAAATAACTGAACTTTGTTGTAACCACATGACAAGACAGTGGTATCTGACAAGATAAAGAAAAAGAAGAAGGCTATGTTTCAAAGATAAGACAAGAACTGATGTAAAGGAGCAACAGAAATTCCCAATAAATCCTACGTCATATTGAATGAGATGTGATCAGTGATTTCAATGACTGTGGTAAAATCTAACCAAACATTAATTAGAAACTCTCCAGAGTCTGCAGTCACAATTACACCAGGCACAACTAAGAAAAGTGACTTTGTTCAACATCTTTGAAAAATAGGAGGTTTAGGTATGAGTCTGTTATTCAGCTGAGAAGACGCTAAACTTAGCTTCTTGAGGATCATTTCAGCAACAGTGTGCTTATAAAAAATGGAAAAAGAGCCCTTTTGAAGGCATGAGTTTATGATGTTACCAACTCAAGGGTTAATCAGAAGAAACAACACAAAGAACATGACATTATGCCATGTTGGTAAAAAAAAATGGCTAATGGTTTAAATGACTAAATGTTCTGTGGAGTCACTGGGGAAACCAATAAACCTGATGTGAGAGGAAGAGGAATTTTCAGAGTTTTCAAATATTTGCATCTCTTCCAACATTTTAATCAAAGAAAGAAAAAAAAAAGAAACTTTACATCAGCTGCAAATAAAACATGAGAGATGATCGTATTCATGAATTCAGACTGAAGTAGTTTTTTTTCATTATATTAGGGTAGCAATCTAAGCAGCTATGGGTTTACTCATTTTATTTGAAGACACCAATCTCCTTTAAGTACAGCCTGTAAACTTCAAATTTGATAGATTTCCACAGTCTCTCAGCTTTACACAGTTTCTTCTTCAAATCCATATATTTTCATCAAACCAGGAGCTGTGATTGTTGTTACCCCCTTGTTAAAAAAAAAAAAAAAAAAAAAAAGGAATGGTTGTTAAATCAACCAGTGAGTTATCACCACTCTGACCTGCACTTTTATCTAACAATGCAGAGACTTTTAACAGCAGTCTGATTGGTGATGTGTTGCATTAACAAGCGTTTGTGTAGAACAGAGTCAACATTAAATAGGAGATCAAATAAAACAGATGCTATCTCTCACAGGAACATTCTCTACCATTGACAATGTTTAGGCCTAAAGGTAAAAAACACGATCTAAACTGTTCTTGTGTGTGGAGTCAGAAATCAGCTGATTAACAATAAAACACTTAATCATATCTAATTCTCTGCAGCATCACCACTAATTTAAACCTCTAATTTGATGAAAGAAGCTCAAGAGTCATCAAAGTCAGTAAGAAAATAGTTTGCTGGACCAGGGCTCCAGTAGAATATATTTTTTAAATCTACTGTGATCTTCTGACACTCAAAAGTACAAAACCATCGTAGCCCAGTGGTTTACCGAAATATTTATCAGCATGACCCCCAACATGATGGACCTGGTTGTAAGGTTTAACAGAATACCCAGAGAATATGAACCGAAATGAACAGACTTGAAGACCAGTAAAAACTAAGAGTGATTAATTTACAATGAAACAGTTCAGCAATGTGCACGGAGGAGGGACTGGAACCCTGGAGAGTGAGGAGAAGGTTAAGGATGGAGAAAAAGTATGGAAAAAATTCAGGATCATTGAGGGAGCAGAGGATCCAATGGTTTCAATACGATGAAGGAAGACGTCCGAGGTAAGTCTCAGATAGTGTCTGGCAAGTGGTTGGAAGGCAAGGAGACAGCTAAGGAAGTCACAAAGAAACTCAGGGCCACACAGAGGAGTTCAGGAACAGGTAGGCAGTAGAAGTTGATGCTGGAACACACAGAGAACACAGAGTAAGGCTTTTCATATCATAGGATAATGCAAAGTGGCTAGAAGCACAAATACCAGTAGGCATGTAATGCTCCAGCGGCAAAGAGAGCTCTTCTGCAGCCTTTTATACTCCTGAAGCTCATAAAGGAGATGGTCCACAGGTGTGGCTTGTAGGCATCATCAGGAGACTGAGAAAACTGAACTCTCACACTGGTGTGGAGAAAGAAGAACAATTTGGATGACATGAAATGCACAAAATAAATATCCTGTTGCCACTTTTCAGAGATTAACATAAAAACATCTCTGTAGTAATCCATTTTAAAGCAAATAATTAGTTAGAAGTAGAACTATTAAAATTGTGAGGGAAGAACTCCAGAGATGAGGACTGAAGAACAGGACTGACAGCTCAGGCAATAGATAATAATAGTATAAATTCTATCTATCTATCTATCTATCTATCTATCTATCTATCTATCTATCTATCTATCTATCTATCTATCTATCTATCTATCTATCTATCTATCTATCTATCTATCTATCTATCTATCTATCTATCTATCTATCTATC
>NC_056513.1:33644281-33651380 GCF_014905685.2 Nematolebias whitei | reverse complement strand
GCATATCATGAAAAGGTTCTCTAAACAAGCTATTAACCTAACCATCTTAATCAATGACGTAACTCTAAACACCTGCAAAAGATTCCTGAGGCTTTTAAAAACTCCCAGCCTTGTTCATTACTCAAAACCGCAATCATGGGTAAGACTGCCGACCTGACTGCTGTCCAGAAGGCCATCATTGACACCCTCAAGCAAGAGGGTAAGACACAGAAAGAAATTCCTGAACGAATAGGCTGTTCCCAGAGTGCTGTATCAAGGCACCTCAGTGGGAAGTCTGTGGGAAGGGAAAAGTGTGGCAGAAAACGCTGCACAACGAGAAGAGGTGACCGGACCCTGAGGAGGATTGTGGAGAAGGGCCGATTCCAGACCTTGGGGGACCTGCGGAAGCAGTGGACTGAGTCTGGAGTAGAAACATCCAGAGCCACCGTGCACAGGCGTGTGCAAGAAATGGGCTACAGGTGCTGCATTCCCCAGGTCAAGCCACTTTTGAACCAGAAACAGCGGCAGAAGCGCCTGACCTGGGCTACAGAGAATCTTCACTGGACTGTTGCTCAGTGATCCAAAGTACTTTTTTCGGATGAAAGTAAATTTTGCATGTCATACGGAAATCAAGGTGCCAGAGTCTGGAGGAAGACTGGGGAGAAGGAAATGCCAAAATGCCAGAAGTCCAGTGTGAAGCACCCACAGTCAGTGATGGTCTGGGGTGCCATGTCAGCTGCTGGTGTTGGTCCACTGTGTTTTATCAAGGGCAGGGTCAATGCAGCTAGCTATCAGGAGATTTTGGAGCACTTCATGCTTCCATCTGCCGAAAAGCTTTATGGAGATGAAGATTTCATTTTTCAGCATGACCTGGCACCTGCTCACAGTGCCAAAACCACTGGTAAATGGTTTACTGACCATGGTATTACTGTGCTCAATTGGCCTGCCAACTCTCCTGACCTGAACCCCACAGAGAACCTGTGGGATATTGTGAAGAGAAAGTTGAGAGACGCAAGACCCAACACTCTGGATGAGCTTAAGGCGCTATTGAAGCATCCTGGGCCTCCATAACACCTCAGCAGTGCCACAGGCTGATTGCCTCCATGCCACGCCGCATTGAAGCAGTCATTAATGCAAAAGGATTCCCGACCAAGTATTGAGTGCATAACTGAACATGATTATTTGAAGGTTGGCGTTTTTTGTATTAAAAACACTTTTCTTTCATTGGTGGGATGAAATATGCTAATTTTTTGGGACAGGCATTTTGGGTTTTCATGAGCTGTATGCCATAATCATCAGTATTAAAACAATTAAAGACCTGAAATATTTCAGTTGATGTGCAATGAATCTGAAATATATGAAAGTTTAATTTTTATCATTACATTATGGAAAATAATGACCTTTATCACAATATGCCAATTTTTTGAGAAGGACCTGTAAATATGCCCTTTTGACCTCCTTAAGGGAGGATTGGACAGAATTATTGTAACCAAGTATTAGCACACAAACTTCTGTTCAAACTGTGCATTTACATCCTCAGTAATATAACACTAAGATGGAACTTTTTCTGACTCTCTCTCTTTTGTTCCCACTACAATGTCCACTATGTTGGTGGGCATTGAAGTCCCGAGACCCCAGCTGGAGCACCTTACAGCCCTCCTGCTAAAGACTCCAAGAAAGCTGGATAATCTGATCTGCCATTTGGCATGTAGGCACAAAAAAACGTCAGAGTCCGTCCCCCACCCGAAGGTGCAGGTAAGCTATCTTCTCATCTACCGGGGAAAACAACACACAAGCACCAAGTCAAGGGGCTAAGAGTAGACCCACAATAGCTCAGCTCCTCTCACCATGGACAACTCCAGAGTGGAATAAGGTCCAGCCAATGCTGTGCGTCGAGATGAGCCCAACTACTGCATATCTAGTGGGTACCTCTCAACCTGGCACACAAGCTCAGGTTCCTTCCCCACTTGGCCCAAGTGCCAGCTTTGGTAAGCCAGGGTCAGAGCGCAAAGATCCTGCTTTTATCTACTGCCCATGGCATCATGCATCTGACTCATATGGCCCCTCCTGCAGGTGGTGGGCCCACAGGAAGGCAAACCTATGTTGCTCATTTGGGCTGAGCCTGACCAGGTCCCATGGGTAGAGACCATGGTACCACCAGACGCTTGCTGATGAGTCCCTCTTCCAGGCCTGACTCCAGAGTGGGGCCCTGGTAACCCACTATTGGGCAAGGGACATCGAGCTCCTTCTCTCTTCAGTACACACAAGTATTTTGAAATTTGGAAACACTGGCCACAATATTTTTGTTGTAGATTGATGCTTTACAGATTAACTAAACAGTTTCACAATCATATGTTCAGTGTAGAGATGATTTGTCATAGAGCTTTTATGCAACAAAAAAGCTTTAGTTATGCGATGAGGATAATAATGAAGAGGTCTCCCATGACAACCAAGCCCGGGACTGCATGAGATTATCTTTATGCACAACAGAGCAAACATTATTGATCACTACTTGTAAATCTGCTAACAGAAAACAATCAGTCTTTTTGAGAGCAATGCCTGAATGTTAGGTGATACAGAAAAAAAGAAAGAAAAAAGATTTGATCTGTGTCTTTGTTGTCAGTTAATGGTTTAAAAAATTGAAAATTTAGTCCTTTGGTGCTTCTCACCACTAAGCTTTTTACACATCTTTCCAGATGGAACTTGGATATGACCTTGTAGAATTACTCTGAACTTTCAGCTCTGGGCATTTACTTACTAATGCACCATTTGCCATCCTCACTTGTCCCTGTATAAAAAGGGCCAGAATCAAGAAATTGAAGGAAAAGGTAACTTTTAGCTTGTTTAGGCCAACTTCACAGTGAATAACATTTTTTTAATGCTCACCATGACCTGCGTGACTTTTTAGAATGTGGCTGGATCAAAGAAAATTTAGAAAAACCAGTTCAGTGTGAAGGCAATCATGAATCATTGATCTTGACATAATCATGGTCAGAACCTAGGCATGAAACCAGTGTGGCTAGTCCAGCTTCATATTCTCACTTAGCAAGACATCAAGCCAGATTACAGTTAGGTTCCATTACATGGATACATGACAAGTGGCTCCACCCAGGACTCCAGCACAGTGAGATCATGGTGATAACCTCCACCTTGCTATACAGTAAGTTTTGTGCATGCTCAAAATATATTACATTGGTGCCTCTTTAGATGAGGATCAACCTTTAGTTACACATCCAGCCTTCTCTGATGCTGATCTGAAGCATTGAATATAAAGAATGAGCCCTGGTGTGCAGCACCATGTTGTACATATTGATCTTTCTTATATGTACTTTTCACTGCTTTATCTTCTTGTAAGCTCCACATTTCGAAGCACCATATCCTCAAAGTAAAAGCAACAAAGGCATAGTTCATTTTTCTCACTGAGTCATGTATTGATTTCAATAATGCTGTTACATAAAGCTTTTCAGGTGTCTGTATCCACCCTGAATGGAAAAACAGAATTACACAACCATGCTAAAATTAAGATGAGAAGCCTGCAATGGTCTCTGCTTGGCTACACATCACCAGCTCTGTTACTGAGATCTGTGGAAAAGCAACAGACTTTTCATTTGGAGCTTAAGCAGCTTTTTTACAATTAGCACTGACTGTAATACACAATAAAGACTGCCAAAAGTTTAAACAATAGATCATCTTTTCCCTATTTTTTGTAAAATGAATAAACATTTACCAGAATATTACACTTTCCATTTAAAAATTCTGTTTTATGCTTTTCTTTTTTAACTTTTTTTTTAAACTTTAATTGTACTCAAGATCAGAGGTAAATACTGTCATTGTACATTTATTACTGAAATACAAGTACATGTGATTCAGTTATTTTCTGACTTGTCAGATACATTGAACTTCTCAGTGTTCAACGATGCACTTCATGAAAGCTTTGGTGACAGTTTGAAGTATTTATGTATGTTAGGTACGCATATATCACAATTTGATATGTAGCATCATTTTAGAGTCATGAGTTGATATACGTTTTATATAAGCTGAGGTAGTGCAGTGATTAAATTGTGCAGCCTTGTAATCCTGGAGCTAACGATTTGAGCCCAGGTTGCATCAGGAAGGGCATCCAGTGTGAAACATCAGCCATATCTTTCATGGGAGTTCACTTGCAACCCTTGTAGAGGGAAGCAGCCAAAAGAAACTTAAAGAAAAAGAAAAAGAAAAAGAAAGAAACCAAAGAAAACAAATTATGTTTTCATTTACTTCAACAGAAAATAAATTTCCCAGCGTCTGGATAGAAACAAGCACAAATAAATTTGCTGGCTTGAGAAGATCTTCTGAAGCCAGAGACACACAATAGGTGGGCGCGCAACCTGTTGTGTGTCTCTGCTCTGCTGTGGCAGACAGCCTCAGAAAATCCAACAATTTTCAGTCAAGTCATCTGGACAGTTTCTTTTTTTTGTGTGTGTGCGTGTGTGTGTCAGAACACAAAAAAAGAATAAGAAACTGTCCAGATGACCTGACTGAAAATTGTTGGATTGTATACCTAGATTATTGAGCATGGACTTTGTTAGCCTCAGAAAATGACATAAGTCATTTTGTGTGTGTGTGGTGTCTGTCTTATACCTGAGTGAGCTGCATGAGCGGAATGGATTCTAAAAAAGTTAAATCTGGTCCTCTGGACATTCAAAAAAACAAAACAAAGCAAATCAACAAAAAATGTAGAAACGTTTCGTCTCTCATCCGAGAGACTTCCTCAGTCTGAGGAGCTGTATTCAGCTCAGTCTCTTAAGTAGCACCGTCTCAGAGTGCATCAACCAGTTTTGCTGCTGACAACCAAAACCAGCTGATCACATGCTCAAGAAGGATCATCAGCCTAACAATGGATCATTAGCACACTGATGGCTGTTTACTGTTCACAGAGGGCTGAGTGATACTAGCAATCACAGCATTGTAAGAGGGGGACAGTTGAACCCGGAGGCCTCCACCCCTGTTTAACGATGGACGATTTCTTTTCACAAAGATGGCCTCCTTTACTCCTCTCTCAAACCATCGTTCCTCTCTGTCCAGGATGTGAACATCTTCATCCCTGTGTAGTGAACTAAGCCTCAGGTCAAATCCTGACCTTGAGGGCCTTCCTGGGACAAGAACTGTATTTCAAAGATTTGAGTCCAGAAACACAAAATCAAGTCCATCCAGAGACTTTCTAAGTGTCCTGCACTGATCAATTGAAAGAACACTCTCTTTTATTATCATTACTATTTTACAAATGTCTTGATAATCAAAGTGTGTTTAGTTCAAACCATTTTTAAATGTTGAAGTGAACTACTCATTTTAAATCAACTGTGAAACAGTTAATGATTTTTAATCCTCATTCAAAGTAGAAATCAAGTTAAGGTCTGTTACAGAGTAATTATTCATTTTTCTTGATCTTCTGTCTGAAATGAGCAAGTGTAAGTTGGTCAAAGGTCAAGTTTCGGTCAACTGTAAGTTTACTGGAAAGAAATGTCATGTTTAACTTTTACAGAAAGATATGAGAGAACCGACTCCACGAGGTCTCGAGTTCTTCATAACATCTTCTGTCTGTTCTTAAACAATCTAATCTTTTTCCCTTGACTTTTAATAACCTCTTACATCACTAAAACACACCCCTGTTCGGTCAATCGACCAATCAGGAAGTTCTCAAATGAACCGGAAGTGACCTCTTTAAAAGGTACAACACTTCCTAGTTCAGTGAGAATGGAAGAATGCTAGTTCCAAGAGAGTGCGGTGGGAGAGCAGAGAGTGCGGAGAGAGAATGCAGAGTTCAGAATGCTGGAGAACAACAGCAACTAAGCTGAACGAGAGAAGTTCAGAGGAACTATGAAGAAGTCTATTCTGGGATGATCTCACGACTCCGAACGGTTCCCTACTATCCTTACGGAGACGCTGGAAAGCGTTTGAAGAGAACTCTACGCCGAGGCCGAACTATCGTCTGCAAAGGTAAAAGAGTCGATCTTCAACCGCAAAGTGTACCGTTGGTTAAGCTGGTCCAAAGGAGCGTATTGTTCTAGTTATAACAGACAAATTCCCTCACCCATCTCTCCCAATTTAAACTTCATTTCCATCTTTAAACTCTTCTATCTTGCTAGTAATTAATCCAGATATTTTCAGAAATGGCTGCTGTAATGCTTGAAGTGAGGAAACCATGGCCGTATGGTTTTCTGACTGTAAAGCTAGTTAATTAAGCTGTTGTTGTAATCAATTTTGCCAAATTAATGTAGATGTGTGATGTTAATCTTTGATTCTGTTAATAAATGACCGCATTCATTTGATGGGTCAAAGAAAATTAACGTCTCACGTCACATTTAATTATTCAATGCACGATATTATTCAGTCCAGAAAAATGAATGAATCCGTTTAATTTATGAATATATCACAGATATATGTTCCTCTACACCTGAAAGAGTGACCGCTGGCCTGGAGATGAGTGTAGACCGCAGAGTCTTGGCCTGATGATGTTGATCTTCTGTGCTGGGCCATCCTTTTGGCCAGTGGCTGTTTTGTTTCCCCGATGTAAGACTGATCACAGCCCTCCTGACACTGAACAGCATACACAACATTGCTTTGTTTGTGCCGGGGGACTGGATCTTTGGGATGAACCAGTCTTTGCCGTAATGTATTTTGGGGTTTAAAAGCCACTGGGACGTTATGTTTAGAAAATAAACGTCTCAGTTTCTCTGATACTCCCTCAACATATGGAATGACCACTGGTCTGGGTCTGGGTTCCTCCTTTTCACCTGTTGGCTGACTGGAGTCCTGTTTGGGTTTCTTCTCTGCTTTCAGGAAAGCCCAGTTAGGATATCCACATTGCTCTAGAGCCTGTCTTGTGTGGGATTTCTCCTTCTGCCTGGCTCCTGAGCTAGTGGGGACGCTGTCTGCTCTGTGATACAGAGTCCTGATGACTCCTAACTTGTGCTCCAAAGGGTGATGGGAGTCAAACTGCAAATACTGGTCTGTGTGGGTGGGTTTGCGGTACACCTCAGTTTGCAAATGTCCTCTATCAGAGACTGAGACCTCACAGTCCAAGAAAGCCAACCTGCCATTTTTTACATCTTCTCGTGTGAACTTGATGTATTTATCCACA
>NC_056513.1:33641321-33644181 GCF_014905685.2 Nematolebias whitei | reverse complement strand
CGTTTCTACATTTTTTTGTTTTGCTTTGTTTTGTTTTTTGAATGTCCAGAGGACCAGATTTAACTTTTTTAGATATTTCTACCTGGATTATTGAGCATGCACATCAGGATGTGCACATTTACATGTCTGTTTTTTGTTGTTGGTGTTGTTGTTTTCCAGATTAACCCATAGGGAGCTCAGGCATGAGTAAACAGAGTTGGGTAATGTTAAAATTTTTAAAGGTGCAGAGATGTTCAAAAGCCACATATTAAAATGAAGCAGAAAAATAAAAGCATGTGGAAAGCTTGTTTTTACTTTACTCATTTGAACAGAAGACACCAAGGAGCTCAATGTTCCTTGACCAGACATGGCTTACTGGGGCTCTGTCATAGAGCCAGGTCTGGGAGAAGGGCTTTTCCACTGTTAAGCAGATGACACCCAGCTTTACTTGTCCACCACCCCCACCTCCACGCTCCCACCCACCTCACTCTCTAAATGCCTATTTATCAGATCCTGGTTTACCAGCGGCTTCCTCAAACTAAACATTGACAACACAGAAGCTCTTCTCAATGCCAACAAATCCACTCTTGCAAAACCAGCAACTTTTCCATTCTTATCAACATCACTTTAGTTTTCCCTCCCCCCAAGGTAAGAGTCTTGGTGTCATCTTAGACAACATATTATCCTTTCAATCCAACATCCGTACTATTACTTGTTCAGCCTACTTTCACCTCTGTAACATCGTTCACCTCTGTCCATCCCTTTCATCCAACAGCCTCTGTCCATCCCTTTCATCCAACAGTCCTACTATTCTGGCTCAGTCAATGGTCACATCCCGCCTAGATTACCAGTACTGTAACTCCCTTCTTTTTGGTTTACCAGAAAAATCCATATAAAAACTCTGACTGGTCCAAACCTCTGCCACTCACATTCTCTCCAGAGGCCCTCCCACCAGTCATGTAGCCCCTGTCCCGCAGCATCTTCACTGGCTCCCCATTAAATATCACATTTCTTACAAATTTCTTCCTCACTTTCAAAGCCCTCAACAACATCACCCCTGAGTATCTGACAGAACTCCAAATCTACACACCCACCTGAACACTCATTTTCCCCTCCTCCACCCAACTCACCCAACCACCTGCTCGTCTGACCACTATGGGCTCAAAAGCATTCAGTCGCTCAGCACCACGCATCTGGAACTTTCCTCTTGGACATCAAAAACTCTCCCACACTCTCCATTTTCAAAAAGTTCAAAACTTGCATTAAAACTCTTAGAAACAAACAGGTCACTTTATCATCCTTGTCAAGCCAGCACTGGGTGGCTGTGGCTTAGTGGTTAGAGCAGTTGGTCGCCAATACAAGAGTTGGGAAATCGAATGCACTAGCAGTCACATGCCTAAGTG
The DNA here is from genome assembly GCF_014905685.2 of Nematolebias whitei. Classification (NCBI taxonomy): domain Eukaryota; kingdom Metazoa; phylum Chordata; class Actinopteri; order Cyprinodontiformes; family Rivulidae; genus Nematolebias; species Nematolebias whitei. Next base: position 33,642,799 of record NC_056513.1, on the reverse strand, counting down.
TCCCTGGGTAAGACATTAAACCCCTCATTGCTTCCAATGTGTGTCCCATCAGTGTATGAATGTGATAAAGCACTGGTTAGTCTCTTTAGAATGATTTGTTCAATTAGCATTGTAGAGATCTAGTAGAGTGCTGTATGAATGGGTAAATGAGGACACAGATTGTGTTGTAAAAAGCTTTGAGTGTCTTGATAAGATAGAAAGGTGCTATATAAGTACAGTCCATCTACCATTTGTCACACTACCTGTATTTAAGTTATCCATCAATCCATTATCTTTACTCACTTCTTCCTTTTCGGATCGTGGAAGTCACTGGTGCCCATGTCCAGCTATCACTGTGTGAGAGGCGGGGGACATGCTGGAGAGGTTGCAAGTCCATCACACAGACACATAGAGACAAACAACCATTCACTCTCTCACTCACACCTAGGGACAATTTAGGGTCACCAGTCAGACCAACATGCATGTTTTTGGTCTGTGGGAGGAAACCGGAGGACCCGGAGAAAACCCACACATGCATGGAGAGAACATGCAAACTCCACCCAGAAAGGCCCCCTGACCGGGATTTGAACCAGGGACCTGCTCGCTGAGAGGCAGCAGTTCTACCAGTTGCACCACCGTGCTGCCTCATTGCTATTTATTATTATCATTATTTCTTTATTTCGTTAGTTATTTTGTTCTTTTATTTTTTTACAGCATTTTATATTGTATTTTTCTGTATGATGCCACTGAGTGCTATGAAAGGTGTATTCAGATAAAAAGCATTATTATTATCATCAAGCATCAGCTCTCCTGATGAGAATAGAGCACACTTCTCTCATGCATTCTAACACCTCTCCACTCCCACCCTGGTCAACAACTGCCGGCACTAACGTGGCTCTAAGCTAGCGCACAACCCAGAGGTGTCTCCCTCTCCACCCCCACCACCACCACCCCCACACCCCCACACCCCAGCCTTGTTGACAAAAATCTCGAAGAGATGAGTGCCCTGCCAAGGTAAGTGACCGAGGAGAAACACTGCATGTGGTGTGGTGAGTTGTTTTAGGTAAGCAGGAAAACTCAGAGTGGACTTTTAGTGGTTCGAGTACAGTAGTACCTCATTTATCGCAGGGGTTACGTTCCAGACACCCCCGTGATAGGTGAAAATCTGTGAAGTAGAGACGTTAGATATACTATCTTTATAAACCCCTCCCACACTCTTGCAATGTTCTCAACAATGTTCTAAACTCTAAATGCTCTAAAGAGCACAGCGAAAGAGAGCAGACAGGCTGATACTTTGGTTACTGAGCCAATCCCGGAGGTGGACTGGCCCGCTCAGTGATTAGAGGGGGACTAAAGGCTTGGTTTGGGTCGCACTTGATTATTTTACATAAACAATCCATTCCGCTCATATCCTGATGCATGCTCAATAATCCAGGTAGAAAAATCTAAAAAAGTTAAATCTGGTCCTCTGGACATTCAAAAAAACAAAACAAAGCAAA
>NC_056513.1:33637489-33641221 GCF_014905685.2 Nematolebias whitei | reverse complement strand
ATATATAAGAAATGATCACATGACTTGAGGAAGTCATATCTGAGTCAGTTAGTCTTGTCTCTGTCAGCGTCAGCATTAGAAAGAGTGTGTCCTGTAGTTTATTTTTATTTTAATTAACCTTTATTTTACCAAGATAAAACCCCACTGAGAGTAAAAACCTCCTTTTCAAGGAGACCTGGCCATGAGGCAGCAACAAAATACAACACAAAAAATTACTCACTTAAAAGAAAATGTCAAGCTATTACCAAACAGGTACTACTGTATAAATCAAGCTAGCTTTAAAAACAAGTAAATGTCATTGAATTGGCCTCAATAACTTTTAGTTTGGATGTAAAAGCACTGAATGAGATAAACTCCGTCAATCTCAGAGTTTCTTGTAGGTTCATAAGGAACTGTGAAGGCCTTCTTACCCAATTCAGTCTGAGCAAAAAGGACAGAAAAAGCAGCAAATCATGTGAGCAAACTGTATGAGTCAACATTTCTCAATTCAATTGCAGTAAAAATATAGGCCGGCAGTAGTCCAAGCAGTGCCTTGTAAATAAAAGTTAACCAATAGTAGTAGGTGCCTTCACCATCAAGCAGAAGTGTGAGCTGTTCAATGTTCATCTTTACATTCTCCAATGGTTAGCTTTCTTTCTGAAACCTAATGGATGTGGTCTTCAAAATGTTGCCAGTGTCACGCATGTTTCACAGAAAGCACTAAAAATGATCTGTGCAGATATGCTGCAGGTCACTGTTAAAACTCATAGACAGTCTTGAAATTTTAAGTGTTTCATACATCTATGCAGACCATCTGGTATTATAAAACTTATCCAGTTTCACAAAAGAGATTCCATTTTCTTTACACAGCTTCACTGCAGCAGGATTTTTTGCTCCACCTTTTGTAAATAGAACTGCAGTAGCTTGACCAAAGAGAGTTTAAAGGTCTAAGTAAGGAATGTTGCTATCAGCCGATGTTGCACAGTTCTCCGGTATGTGTGCAGTGCACAGAATGTGCAGAAGGGAGTCTCCAACAGAAGCAAGTTGAAGGAGTTTTGGCGCAAGGCCATTGTACAGACTGACATTAACAGCAGCCCTGTCTGTGCACAAAGTGACTAAATGTGTTGTCCAGCCATCCAAGCCTGGTATGGACTGTGCGGTTCAGTCAGCACCCAGTTCAAACAGTCCAAGAAAGTCTGAAGTATGCTCTCCGTTGTTGGACGCAGACACACTGAAAACCATTTCCTGCTCAGTTTTTGTGATGTCCTCAGATACATCAAAAAGCAGCCCCCAAAATTCAGCAGACAGCAACTTGGCTGGCAAATCCCCGTTGATGGTGTGAGTGATGCTCTGCACGATCCATGTGCCCCCTTCACGTGAATGATATGCACCTCTGACATTTACTCCTAGCCGATTCAGTAAAGGAATATCCTCAGAATAGGAAGACATGGAACTTGTGTGTTTAACTTTATGGAAGGTGAGGAGAAAAATGTTAAACAGAGCTTAAAGTGTTCTTCATTCAGTTTGTCTCGCCATTTGGTAAGTGGGCAACTGGACATTCATTGGCTAGCTTGTCTTTTAGCAATGGCTAGTGCCACATTCAGGTGCTCCTCACTCTTTTCATGTTTATCAAATAAAGAATGGTTGAAAATCTTAGAGCTTTTATAAAACACACCGCTTTTGTCTGCGAGATGTGGATGCGAGCAGCAGATCTTTCACCATATTTCTGTGTGCTCATCGTTAGCCTCAAACCATGACACATCGTGGAAACACGTTTTCGAAAAAAAAAGTATTTTCTTCGACTTTGACTCAGTTTGGGGTTTCTTTGAAAGTGGGAACACGTCAAAGAATCTGCTTAATGTCTGTTGTTTTCTGAACATCTCTGACAGTAGCTGACAAGCAACATGTGTAAGGTTAGATGAGATGGTGGTGTCGTGGTTTGTCAGCGCACATTAACTTATTAAAAATAAATAAATTATACAGGACACATTATTGTCAACTTTAATATTACTCACATGATCGGGACAGTACCAGATACAGTACTGTGCAGTAAAAAGTTAACAAAAAAAACAAACTTCTGACAGGTGCCGCCATTTTGTAGTTTTCTCTCAGTAAGCCTACCCTGTATTCCTGCTCATAACAACTACATTTCCCAGAAGCCAACAGGGCTCAACTCAGAAGCCCTTTTACCTTCTGCTGAAATACTAGAGATAAAGTTTTGATCTGATCATAAAAAAGTTTGGAGCTTATTACAGTGACTTCGGTGCATAGCGGATGCAGAGAGCTGCACAGAACCCACCAAACTGTACCAGAACCAGACCAGAATTAGACCTCCAGACCCATTGGTGGATCTTGAGCGCTAGTAGCTGGCCCACGAGAACTTCCAAGTGGGAAGCGCTCCACCTAAAGTCCGGCTCTGTTTCCAGAGCCCATCGGGACTTTTTTCATCCAGGCTTGGACTCACTTGACCATCAAGTCACCTGAGTGAAGCCCCCCCACCCCACCTTCTTCAAATCTAATGAAAATAGTGTCAAACTTTTGTGTTGGTTTGTGCAGCAAAAAAATGTTTGTGCTGCTATCATTTCAAAGATGTTAATAAAAAAAGTTTCCAGAGGTCATCAAAGGTCAATGAAAATCTGTTCATGTTGGAAATGTGAATTTAATTTCAAATGTTTAGGTGCTGAACTATGAACATGAATAGATTAATTTTAACATGAATACAATTAATTTTGAACTAGTACAGTACCTCCAAAAAACAAAACCAATGACCTGTATTCTGGTTTCTGATCACCAGGGGGTGCTATCAAACACACTGTACTTTTGTACTTTTTGACCTCTGGACAAAATTTATTAATATCTTTAAAATGATAGCTGCACACATGAAAATTTGACACCGATTTTGATAGATTTGAAGAAGTTGGAGTGGCCAACTTCACTCAAGTCCTATGGTCTGCGCCGCCCCCCCTGAAATTTCGCACCCCCAAAATGCATTTTGTGCTCAAGGCCTGCACTGAACCGGACCAGAACCCCCAGACTCAGCAATGAAATTGAGAGCTCCTAAATGGGCAATGAGGACTTCCAACTGGGGACACGCGCCAACATAGGTCCGGCTCTCCATCTGGAGACAATTGGGACTTTTTTCATCACTTTCAACTGGCCGATGAGGACCTCCAAGCTGGGATGCGCTGGAAAGTAAATTTAAACTTTTGTAGTTGTTCAAATTTGTAGGTTTATAAGTTTAGAACATTGATTGTAGACTTCGTCGCTGCAGGGTGCGTCTGCAGAAATGGAACAGAGTCGGACTGGACCCGAGAGCTGTTGCTGTTCTGCAGATCCTGGTGAATAAAATTTAGTAGCTACATATACAGTGCTGTATGTATGTTGTTAACATGACATGTGTTTAAAAGTTTAGAACATTGTAGGTGTGTGGGAAGTTTCTAAAGCCTTAAAATGTATATGAATATTAAAGTAAATATAATGTCACTACATTGGCATGCATCAGGATATAATGTCACTATAATGTCACTACGTTGCAGATTTTCAATTATTGTGTGTTTGTGTGGAACTGGTCAAAGCAGATGGCCGCTTGTCCTGAGCCTGGTTCTGCTGGAGGTTTCTTCCTTTTAAAAGGGAGTTTTTCCTTTCCACTGTTGCCACTGTGCTTGCTCAGGATAGGAGACTGCAACGAAGCCAAGATTCAACTTGTCTGCTGGATTCCTTAGATAGAGAACTTTACTAATTGGCTTTTATGTA
>NC_056513.1:33628862-33637379 GCF_014905685.2 Nematolebias whitei | reverse complement strand
GCCAGTTGTAATTAGTGCCAGGTTTTCTAAGAATTTCTAAGAAATAAATACGGAGGAAAGAAATAAATAAGACTTTCAAATGGTACAAAATTGTTTTTCAAGGTAAAAGATTAAAGCTTTTTAGGACACAGTTTCTTCATTTGAGATTGTGAGTGACTCACTTATCAAATAACTGAGCAAAGTCTCTGAGTTACAGTACAGCAAAATATATCAGCAGGTGGGTGATTAGGTTGTGGTTGTATTTTTAACAGCTATAAATTTGATAACTGGAAGCATAGTGTTTGGCATGCAACTGGGACTTTCCTTCACTACTTGGCAGTCTGTGAGGATGTGTTGATCCATCTGCAGGAGAAACTGTCAATGAACAAATATTGTGTTTCAGAAGCTATTAAGCGAGTAAGATTTAGAGCTAGTAGTCATGTATATATGTTTAAACGTGCTCTAATTTGTGTCTGTTGAGTTTTCTGGTATCATTACTGTATATTCAATAAAGTCAAATGGGGGAAAAAACAGCACATATTATATGAGCAAAAACAACCAACTTGAAATGAAGTGACCTTGCAGTGTTCCAAATGGTATCTTAAAATGCCTGAGTGCATGAGCACCTTGAAAATATTTAAATAATAAAAAAAAAAAAAAAAGTCATCCAGAAGCAGAGCAGTACAGATTATGTTTTTGATTCAGTGATAATTCAAAGTGTTTGTGTTGTTTTAATGAGATAGCTTTACAATAGTGGGCTTATGAACATGGTTTCTTCACCACTTTCTACTTCAGTCTTTCTACCCACTTCCCGTGGCTCTTTGCGTACCCACCTTAGCAGCATCATGGGAGTACAGTGTCGAAGGAAAAAAGTGACCTGGAGCTACAATGTTGTAGCTTAATACTTCAATGTTTTAATGGTTGCATTGGTTTATTATCTGAGTGTCCAAAAACATCTTTAAAAAGTCTTCATTTGTCCAAAATGCTGCCGCCAGAGTTTTAATGAGAGTTAGTAGGAGATCATCTCTCTCCAGTTTTAGCTTATCTCCATTGGCTCCCTGTCAAATCCAGAAAATAATACAAAATCTTACTTCTAACCTACAAAGCTCTCAACAACCTAGCTCCATCTTATATTACAGATCTTATTGTTCCATATTTTTCTAACAAAGCACTTTGCTTAAAGACTGCAGGTTTACTTGTGGTTCCTAGAGTTTCCAAAAGCAGAATGAAAGGAAGATCTTTCAGTTATCAGGCTCCTCTCTTGTGGAACCAACTTCAAGTTTCTGTCCATGAGGCTGACACATTGTTTACTTTTAAGATTAGGCTCAAGTCTTTCCTTTTTGATAAATCCTATAGTTAGGGATGGTTTGGGTTTCCTGAACTATCCTTTAGTTATGCTGCTATAAGCTTAGACTGCTGGAGCACAAATTGACCACATTTCCTCACTCTGCTGCTGTCTCTACTTACTCTATCTGTTTTGTTTTTCTAATATTTGTAATTGTTTCTAACCTTGACATGTGTTTTTGTCTTTCTTCCAATGGGGGTAAACCTGCACCTACACCTGGACCTATAAATCTGTGTTTGTTTGTTTCTCCTTCATGTCCTCTCAAACCCAGCCATTCAAAGAAGATGGCCACTCGTCCTGAGCCTGGTTCTGCTGGAGGTTTCTTCCTGTTTAAAGGGAGTTTTTATCTTTCTCCTTTGTGCTTGCTCAGGATGGGAGACTGTGAAGAAGTGAAGAATCTGCTGCTTCCTTAGATAGAGAACTTTTACTAATTGGCTTTTATAATGTATGTGAATGTTTTTGTAGGCAGCTCGGTGGCACAACTGGTAGAACTGCTGCCTCTCAGCGAGAAGGTTGCCGGTTCCAATCCCAGTCTGGGGCCTTTCTGGGTGGAGTTTGCATGTTCTCTCTGTGCATACGTGGGTTTTCTCCGGGTACTCCGGTTTCCTCCCACAGACCAAAAACATGCATATTAGGCTGATTGGTAACTCTAAATTGTCTCTAGGTGTGACTGAGAGAGTGAATGGTTGTTTGTCTCGTTTGTCTCTATGTGGCCCTGTGATGAACTTGCGACCTGTCCAGGGTGTACCCCGCCTCTCACACAGTGATTGCTGGACATGGGCACCGGCGACCCCTGTGACCCAAAACGGAAGAAGAGGGTAAAAGATAATGGATGGATGGATGGATGGAAGGATGGATGGATAGATGGATGTTTTTGTATAGTGCCCTGAGATGACTTTTGTTGTGATTTGGTGCTAAAAATAAATAAACTGAACTGAATTAATATATTTAACAGATTTAATTCCCACTTTGTTCTATTTGAGAAATTGTCTTCTGCTCTTTTGCTTGTTGTAATTCATGTTTTGACCTGGTCTTTTAACCTGCTGAACTATTGTTAGTGATGAAAGTGTGATTGTACGAGTCACTGTTTTGTGCACTAACTACACTTTTTCATTTTTCAGCCTCCTGAGTGGCAGGGCAGCTCTAATGACCTCCAGCTGTTCCTGGTCCTGGCTGTTGAGAGCTTGTGTGGGTCCTGTGTGTCGGCTTCTCTCCACTGGAACATTACGTACCAGTTAGTATTGTGGAACAGCCTGAGTAAGACTCACCTAGTCTTTGAGAAAGCCTAACTTAGATTTTCCTTGTGCTTCTGGTTCCTGGTTTCCTGATCTCCTCTCGTTGAGTTGTCGTCTTGATACCTTTCCCAATGTCTTCCTCCTGGTGACCTCCCATTGACACCTGGGATTTCCACCGATGAGCTCCAGCAGTAGGAGAAATATAACAGCCTTTGATTTCTGACCTGCCACTCTCTCCATCTGCACTTGCCTATCTCCTTCATGTTTCTCCTGGTCCTCTTCAGGCCTGTGAAGGATAAGACTTCCCTTTGTAAAGATGATCCTTGACCCTTCTAATCTCTGGATATAGAAACTCACCATTATCATTTCTCTACAGATCTGCCCCGAGCACTTGAGAATCACTCCATGTGTAAATAAAAGCACTTATCATTTTACTTTGTACTTGCCTGTGTATGTGGTCTACTTATTGTCAGTCTGCTTACTTTGAGTTAATCTATTACTACATTCGTGTTGTGATGTGGCTGAAAGAAATGTTTACTACTCTCTATAGGTGTAGGATTACTGTGAGCTATCAGAGAATGTTGTCATACAGCCCAACACGACAACAACTGCAACGCTATTTCATTTTTGTGTAAGTGTGTGTGTGTGTGTGTGTGTGTGTGTGTAGTAGAGCTGTCATTTCTAACCTAGAGCCTGGTTCGACTCAACCAGGGTTAGGGCTTGGCCAGGCCATAATAATGTGCTTAATGTGTGGGCTGGCTGGTGTAGGGCTTTTGATTGCATTAGCAGACACGCACGGCTGACGATTCAATTATATGGCAACATGGCTTGCCATATTTTCACCAGCTGCACGCAGGCATTTGACCACGCACTGACTGGCCTTGAAAGAGGTAAAAAAAAAAAGTTCAGTTAAGCTTCAGATGCTGCATTCAGTGGAAGCACGCAGACGACAACCCAAACCGGTAAAGTCCTAATATCCGACATGTCAGAGCAGGGTCCATGTCTGAATAATGCAGAATGTAGGCAGACGCAGGGATTTACTGGTAATGTGCTTTGACGGCCATGAAAGGACAAACACCCACTCAGCTCCGATCTTCTGCTCCCTTTAATCAGCCATGCGCATCTGCCATGCCGGCTGTTAATAACTATATATGCAGTCAAAGCGTAATTAAAAATGTCAGGGGTTTTTGGGTTCAGTCCTGTAATTTACTGTTAATTTGTCGAGTCGGGTGGGGTTCAGAAATGAAGGCTACGGGCTGGGGCCGGGTCGGGTCAAATTTTTAGGGCCCGAATGCAACTCTAGTATATAGTAGAGGTGTGTGGTAGGGTACAAAGGACAAGCTATGATAAGGATGCTTCCCCAATATTTGCAGAATTCTGCACATATTCACAAAAAAATTATTTGAGGATGTATCGATTAAAAATCCTGAAACTGGATTCACAATGTATTTATCCTACATCAAAAGCTACAAGTTAAAAAAAGAAAAACTGAACATGACACTGGTTTATTCCACTTTGGAGTAAGTTGTTGGAGGAAGAATCAGTTTTGTTGCGTGTTTCCTTGACTGATGAAGCCTTCCAGATCGAAGGCGAAACGTTTCAGCCAAAAAAAGAAACTGTCCAGATGACCTGACTGAAAAAAGTTGGATTTTATACCTGGATTATTGAGCATGGACTTTGTTGAACATGATACAGTACACACTAAAACAAGCACTGTACCATTTTCCACTTCCAGAAGTAACACTTTGATTCTCAGTGCCCTCAAAGCCCTCACACCAACTGCTCCACCCCTCAGGCAAATCGGTGAGTGACAACAGCACAAAGGAATGTCATTACACCATCATTTTATGGACTGCTCACTCTGGAAACAATAAATATTATTTCAATAATAAGTGCTTGCTGTAAAGCCAGAGGCTTTTAAGACAAACCTAAATTCTTCAAGCAGAGTTGCAAATATTTTCTTCAAGGACACATTTGCCTCTCTGTGTACGATCATGTTTTAGTCATTAAACACTCACAGATGATGCATTCATTATTAAGAATCATTTCTTTGATAAAATCATGCATTTACACCTCTTTAAACCAAAGCAGCAAAACTGTAAACCTATTAAGAATTGTGTTAGCAGACCCAATTCTGCACAACCTTAGTGGGACTTTGAAATCAGAATAAGCAAACAGAGAAATTAGAATTAATGAAATGTAAAAAGATGTACCAAAAATGCCAAAGTGATGTGATAATGCAGGTATACACTAATAATGTCATGCACCTATATATATATATATATATATATATATATATATATATATATATATGTGTGTGTGTGTGTGTGTGTGTGTGTGTGTGTGTGTATAGTTGATTATTTAGAAAAACTTCTGCACATGTAAAACCTTATGTATGGACGGAAAATAGTTTGTTTTTATACGGAAAATTTCAAATAATGAACTATAAACATGAATATATTCCTTTAATTCTGTATAAAAAAACCTTTGAACTGATGTCTGTGATGTGAACTTGCACAATATTGTGTGTGTCTGTATCCTGATGCATGCTCAATAATCCAGGTAGAAAAATCTAAAAAAGTTAAATCTGGTCCTCTGGACATTCAAAAAACAAACAAAGCAAAACAACAAAAAAATGTAGAAAAATTTCGTCTTTCATCCAAGAGACTTCCTCAGTCTGAGGTGCTGTATTCAGCTCAGTCTTATAAATAGCACCTTCTTGTAGTGGATCAACCAGTTTTGCTGCTGACAACCAAAACCAGCTGCTCACATGATCAAGGAGGACCATCAGCCTAACAATGGATCATTAGCACACTGATGGCAGTTTACTATTCACAGAGGGCTGAGTGATACTAGCAATCACAGCATTGTAAGAGGGGGACAGTTGAACACGTAGGCCTACACCCCTGTTTAATGATGGACGATTTCTTTTCACAAAGATGGCCTCCTTTACTCCTCTCTCAAACCATCGTTCCTCTCTATCCAGGATGTGAACATCTTCATCCCTGAAATAGTGACCGCTGGCCTGGAGATGAGTGTAGACCGCAGAGTCCTGGCCTGATGATGTTGCTCTTCTGTGCTGGGCCATCCTTTTGGCCAGTGGCTGTTTAGTTTCCCCGATGTAAGACTGATCACAGCCCTCCTGACACTGAACAGCATACACAATATTACACTGTTTGTGCCGGGGGACTGGATCTTTGGGATGAACCAGTCTTTGCCGTAATGTATTTTGGGGTTTAAAAGCCACAGGGACGTTATGTTTAGAAATTAAACGTCTCAGTTTCTCTGATACTCCCTCAACATATGGAATGACCACTGGTCTGGGTCTGGGTTCCTCCTTTTCACCTGATGGCTGACTGGAGTCCTGTTTGGGTTTCTTCTCTGCTTTCAGGAAGGCCCAGTTAGGATATCCACATTGCTCTAGAGCCTGTATTGTGTGGGATTTCTCCTTCTGCCTGGCTCCTGAGTTAGTGGGGACGCTGTCTGCTCTGTGGTACAGAGTCCTGATGACTCCTAACTTGTGCTTCAAAGGGTGATGGGAGTCAAACTGCAAGTACTGGTCTATGTTGGTGAGTTTTTGAGTTGTCTTTTAAATACAAAACAAAACCTAGAATACACCTTTTTCAAAACAAAACGAAAATGTGTTGTTTTGTTGTGAACTGTACAACATAGTTCTCATTGCTTCTGAGAATTATAATAAATTAACCCACAGTGTGTGCTGAATGTATTTTTTAAAATAGTTTAGCAATAAAACTGCATCCAAAGGCAGGGACAACATCCATCCATCCATTATCTTTACCAGCTTATTCCATTTTGGGTCACGGGGGTCGCTGGTGCCCATGTCCAGCAATCACTGTGTGAGGGGCGGGGTACACCCTGGACAGGTTGCAAGTCCATCACAAGGCCACATAGAGACAAACGAGACAAACAACCATTCACTCTCTCATTCACACCTAGGGACAATTTAGAGTTACTAATCAGCCTAACATGCATGTTTTGGTCTGTGGGAGGAAACCGGAGCACCCGGAGAAAACCCACGCATGCACGGAGAGAACATGCAAACTCCACCCAGAAAGTCCCCTGGACCGGGGTTTGAACCAAGGATCTGCTCGCTGAGAGGCAGCAGCTCTACCAGTTGCGCCACCGTGCTGCCCGCAGGGACAACATATGTCTCTATTTACTTTATAGATAAATGTATAAATTAATCTTATATCATATCGAGTACAGCCTTTTTTTGTTTGTCATGTTGATGACAGCAAATAGACTCTGGATCCTGACAAAGAAAAACAAACACCAATATAAGTTCAAGGCTTTATTTACCTTATATAATTTGCACAGAGGAATCAACAGATGATGATTTTCAAGAAATGCTGACTGACGAAGGAATTACAATTAGTTGTGAATCCTCGAAAGGGATTATGAGGATGGACTTTCTGGAAAAACTTTTGTGCTTTACTTGTTCTCAATCTTTTCCAGGTTGTTGAGGAGATTGAGGATCCACAAGGATCCAGGGGTCCGTGGAAGGAAGGAGGAGGTTGGGATGGAGAGTGAGATGGACAGGTAATCTCAAGTTAGTTTATAATCAGTTTTTCAGGTTTAATCAGTGATGGAGGATACAAATACACAGAGATAACTCAGAACTCGAAGTAATATAAAAGCACCCGGCGTGGTGTGTCCACTTGTCTTTGCACTAGAGAAGGAACTGCACAGACAGGATTCAAGTATAACAAAGATGCAAGCAGTCAACGGTTCAAACATGGCCACTACGATCCCCAAACTGATCTTAACTGTCTGAACTTAGTAGACATTTTTAAATCCTTTATTTATACAGGTAGTCTCATTGAGTCACAACAAGAACTCATTTTCAAGAGAGACCTGTTTAGGGAGCAGATGGTGGGGGTTAAGGGTCTTGCTCTGGGGCCCAGAGTGGGGCAAATGAGGGTGGAGGCAGGAGTGGTTGTTTTACCTTTTCCACCAACATTTTGATGTTGACGGTACCGGGAGTTGAACCTGCAACTTTCCGATCACAGGCCCATCTTCTCTAACCTCTGCGCCACCACTCCCCCGATGATGATAAGCAGATGATAAGACTCTGAGATTGATGTTTAATTACTGAACCAGAAAGTGAGCCTAACACCCGGAATTGCAAAACAGGAATTCAGACTGCCCACAGCTCCACCTGAGGAAATTAAAATGAAACGAAAGAGGCTCAGTCTAGGCTGGTACCTCAGGTACCTGAATTCATGAATACAGTTGTCTTTGTCAGTTTTAATTTGGTTAAAAATAAAGTGAACTGTACATGCCTAATATGGATCAGAGATGCAATATTATAAGAAAAACCTTAACGTTTTTGGTATTAACGTTTTCAGTTTAATTTTACAGTGTTGCGTTCAATGGATATTGACCATCTTGACTGATTTTGGATGTAATCCCACCTGACATCACAGATAGGTTACTGGAATATAACTTATCTGACATCAATTTCTAATTTTGCAACACATCTTAAAATCAAGAGGTCAAAACCATGGTTCAATCAAGAGAACAAGAATGTATGACTGAATTAACTGTTGTTCAATTTTACACTTGCTTTTAATTGTCACAAATGTGAAGAATCATTTTTAAACATTTAAGCCAAAAATCTGTCAGACCTGAAAAAAAAACCAAGACAAGAAACCATATTTCTCTATTTTAAACATTAAAAGTTTCTTAACACCACAACTCAGGAAAATATCTATAAAAGCATATCAGATCAAAGAAACACTTTAAAAATATGTTTTATGCAAAATACAGTATGCAGATAATTGTTCACTTACACAAATCACAGGTTTTCAATTTAATGTAAAAAGAAACAGAAACTGTTCTTTTTGTGATGCACAAAATGTTAAACTCGCAGAAAATACACTTGTGATTAGTGTTACGGCTGCAGTGGTCTTTGCCTCTTTTCCTGGTATGGTTCTG
>NC_056513.1:33622253-33628852 GCF_014905685.2 Nematolebias whitei | reverse complement strand
CTCCTTTAATGTTACCCCCACCAAACAAGCCTGGTGGACGTAACATTAGAAAAAAGTGTCAGCGTCTACAAGAACATTGAGACATTAGGGAGCATTGTGCTTTGCCATCTGTGCCTTCATTATACACCAGTTTCACCATAATCTGCAGACTGCTACAGGCCTCAAAGGCACACCACTGAATAATCCTGATTGTAGTGCAGCTGCCTGCTTCTGTTGACAGGAACACAGCTCTGAGAGATCTGACTCTATAAAAACTCCCCCCGGGATGAAAATGTTCCATGACAGAGCAGCACAGCAGAGGGTTGTACTGTTGCACTCCTGTTCAAAGAGCTCAAACTGAGTTTATTGTTTAAATTTATACCGTCTTATATCATCTTTACAGGAGTTAGAAATTCACTTAAATGATAAATACAAGGGGCATCATGGTGGCACAACTGGTAGAACTGCTGCCTCTCAGCGAGCAGGTCCCTGGTTCAAATCCCGGTCCGGGGGCCTTTCTGGGTGGAGTTTGCATGTTCTCTCCATGCATGCGTGGGTTTTCTCCGGGTACTCCGGTTTCCTCCCACAGACCAAAAACATGCATGTTAGACTGATTGGTAACTCTAAATTGTACCTAGGTGTGAATGAGAGAGTGAATGGTTGTTTGTCTCTATGTGGCCCTGTGATGGACTTGCGACCCGTCCAGGGTGTACCCCGCCCCTCGCACAGTGATTGCTGGACATGGGCACCAGCGACCCCCGTGACCCAAAACGGAAGAAGCTGGTAAAAGATAATGGATGGATGGATTTTTATTATTATTGTTATTTTTATTATTATTGTTATTATTATTATTATTGGAGTTGTTTCTTCTACAGTGGGAGCTGATCCTGTTCATTTGCTGAATTGAGCCCCCCTCAAAAAGTTTGTAAAATATTCTGGTATACATTTTGGTGTAAGGTTCAGTTCGTTAGCTATTTCTTTTCTTTTTTTGGCTGCTCCCTTCTTCAAGGGTTGCCACAGAGAACTAACTCACACAAAGACTTAGCGATTGTTTTACACCTGATGCCCTTCCTGATGCAACCGAGCTACCACAGCCCGCTGTGTGGAGCAGAGAGCTACCGTCCAGTGTGCTCATGGGGGCAGATGGTGAGGGTTAAGGGCCTTGCTCAAGGGCCCAGAGTGGGGCAAAAGAGGGTGGAGGCAGGTGTGAGTGATTCACCTTTCCCACCCACATTTTTTGACGTTGTCGGTGCGGGAAATTGAACTGGCGACCTTCAAATCACAAGCCCACCTTCTCTAACCTCTTCTCCACCACTCCCCCACTGAGGTTCAGTTTGTTAAATATTTATAATAAAGACTCAGGCTTTTTTTTAAATCTTGCTCTAGCACAAAAAGCACTGCTTTCAAAATATTTTGTAAATGTTCATAATAAACTACTGTGGACATAATATATAATTTGATCATCATGATGTTTCTTTCTTCCATCCTACACCACTTTGGTTGACCTGGTTACAAGATCATCAGTCTGATCAGAAATACACAGATCTTTCTCTCCTTAGCAACTTCTTTTAGATCTTTAGTGAAGACACCAAGGCATTCCAAAACTTAACATGTAGTCATTATTTAAAACAAAGCTAAGCACACTAAAGGATTGGTTTAATTTTGACATTGTTTGTTTCATGTTAAGACCAGCAAGTATACACTCGTCATTTTGCAAAGAGCTGTCAGGTCTACAGTGGGCACCAAATGGTAAAAGTAGTTGCATCTTGAGTGAAGGGATAGTTCTGTCAAGCAGTTGCCAGATATATGGACAGTGAAAACCATGAGTACATGTTACCAGACTCAGAAGATGCCTCATAGGCACATTATACAGAATTATCAATGACAATGGAGCTTAATATGAGTTGCAATGTTTTTTTACATGAATTATAATATTAATGAATTTAATTTGTAACGCAATTTTCATCAACAAAAATCTCAAAGTGCTACAGAATGCAACTAAAATCAATGAAAAAAATCAACTAAAATCTGTGATGAAATCAATTAACATCTGTGATAAAATCAACTAAAATCAAAGATAAAATCAACTAAAATCAATGATAAAATCAACTAAAATCAATGATACAATCATGTGGAGGCAGAATAGGCTTACTTAAAAAGAAAAGTCTTTAAGCCTTTTTTAAAGTCAGTCAATGATTGTGGAGCTCTCAGATAGTCAGGGAGGGAGTTCCAGAGGCGGGGGGCAGCCACACAGAATGCCCGATCTCCCATGGTCCTTAATTTAGTTTGTGGAAGGTGGAGGAGATGACTGTTCTGTGATCGTAGGGACCAGGTGGATGAATATGGAGCAAGAAGGTCCTTCAGATAATCTGGTGAATTTCCGTATAAACACTGATGGGTAATGAGAACAATTTTGTACTGAATTCTGTAGGTAGCCAATGGAGGTTATGGAGAATGGATGTAATATGTTCAATAAAATCCTGGCTGCACTGTTTTGAATATATTGAAGCTTTTGAAGGTTTTTGCCGGGTATTCCAGAAAACAGGGAGTTGCAGTAGTCGAGCCTGGAGGAGACAAAGGCATGGACGAGTTTCTCTGCATCAGCAAAAGTGAGAGATGGACGAAGTTTGGAGATATTTTGAAGATGGAAGAAACAGGTTTTAAACAGATGCTTAGTGTGATTTTCAAATGTAAGATGAGAGTGTATTTTTATTCCAAGATTTGTAACAGAGGTGGAGAGGGGGATGTCTTGTCCAGAAAAGGAAATAGTTGTTATAGTTGAGGTTTGAACCTGGTGAGGGGTGCCAATCAGTATGGCCTCTGTTTTGGAGCAGTTTAACTGAAGAAAGTTCTGATTCATCCATGCCCGTATCTCCTCCAGGCAGGTAGAGAGGGCAGCGAGTGAAGATGGAGATGACAATGGTGAAGATGATGCTCCAGTCCTGATGTAAAGCTGTGTATCGTCGGCATAACAGTGAAAAGAAATGTTGTACTGATTAATAATTTGACCTAAAGGCAGCATGTAAAGGGAAAATAGCAGGGGCCCTAGAACTGACCCTTGAGGGACACCACAGGAGACACAGACAGTCTGGGATTTGGCATTGTCGAGACTAACACATTCCAGTCTATTGGAGAGGAAAGATTTAAACCAGTCCAGGACAGTGTCACAGAGACCGACCTCCACATGAAGACGGTGGAGGAGGATACTATGGTCCACAGTGTCGAAAGCTGCAGTGAGGTCAAGGAGAACAAGGAGGGAGGGAGAACCATTGTAAGCAGCCATGAGGACATCATTGGTGACTCTCAGCAATGCGATCTCAGTACTGTGAGCTGCATGGAAGCCAGACTGAAACTTCTCATACAGGGAGTGTTGTTGTAGGTGGATCTGCAGCTGAGCAGCAACTGCTTTTTCCAACACTTTGGACAGAAAGGGGAGGTGGGAAATTGGGCGGTAATTAGAAAGAATGTCTGGATCCAAATTAGATTTTTTCAGAAGAGGCCTAATGATGGCAGTTTTAAGAGGCAGTGGAACTTGACCAGATTGCAGTGACTTATTTATTATTTGTGTGATTAATGGGCTTATTGCAGAGTGATTGGATTTAATGAGAGATGAGGGGAAGGGATCCAGGGTGCAGGATGAAGGTTTCATTTCTTGATGATGGTCTCCACTTCACTCTGAACAACCTCATCAAAGCAGCTCAGGGACCCAGAATGCAGACGGGTAGATGGCAGATGAAGATCAGGGTGGCTATGGAGCTGAGATCTAATAGAGTTGACTTTGTTTTAAAAAAAATGAAAGGAACAGGTTGCATTTTTGAACAGAGTCCTCATGAGATTGTTTAATGGGATTAAGGAGATGATTTATTGTGGAGAATAGTTGTTTAGAGTTTCCAGGGCAGTTGTTGATGATGTTGGAATAATATTTGGACTGTGCTTCTTTAAGAGAAAAGGTGTAGGCTTTCTGATGTTCTTTATATGCCTGCTGATGTACAGAGAGACCAGATGATTTTACACGTCTCTCAATAGCACGACCAGCTGCTTTCATTTTGCGCAGCTCAGCAGTGTACCAAGGGGCTGAACGGGAGAAAGACACCAGCCTTGCTTTAAAGGGAGCATGGAGGTCCAGAAGCTCCTGGAGAGATTGGTTGTAGTAATCCACAGAGTCATTTGCAGATGAATGATTGACAGAGGACAGGGAGTGGAGATCAGAGGACAGAACCTCAAGGGAAATGTTTTTAAAATCACGGAACTGGATAAGTCGTTTAGGATTTGGAGCAGACAAAGATGAAGGCACTTCCAGGGAGATGACACTGTGGTCTGAGACACCCAGGTCATATACAGATAAGTTATTGATAGGTACAGTGTCTGTAATCACCAAATCCAGAGTGTGCCCCCTGTTGTGCGTAGGGGCGTCAACATATTGAGTGAGATTGAGAGAGTCCTGAAGAGACTTAAACTCTGCTGCCAGAGGGGAAGAGGAATTATCAATGTGGATATTTAAATCTCCAAGAATAATATTTTTCACAGGAGATGTGCAGAAAAAAGTGAGAAGGTCATGCATCTCTGAGTTAAATGAAACATGTGGTTTGGGAGGCCGATAAATCACTATAACATTCATCAGGAGGGGGGCTTTGAGGTTGAAGTCCAAACATTCAAAAGACAAAAAGTCCTGAGAAGCTAAATGTGATAATTTTAAATTACTGCAGTAAATTACATCCAGACCACCACCACGGCCAGTGCAGCGGGCTTTCTGCAGGTAACTGTATCCAGAGGGACAGGTTTCATTCAGAGAACTATACACATCTGGTTGATGCCATGTTTCAGTAAGGCACATGAGGTCCAAATTCTTCTCCAGAATATGATCATGAATAAGACATGATTTATTGGACAGTGATTGAGCATTGAAAAGTTCTATTTTAATACTGGTTGAAGTATAAGCCTTTAGAAGAGGTTTCAGCAGCCTGAAGTCCACTCTATGTTTTCCTTGCCACTTCATGCGCTGTGTTCTTTCAGCAATATCAGGGACTACAGAGGCAGCGTTCTGATGATGTAATAGATGTGCGGCAGGACCGGTAGACCAGAAGGTGTATTGTTTGATTCTTTGGCATGTGGGTGATACATACAGTAAGTGACAGTGAAGCTATTTGAAGCCAGTGGGTACTGAGGACGCCCAAACAAGTTGTAAATCATCTGCAAAAGAGGATGGTCATTTTGTGCTTCAAAATTTATGGAATTTCATGTTATGCCTGTCAATTGAACACAAGTACTGGACTCTTTACAATACCTGGTGTTGTGAAGTGGTACAATAACTGAGATATATGGTGTGTATCTTGTTTAGATATGAATCTCAATCTTACGAGACTGCAGATGACCAATAAGTTAATCTATAGCACAACCGAGGTGAAAGGACTAATCCTTTAAATATTGTTGCGAGACACACCATCACCACTCCTGACATTATGGTACGGGGATCCAAAATTCAGGTCTTCTTTGACCTTATGATTTAGAAAACCCTAAAGGCACAGCTCTGCATTAATAACATCCTGACCATGTCTTACCTTTAAAGGAGGATGCAACCACTGCATCACACCGTTCTGTACTAAGTTGTTGCTTGTATTCAGGCCAGACAGGCTCCGCGCCCTGTTGACATGGGACATGCAGTGTGCCCATATCACCCACTTGTTATCCAGAGCCTGCTCTCGTATTGTAATTATTGCTATACAGTCCCATGACTCTTAATGCAGTTTTATTTATTACACCGCTTCATATTGGTGCTTAACTTTTTTTTTTTTACAATAAGTTCTGAATCTGAACTGAGATGTTGTGCTTAGCACGTGTTAAAGACCAGCTCAATAAGCTCCTTCTAAAGAGGGAAACATGCAACTCTACTCCTAAAGCTAAGATTCTCATCCTATCTATAATAGAGAGCCTAGACACCTTATGAAGGGGACTGACTTTAGCTGCTTGTATTGCTAAGCCTGATCACAAGTGAAGGGTTGAAGGCAGAACAACTTGTAAAACAGCAACTTAAAATCACTGCAAACATTGGGGCATTCAGTCCAACAAAGTAAAACAAATTCTTAGCTGTAATTCCTCTAATCTCCCATGAAGTAATCATCTTTGGAATAGTTTTTATTTATTTGTTGGACTGACAAAAAAGGTGAAATACAAGAATTTTGCATACACAGATCCCCTGGTGTGTTGTCAGCAGCTTTGATGCAAAATAAATTTGTGTTTAAGATTGAGTTTGTCGCTCTGAACCAGCTCTGAGATCAAAGACATGTTTCAACAAATCAGGAGGCTAATCTGGCTTTGAGCGGGAAAGCTGGCCCACCTTCTTAGTAAACATAGAGCCATGCTGAAACCTTAATGCTAGTGTTTACTAGCGCAAAGGATTAGTTTTCTGTTTGCTTGCACATTGCAGCTGCTGATTTGTTATTACAGCGTGGCTGGGACTGAACATGTCCTCGAATTTAGCTTCCAGGTTACATTTCTGTCCCTCAGCAAGTTTTGTCATGAATGCTCATGAAGAGTTCAAACTCCCTCAGAAAAAATAAGTTACAACGCCGTGTGAGATATATATATATATATATATATATATATATATATATATATATATA
>NC_056513.1:33612676-33622153 GCF_014905685.2 Nematolebias whitei | reverse complement strand
TATATATATATATATATATATATATATATATATACTGTATACATATAAACAGCACCTTTTATATTGGTGAGTTACTTTGATGGAATAGTCAATGTCCGATATTTAACTTTAACGCCAATATCAGCTGATACCGACACCATTCCTATAATATCGTGCATCCCTAATTTATTATTTTTGTTAGTGTTGGTAAATGAAATGAAAATAACCACGACAATTAAATTTTAAAGAAAATTCATACATATAAGCTGTTTTGAAATAAAGAATACATTTTTATTCAGTACTATGTCCACAAATGTATGCATGTCACTTCATACTTTGTAACATCTGTAAGTATACCCAAGTGCTTCATCATGAATTGAGCAAGATATCAAAGTAGGCAAGAAAATAAACAAGTGGTACACTGATGTCCCCAACACTGAAGGATTTGAACAGTGAATGTAGTTTTTGAGATGGAGTGTTTTTCTGGACTGAAATTTTTCATTCACTAACTCAACCTTTATTTACACAGGTTAATCCCATTGAGCCTCGGGACTCATTTACAAGAGAGACCTGATTGCACATTTTGCACAAATTGAACAGAGATTGCAAGTAAACCTTCATGTTTTTGGTGCAAGATATTTAACTGGGTATGAGTTACATTGTGCATAAGAAGAGATTTAGTTTTTTTTTTCTTGACCTAAGTGGCACAATGTGACAGATTTTGGCGAATGAAGGGAGTAGTTTTATCCATCACTAGCCGCAATGACGGAGCCAGTGGGTGGCCAATGGTGGTCTCGGCAGCCATAGATTAAACTTCAGCCACCCCAAACATTTGAAGAAATGATACCTTAAGGCAACATAAAAACTAGAAAGCACAGTTTCCTCAAATGATAGGGTTGGCCGGTTAATATAAATATATGATGGTGGCCATCTTGGATTTTGACATGGCACCTTCATTTTTGAAAGGAAACTTTCTTACGCCTAGATGCAGCCACATGCCAAAATGGACGTCAACAACTCCCTTGTTTTTCCAAGTTATCATGCTCATAACATGGACGGATGGATGGATGGTATTTCCACTTCCCCTTCTTTGCTGGGTGAAGGGGGACAGCAAAAACTCAAAGAGACACAGAGGAAAATGGGACAGGGCATGAACACCACAATGCCAGATAGTAAATGTGGGGAGGACTGGGAGACTAAAATAATAGAAGCTAAAATAGATAGGGGCTGATGAGGAGATTGGAGACATCTGGCTAAACGACAGCAGGAAACATGTGACACGAGAAAAAAAAACACAAAGAAAATATAGAAACTGTTATAGGTAATAAACATCAAAACAGAAAACTAAACTGAATTAAACACAGATCACAAGAGAAATGCAGGTAATGAATTCATTCAACCTTTTAATATCATGAAGTGTTGTAGTGTTGTACAAAAGGGGCAGATATAATAAGATTTTTTCTTCTTTCTGCTGCCTTTCATTTTAAATCTTTTTTATCTTTTTTATATTGTTATGGAATTGTTTTGTACTTTTTTAAAATGAATAAACTTTATACCATACCATACCAAGTGTTTACAACTGTGTCCAGTGTCCAAGAACTACATGACTGAACAAAATTATTTAGGAACTCAATTTATAGTTTAATATATTTCAGTCTTTACCAAATGTAGAATGCAAAAAAAAAAAGAAAAATAGCACAACATAAAACCTTTTGCTGCATAAACCTCTTGAGAACTCTGAATGCCCTTTTTTATCCTGCTTGCTCTTGACGAGGACGGATACTTTTCCCTTCTGCTCCTGCCTCCCTCCTGCTTTGCTCTTTTTCCTTGTGATTCCTATCGGAGCCTCTCACTACATATTCTCTGAATTGTAAATTATGGATCTGGTCAGCTGGTCTCTCAACGCAATTGACAAAATTTTCTTGATGAGAAGACAGGGAAAAGGAGAGCCCGCATGCCCTGAAGGGACATTCGCAACTGGATACACTATGGATTTCTGGGGGAAGATGGTGTGTCTTTCTGTATTGTCCATTGAGGATGTGAAAGACGCATACATAATTGGACTTATGATAACTGGATTTCTGCTTTTTGGTGTTGGTGGGTTTCTGGCATATCGACAAACTCGGAAGACGGCGGCAGCGATTCTGGCAATTTTAAGTTTGCCTGCCTTGTATGAAGGAATGTACTGAGTGGTAAGCTCTCAGATTCAGATGCTGCATGAGGTGAGCTATAAGCTGAACATGATTTCTGAGAATTGCAGGCCACTTGTGGCTCCAGGGACTCACTGGTGGGAAGGAATCAACTTTGGAGAAGGCTACAAGCTCGATCCAGCAGTGTGACCACAAAATTTGTGTTTGGAATCGTCAGTGAGACGTTCCAGCAGCACTATGAAGACAGACATGGGAATTCAAGCAGAGGTTGCCTGATCCAAAATAATTGTGTTATCTGAATTTGGCTTCCCCACTCAGCCTTGAATTGGTCAGCTAATCTCAAACGTCTCCTGGTTGTTTATGTGAACGAGAAGCTCCGCTCCCCCCCTCCCCATCGCTCCCATCCCAAGGACATCTATGAATCTGTGTCAGAGTTGAACCATATGATAGACACTGTTCCATTTTTATCAGGACTATGGAACTTTCTGTCAGTCTCCACTGCCCTCGTTAGGCTTCTCATGCATAAATGTATTATGATGTCATCACTATGTTGCTGTTTCATGTGCTGAGGTCTTTTTTTTTTTTTTTGCAATTTTCTCACTGTGTCCCATCTAGGACACAGTGCGAGATTTGATTTTTTTTTACACCTGCACTCTCCCTCATGTTTCTTTTTTCCTTATCTGAAATAAAAAGGGCTGAGCTTCTTGAGACCAACGGCCTCAGTCACCTCCGTCCCCCCATGTCTGTTTGTTTGTTTATGTTTCTCTCGGATGGGCTGTACTGAAATGTAATTTCGCTGCACTTCGGTGCAATGACAATAAAGCTAATTCTGATTCTGAATGTGCATTGTTAATATTATTCCAGACAGATAAAATAGTAATTGAACCTAAAAAATGGGTTCTCTGTTTTGTCTATATGGGACCAAAATAAAATGGAGACTGCAAGTTGTGTATGAGAAAGTGTCAGCAGTTTGCAAAACACGTGTCAGGATACCCACTTCATTTCCAGCTCCTCACTACATATTTCTGGATACACACTATGAAGGGAAGGATGTGTGCTTCCTCTAACTCTCCATTGTTAATGTGGACTGAAGTGTTTGCTAACCAGGAAGGTGGCATCCCTCTTCACACTGCCTCAGATTCAGTCCAAGTATTACACCTTCAATTTAAACCATTTAAACAATGATCAAATCCCCCTGCGGTTATAAATGTGTTCTCATTTCCTCTGTGGCTGCTGTCTTTAGCCCCAAACATCTTTAACCGATCATTGGATCGCCCTTGCTGCTGATGGCGTTCGTGGATGCTGTGTATTAGCCTTGCAGTCTCCACCCTCTGAGCATTCACCTCCATGATTTAGAGGAGCTGAGGGACCATGAATTTTCACTCAGGTAGTTGAGGAGAAGGGTGGATGATTTATGCTTTTGTTTATAATGTACCGTAGGGACCTAAATAGGCTGTGATGAAAGGGGGAGAGAGAGCATGTCTACAGCAGACATATGTGATGTAGAACTTGCATCCCCTCCTCTAGAAATTTCTGCATTCTGATTAATTATATATGCGGTTAAAACAAGGAATGAAATTTGGAGTAAGGACAAGGGGGGATATCTATTTTAATGCATCCTACTATAAGAATTCAAGACAACTCTGAGAAATATTTCATGGCAATGCATGTAAATTTAACTTCAGTAACAACTTTGGGTCTGTCTCTGCATTTTAAGTATTGTGTTCTGAAGGATGTTGATGCATAGTATTAGATTAAATATTGAGTTCAGTTTGCCAGTTAGTCTTCAATTTCCATCACAATGTTTGATTCTCTGTTACTCCTGCATATTTAGAACAATTATTAAAAAACAACATCAAAATATGTAACTGAATTTAGAAAAGCATGCAATGACTTTTGGTGACACTACAGTGTTTGACGTAGAGGAAATTCTCAATAAATTGCAAAGAATTTCCCCACGGACAATGTGATTTTGGCAGAACAGGTGAGAAAACGTATTTGGAACACATTAACTCAGAAATATTTCACAGTAAAAAATAAAAATAAATTGTGCTTACCCTGGCCCTTTTTTATCTTTCACAACCATGGCTTAATTTTATGATTGTTGTAGATGTTATGTAAAGTGTGATGATGTCACTTACGTTTGAGCTTTCCAAACTTTTCACAATTTTTGCAAACAAATTGTTTTAATTTCTACAATCTTTAGTTCTTACACAAATTATGCAACATGTGTATTTTGTCTTCACTCAGGATAGTTCTCACTCCTGTAGGACTCAGGGTTTTCTCTCAAATCTCCCCAGAGTATGCATGTCCATGCTCTCACTGACGCCCATCATATCTGAGCTCAGATTTTTCTCTAGAAAACTGTAAGTGAAGGTTCTTTTTTAAAACTTTTCATATCTCCAACATAAAACACTGTAATCACATAAATAGCAATATGTCTGACAAACAAATGCTTCTGTCATTTATTTGTGGTTGGGTAAAGGAGGAAATAACTCTTTAGCACCTCATGGGGGATCCCAAGATATCCTTATGTCAGAGAGGACTCATAATCTTTCCAACAAGTTCTGGGTTCTCCCAGACATATTCTTCCAGTGGGCATGCCCAGAAAACGACAAGCAGAAAATGCGCAGGAGGCATCTGATTCAGATCCCTGATCCACCTCAGCTGATTCCTGTTGATTCTGAGGAGCAGCAGCAGCTTTCCTGAGCTCTCTCCAGATAAATGGAGCTCCTCACCTTTTCTGTAAAGCTGAGCTCAGCCACCCTACAGAGGAAGCTCATTTCAGCTGCATAGGAGCTCACTTCTTAATCTTCATCCAAAGCTCATGACCATGGGAGAGGGTTGGACCAGAGAACATATATTCTTTTTCACCTCAACAGACCAGCTCAATGCTCTCCTTACTGCAGACAAGGCCCTGATTCATCGATCCACCTCCTGCCATCGTTTGTCTCCCAGATACTTGAACTCTGCTCAAGGCAGACTCACTTCTGACCTGGAAAGTTTGAGCCACTTACAAAGTTTAAGAACTTTTAACTTGGAGTTTTCTCGGAGTGATTGACTTGTTTGATTCCTGCATTTTTCTGTGATTCTGTCTAACTGTCTTGTGAGAAGCGATGGAGTGACAGACACAGATCTGTTACTATGGTGACCTTAATGAGCAGCCAGGAACAGCTTTACCATTTATTTTGATCTTGGTTCTCTTTACACTTAAACCATTTTTCTGTCAAAATAGTATTTTGTCATAGTTTATTTATTACAAAAGTCCAGAGTTCCTATTAGACTTTATAAAAGAAAGCTGATCTACTGTATATTGAAACTTAGTGCAGCATTAGCAACCTTAAAAAAATGATTTTTTTCTACTTTAAAGCAGTTTGTAAAGTGGTTCTTTGGTGTTTAACTGACATGGTTTGTTATTAAAATGCCATTTTATGTGGTCAGCCTGTCAGAATTTTTTTTTTCTCAGAACCAACCCCTGCAGAGACAGGGTTGGTCTAAACCCCAACTGGAAGCAACATAATTCTTAGTTCACCTGCAGGGTACGACGTCCCCATTGTAAATCAAAGAGAGAAAATAAAGTGCTCACCAGGATTACACCAACCGCGTTACTTTGATCAGACTATAATTTATCCCCAGAAGCACCTCGTGAAAGTTTTTCAAAATGTCATTCAACAAAGGAATCTCTCTGACAGAGAGGCGGTCAGATTATTAGCGCTCACTGATGTCCCCTTTGAAAGCATTACCCTTCCTAAATGATACCGCTCTCCATCAGGAGCAAAGCATGAAATGAGCTAGTTGACTGCTGATGAAAATTGCCTCCATCACTGCTCCCAAACCCCTTTAACACTTTCACGGACAAATCTTTTCCTGGCAGGAAGGGGAGCAAAGGAAGAGTGATCCATTATTTTTGCCTTAAAGGTCACCAACATGGAAAACAAACATCAATAACATGTTTTGGAGATAACAGCCCCTATAGATTTAAAGTGTTAAGTGATGTTCTTATCAGAAATGATAAGGGTTGGCATCAGAGGGTGGGTGGCTGGAATAAAGAATGAAGAGAGAAAAGTGTCAAGGGCATTTATACAAAATACTTATAGGACAAGAAGTGCTCCTTTGCAATCCTTCCTTCACACACACACATAGATGCATGTGTGTGTGTGTCTGACAGCTGTGCAATATTTAAAACTGACAGCTTCTATTGTTCTACAGGAATGATTGTAAGAACAGAGCTGTGGGCCATTTCCTTATATTTCTCTACAGCAAAGATTTATGTCTGAATTTTTATTCTGTCCTCTGTGACAAAATGCCAAAAACAGCACAAACACTTTCATGTTAACAGTTGCTTCAAACACAAAAGTGTCTAAAAATGACTTCATGGGCTCTGCTCACAACTGGTTTCGTACATTTTTATCTGACAGCCGCAGCAGGACTCGTCAGCTAATTGTCAGCTAAAGTCAGAGTCTGCAGTAATCTTGATGGAAGTCAAAACAAATGTATTAAAATAAAATGATAAAAATCATAAAAAGCTGATCACGTTAAAATACTATGTAAGCAATAAAAATATAAAAAAAATAGGAATCAAGGGCTTTCTTTTAAAAATAGCCTGAAAATAAAAAGTTTGAGATGAAACAAGATAAAGCATAAGTAACAAGAACAGACATCTTTAAGGATAATTCTGATTCATGAAGTAATGTTCTGTTGAGTTGTTGTCAGGAATCAATATCTTACCTGCAGTACAAAGCACTCAGTGTTATCAGTTTGTATTTATTACTTCGTCTGCACGTGGCTCAAAGTAAATCTCAACTGAACCACCATATAGGAGGAGTGGGGCGCAGAGGTTAGAGAAGGTGGGCCTGTGATCGGAAGATCGCCGGTTCAAGCCCCGGTACAGACAACATCAAAATGTTGGGAGTATAGGTGAAACACCAGCACCTGCCTCTACCCTCATTCGTCCCACTCTGGGCCCTTGAGCAAGGCCCTTAACTCCCACCATCTGCTCCTCCGGGTGTCCTAGGTAGCAGCTCTCTGCTCCACACAGAGGGCTGTGGGAGCTCGGTGTTCTGTGGTTGCGTCAGGAAGGACATCCAGCGTCAAAATAACGGCCAAGTCTTCGTGTGACTTAGTTTGCTGTGGCAACCCCTAACGCAGGGAGCAGCCGAAAGAAAAAAAGAAAATAAATAATTAAAAATATATATTTTATATATGTAATATATATATATATATATTTTTTTTTTGGGGGGGGGGTGCTTGTTTGTTTGTTTTTAATTTTCTGTTTTTTGTGTGTAAATTAAGTGTTTTAAATTTAAAAGGACTTCCAAGGGTTAAAATCTATCCACTAACAAACGAGATATGTTCTAAGGTATATAAACAGACATTGATAAAGCACTCTCCTTTCTACTTTGGCAGCTGGCTATAAATAAATCAGAAAGAAAGAAGGGATTTCTACAACAGTTTTAAGTAAAGCAAACCAAACAACAAAAAGTCTCTCGATGAGTGAAGGATTAACCAGAACATATGCTGGATTAAATAAAAACTGACCAGACAGAAGCTCAAACTGTATGAATGTTAGCCATGTTGGCTCATGTGGAACAATCATTGGCTCCAGCTGAGAGTGAGTAAACGTTGGATTGTATTTCGACCTCCACACCTGCTCACTTGGCATCTGTCATGTTTTTAGCTTCATTCTTTTGCTTCAAACACAAATATTTAATTATCCTTGTCGACGCTCTACAAAGGCTGAGAGCAGAAATTGTGCATTTGATTGTGTTCATTTGTGTGCCTCTGAGCTACTTTGCTGCAGTCAAGTTTATATTTGGTTTGGTGCCAACACATTCCTCTTCCTCTTCATCTAAACATTCGTCTGTCACAGCACTGCTTGTTTAGCTGGGGTCACTCCAACATGTGCCAAGTTGGAGGAATATTTGGTTGTTGTTTTGACTTTAAATTAGTCCTTTTTGGATGGTGGGTGTCATGATGTTGCAGGTGTGTGTTTGCATATATTTATGGGTTCATGCTAAGTTACAAACACTGAGAGTCGGAACTAATGGGCATATAACCAAAGCCTTTTATCTCTTTCTTTCTGGGGGCTAATTGTAATGTCTGTGCTTGTTTCCCATACATGGTCAGTGTACAGAGTATTTGCTGTTTGTGACTTTGTCAGAGTTTTTATGCAGTATCTCACTGTACTCTGATTGGTTTAAAAAGGACAATTTTTCATCTGGAATCTTACGATAGTTATACAAGTTTAATTTCACTGGGCTGAAACTATTGAGATTGTTGGAAACTGTTAAACTGTTGAGAGCCAATAGGTGACTTTTGAAAACTCTTGAAGACTGTTGAAAAATATTAAAATGTTGGAAACTTTTGGAGACTGTTGGAATGGTTGGACACATCACAAACAATGAGTCCGGCTACAGGCAGGAGGTGGAACACCTGGAGAGCTAGTGCAGGAAGAACAACCTTCACATCAAAGTGAAGAAGATGAAAGAGATAGAACAAACACATCTACACCCCCCCCCCCCCCCCCCCAACATAGGAGGCTCTGCGGTGGAAGTGGTCTCCAGTTAATACTTGGGTGTGCACCTGAACGACAACCTCAGCTGGGGCAACAACACCACCAGTCTGATCAAGAAAGCTCATCAGAGACTCTACTTCCTCAGACGGCTGAGACGAGCTGGACTGGGAAGCTCAGTCCTCACCTCCTTCTACAGGTGTGCAGTGGAGAGCATCCTGTGCTCCAGCATCAACATGTGGCATGGAGGCTGCACAGCTGCAGAAAGAAAAGCTCTGCAGAGAGTGGTGAAGGCTACACAGAAGTCTGTCGGAGTCATTCTCCCCACCATCACAGACATCTACACCTCTAGATGTAGGAAGAGGGCCACCTGCATCATGATGGACCCCACACACCCAACACACACACTTTTTGCCCCACTCCCCTCAGGAAGGAGGTTGAAGAGCATAAAGTGTAGAACCACTAGACTAAAGAACAGCTTCTACCCAGAAGGTGTTAGGCTCATGCATCTCTAACCATGAAATAAAAAAATCACTGTAATCCCACTTTGATTGGTGATGTAGTGAACTAGGCCTCAGGTCGAATCTGGCCTTGAGGGGCCTGCCTGGAACAAGAACTGTATTTCATTGATTTGAGTCCAGAAACACAAGATCAAGTCCATCCAGAAGACTTTCTAAGTGTCCTGCACTGATCAATTGAAAGAACACTCTCTTTTTCTATTATCACTACGATTTTACAAATGTTTGATAATCAAAGTGTGTTTAGTTCAAACCATTTTTAAATGTTGAATTGAACTAATCATTTTTAATCAACTGTGAAACAGTATTAGTGATTTTT
>NC_056513.1:33609126-33612576 GCF_014905685.2 Nematolebias whitei | reverse complement strand
AGAAGGTGGGCCTGTGATCGGAAGATCGCCGGTTCAAGCCCCGGTACCGACAATATCAAAAATGTGGGTGGGGTAGGTGAAGCACCCACATCTGCCCCACCCTCATTCGCCCCACTCTGGGCCCATGAGCAAGGCCCTTAACCCCCATCTGCTCTCTAAACAGGTCTCTATTGAAAATTAATTCTCGTGGCTCAATGAGACTACCTGTATAAATAAAGGTTAAATGAAAAAAAAAATTCTATGTCTGCTTAGGCAGTTTTATAAAATAACAACAAGAACAAAAGATTAATTACTGAGGAAATGCATTCAAGCTACCAGAAACACACTCTGAATGGAAGCTAATAAGAGGTGAGCAGTGTCCCATTCCATGTTTGCAGAGCTGTTTCCTGTTTCCCTGTTATCGCATTCGAACATCTACAGCAGAAGGTGTTTAATGTTCAGAACGCTGTCAGGATTTCCTATAACTTTTCTTTGTTAATCTCCTCTGATTTCATCATCAAAGAAGAAAGCCTCAAGCAGAAAGGAATCTAGATTTTTACTTATCTAAAACTCCATTTACAGACCCACTGTCATTGCACCACTGCTCAACAAAGCATCGCAAAGGTCCACTATAGCTCCCATTTTAAATATATAGTTAGCAGCACAATACAGCTCAGTGAGCCACTTGGTATATAATCTATAAGTATATTTTAACATATCTGGCGTCTGTACTCATCCTTTTAGTTGGCAGCTCAGAACACCACATACAGAACACCATGGACTTTGTGGATAATGTGAGGGATGTCATCATGGAGACAAATGAAACAATGGTCTCTTTTGATGTCACATCACTCTGTATGTGCATTCCTGTTGATGATGCTGTAGAGATGGTCAGGTTAAGATTAGAATCAGACACACTCTGAGCAGCAGGACCACGCTTTCCACAGAGCAACTGTGTCAACTCTTGAAACATTGCCTGTAGTCAACCTACTTCACATATGGGGGCAATATTATAGGCAGAAACATGGGTGTGCTATGGGGTCTCCAGTTTCTCCTATTGTGGCCAACCTGTACATGGAGGAGGTAGAAAAGAGCCTTGATGTCCTTTTCAGGGACACAACCAAGTCATTGTTTCAGGTATGTTGATGACACCTGGGTTCAAATTTAATCTCAGGAAGTCCAACATTTCACTGATCACATCAACTCTGTGGTTAAATATATTAAGTTCACACGAGAAGATGTAAAAATGGCAGGGTGGTTTTCTTGGACTGTGAGGTCTCAGTTTCTGATGGAGGACATTTGCAAACTGAGGTGTACTGAAAACTCACCCACACAGATCAGTACTTGCAGTTTGACTCCCATCACCCTTTGGAGCACAAGTTAGGAGTCATCAGGACTTTGTACCACAGAGCAGACAGTGTCCCCATTAACTCAGGAGCCAGGCAGAAGGAGAAATCCCACACAAGACAGGCTCTACAGGTGTCAAACTCCAGGCCTCGAGGGTTGGAGTCCTGCAACTTTTAGATGTGTCTCTGATGTCACACAGCTGAATCAAATAAGGAGGTCATTAGCAGGACTTTGGAGAACTTGGCTGCACTGAGAAGCTAATTCAGTCATACGATTCAGGTGTTTTGGAGCAGTGCAACATATAAAAGTTGCAGGACTCGGGCCCTCGAGGCCTAGAGTTTGACACCCCTGCTCTAGAGCAATGTGTATATCCTAACTGGGCCTTCCCGAAAGCAGAAAAGAAACCCAAACAGGACTCCAGTCAGCCATCAGGTGAAAAGGAGGAACCCAGACCCAGACCAGTGGTCATTCCATATGTTGAGGGAGTATCAGAGAAACTGAGATGTTTATTTTCTAAACATAACACCCCAGCACAGAAGATCAACATCATCAGGCCAGGATTCTGTGGTCTACACTCATCTCCAGGCCAGCGGTCACTCTTTCAGGGATGAAGATGTTCACATTCTGGACAGAAAGAAATGATGGTTTGAGAGAGGAGTAGTCAAGTCAAGTCAACTTTATTTATAGAGCACATTTAAAACAGAACCTGTTATCAAATTGATTAACAACAACAACAGTCAATGAGAGTAAAATTAAAGAGAAAAATATATATATACAATACACTAATAATAATAACTGAAGAATTAATAAAAACCATTTAAAACATAGGGTCACAGATAAAAAACAACAACATTAGATCAATTTTCACTGTGTGAAATGCCTGCGAGAACAGGTGTGTTTTTAGCAGAGATTTGAAGTGAGGAAGGGAGGTGGCCTGCCTGATGTTGGGGGGCATGTTGTTCCAGAGTTTGGGGCCCATGACTGAAAAAGCCCGATCTCCTCTGAGCTTCAGTCTTGTTTTTGGAACAGCCAAAAGCAGCTGATCGGATGATTTCAGGGCCCGAGAGGGAACGTAAGGTTCCAGAAGCTCAGAGAGGTAAAGGGGTGCAAGGCCATTTAAGCATTTGAAGGTCAACAGAAGAATTTTAAAGACTATCCTCGTACAAACAGGGAGCCAGTGAAGGGAGGACAGAACTGGAGTAATATGTTCAAACCTACGAGTTCCGGTTAAAATCCAAGCAGCAGCATTCTGGACGAGTTGAAGACGTGAGATGGAGGCCTGGCTGATCCCAGCATAGAGTGCATTGCAATAGTCCAATCGGGTCGTGACAAAGGCGTGGACTAGTTTCTCAAGGTCAGGTCTGGACAATACTGGCTTGAGCTTAGCTACTTGTTTGAGTTGGAAGAAGCTTTTTTGCAGAACAGAGTTGATTTGTTTGTCAAACTTGAAGTCAGAGTCTAAAACCATCCCGAGATTTTTACCAGACTGCTTCAGATATGGCTGAAGAGAGTCCAGGTTGACAGGATCAGTGGCGGCAGTTGAGCTAGGTTTAAAGACAATGACTTCAGTCTTCTCATTGTTAAAACTTAAGAAATTTGAAGCCATTCAGGCCTTAATGTCGTCCAGACATTTTAACAGAGGGTGAATGGAGCAAACACTTGCTGGTTTCACAGGCAAGTAGATCTGGCTGTCATCAGCATAGCAATGGAATGAAAGACCATGTTTCCTCAGGATGGACCCCAGTGGGAGCAAATAAAGTGAGAACAGAAGGGGTCCAAGAATCAAACCCTGTGGGACCCCACATGAAAGAGGTAATGAGGCGGATACATTGTTACCAACCTTGACACAGAAGCTCCTGGCAGTCAGGTATGAGCGGAACCATTCTAATGCAGCACCTGTGATCCCAACCCACTGTTCCAGCCGTGATATAAGGATACTGTGGTCAACGGTATCAAAAGCAGCAGTAAGGTCCAGGAGCACAAGTACTACAAATTGACCAGAATCATTTGATATCATAATATCGTTACAAACCCTTACTAATGCTGTTTCAGTGCTGTGGAGTTGCTTAAAACCAGATTGAAAAATCTCGAAGATTCTGTTCTCATTCAAAAACTTGTTTAATT
>NC_056513.1:33603935-33609026 GCF_014905685.2 Nematolebias whitei | reverse complement strand
ACCATTAGTGAAAAGGCCAGACTTCAGGGGTATCTGAGGCAGGCTTGAAACACAAGAGTCAGGGTGGCTTCTGGGTAATACCAGATGGCTAGGCCTCAGACTGACGAAGCCTCTTGGATGAGGGGCAAAACGTTTCTTTTTAACAAAAAAACGAAGTCCAGATGACATGATTCAACCTTTTTTGTTGTATGAAGACAGCTGAGCAAGGGAAAAGACAGAGGGGTCAGTTGTGGACTGGGGGATGGATGACCTAATCAACTCTACCTTATCAGCAAAGTATCTGGTAAAGTTGTTGCGGATGTCAACAGAGGCCTCCATGCTGGCAGACCGAGGCACGTTTAAAATGGAATTTATGGTGTTAAAAAGAACTCGGGGATTATGACTGTTTGAAGCAATGATTTGGGAGAAGTATTTGTTCTTTTCAGATTTAACGATGCTCTGATAATCTTTCAAACATGTTTTTAACATAATAAAAGAAACATGTACAGTAATTTGTCCTTTTCCACTTGCGTTCAGCTCTCCTGCATAGACGTTTGGCTGCTTAAGTGGTTGCATTCAACCAGGGGTGTGGTGCCTGCTTTGGTCGCCTGATTTTTAGCGGGGCCACGAGGTCTAAAATCTTAGAGCAGGTCGCATCATGCCTACTGAGCAGCTCCTGCGTACTAATACAGGCAGAGGTTTCAGGGACTGAAGCAGCATCAGTAATGAATGCAGAGGGAAAAAAAGCAGCGGTTGAAGAGTTAAATATCTGACAACTCTTGGCTGGAGCGGGGGATTTAGACTCATGAATAACAGAGGTTTTGAATTAAATGGGTTTGTGATCTGAAACAATAGCATCCCCTATTTCCAGATTAACCACAGACAATCTGTGAGACAGAACTAAATCAAGTGTATGGCCCTGTTGATGAGTTAGACCAACAACATTTTTGCACAAGGTTGAAAGATTGTAACAGATTTTGAAACTCCTGCACCAAAGGCTTGTCAGGACAGCAAACGTGTACATTAAAGTCTCCCAGAATCAAGACCCTGTCGTAATTGAGCCGTATTCCAGTCAGAAAGTCAGAAAATTCACTTATGAAGTTTTTGTTGTACGAGGGTGGTCTGTAGATCAGGCTGCACAGTGTTGGGTTGGAGCGGCCCAGCTCAAAATACAGCAGTTCAAAACTCTGAAAAGCTACAGTCTGTAGCTGTCTGCAGTTTCAGAGCTTTTTTAAAAACTGTTAATAATCCACCACCCCTACCAGAATTCCTTGGAGCATTAAAAAAGGCACAATCCACCAGCAAAAGTTCAGAAAAAACACTTAACTCACCAGGGACGAGCCAGGTCTCTGTAACAAACATGAAGTCCAGTCCATTGGAGCAGAAAAAGTTGTTTAACCTTCCTAGCGGGGCGAGATCCCGCACGCACTTATGATGTGAACGGGTCAGTTGTGACCCGTCTTAAATCAGCCAAAAAATGCCCTCAAAACAGTGTTTTTTTAAGAAGTATAAGAACACATCTCTAAAATAAATTTGTCTTATTATTTTGTTATTTTAATATTATTAACCATAGTAACATTTATAGTGTTAAGGGTAAGTTTTGACCCATGTATATTTACGTCAA
This sequence comes from Nematolebias whitei, assembly GCF_014905685.2. NCBI lineage: Eukaryota > Metazoa > Chordata > Actinopteri > Cyprinodontiformes > Rivulidae > Nematolebias > Nematolebias whitei. The sequence continues at coordinate 33,607,423 of NC_056513.1, read as the reverse complement.
AAAAAGGAAGAAACATTTCTTTTCAAACATTGAACTTTAATACCAATATAAAATAAAAAGCAGAACAAGTAATAATACAAAATACAGATTCAGAAAGACAAGAAAAAATCAAAATGAAATAAATACTCTTCTAGTTACAAACATGCTCTTTCTAGTTTCTTTCTGTCTTTCATGCATGCGTATGAACTTGCGTATGAACTTGCGTTGTGTTCAGATGCATGTGTTGCAAAAAGTGGCAGTTTTCGTATGTTCTTTGCGTATGTATTTTCTGCAGTCAAGGCACAATGTGTTTGTTTTCCGGTCTTTATTGCTTGGGCACACCTTACACCTCTTTCGTTTTGAAGCAGGTGGAGTTGTGGGTGTGGTCGATGTTGAAGCCCGGCTGCCTGAAGGGCGTGTTGTCACTGATGCACTTTGTGCAGCTGATGATGTGGTTGGAGTGGTGCTCCGGAGCTGTCTGACAACGTTTGCAGTGGCTGGGTCTTGGGGTATCCGTTCCCTTCTCTCAATGTATGGCTTGATCAACAAATTTCCTAGCTCCTGAAGGAACAATCTCCGCTTGTGTTTTTTTTTGGCGTTCCACTCCAAGTCAATCTGGGTCCACAAGACAAATGCATTGTATGCAGACACATCTAGGATGTTGTAAAATACAACCATTGGCCATCTCCTGGTCATTCGCTGGCAAGTGTAGGTGGCAGTCAGCTTGTCCAGGGTGTCCACTCCTCCTTTGTTTTTATTGTAGTCCAGGATGATTTCAGGCTTTTTGTCACTTCTTGTTGACACAGCTGCATCTTTGTGAAGAGTGGACATAAGTACCACACTCCGGTTCTTTTTGGGACAGTATGAAACAACACTGGTGGTTTCTGTAAAAGCAAATTTTGAAGACAGTGGAGCCCTGTCTTTCACCTGCAAAATTTCAAGGGGCAGCTCAGGTTTGTTTTTTCTTATTGTGCCCACCATGGTAAGTTTCCTCTTGAGAAGTTCTTGTCCAAGATCATAGCTGGTGAAGAAATTGTCACACGTGATATTGTGACCCCGCAGTCCAGTAGTCATTTCAAGGATTACCCGTTTTCCTTGATTCTTCTCAGGGATGCCAGCTGCAAGTTTGCCTGTGTAAATCTGTAAATTCCAGGCATAGCTGGTTTTCGCATCACAGGCTGCCCAGATTTTTATGCCATATTTGCCTGGCTTACTGGGCATGTATTGCCGGAAGGGGCATTTTCCACGGAAAGGGAGAAGACGCTCATCCACTGTCACCTCTGGTCCTGGGTTGAACATCAGTGGAAGGAGCTTCACCCATCTATTCCAGACGTCTTTGATGGGAGCAAGCTTGTCAGACCGTGCTCTAGTATCTCTGTTGTCAAATCTGAGGACTCTTGAGATCATTTGAAAGGTCTGAAGTGACATTGTTGCGCGGAAAATACTCCTGCCTGTGGACACATCCCAGAGACTAGTAAGGGCCTCATTGCTGGATCTGTACACGCCAGCGAGAAGAAGAACACCAATAAAAGCATCCAGGCACTCCTCATCAATGTCCTTCCAAGTGTCACCGTGAACTTTTTTCCCTTAGAGGTTTGTCATAGCAATGATGACTTTCTTTAGTGACAATGGCATAAACAAATCAAAGCATGTCTTGATGTCACTTACTCGTGTCACAGCAAACCTTGTAATCCCAGGGGTCATCTTCATAACATTTTCAGCAGCTTCCCTGCCATGTGAAACAGGAGGAATTGCACTCCAAGTGATGTTACCCTTTTTGGATTTATAGGTTTCAGTTACTGGAGCAGCTTCAGCACCTGTGCCCTCCTCATCCGACGAGTCTGTGTACTCTGATTCATATTCAGTAGCATCGTCCTCCTCAGAAACTGGCTCATCTGTGTCACTAGGTGTGTCCTCTGCATCATTTTCAGCAAGGATGTGATCTAGAGCTTCTTGTACTGTGAATCTTCTCTTCATTTTGGTATGCAGCCAAGCTCTAGGTAAAATGGAGTGTCTGTTTCTACATGTCTCTACATGCCCATGTAGAGACACACCCAGGTGCCTGAGTTTTCATCACTCTACATGTCCTTCTCAAAAAATTAGCATATTGTGATAAAGGTCATTATTTTCCATAATGTAATGATAAAAATGAAACTTTCATATATTTCAAATTCATTGCACACCAACTGAAATATTTCAGGTCTTTAATTGTTTTAACACTGATGATTATGGCATACAGCTCATGAAAACCCAAAATGCCTGTCCCAAAAAATTAGCATATTTCATCCCACCAATGAAAGACAAGTGTTTTTAATACAAAAAACGCCAACCTTCAAATAATCATGTTCAGTTATGCACTCAATACTTGGTCGGGAATCCTTTTGCATGAATGACTGCTTCAATGCGGCGTGGCATGGAGGCAATCAGCCTGTGGCACTGCTGAGGTGTTATGGAGGCCCAGGATGCTTCGATAGCGGCCTTAAGCTCATCCAGAGTGTTGGGTCTTGCGTCTCTCAACTTTCTCTTCACGATATCCCACAGGTTCTCTATGGGGTTCAGGTCAGGAGAGTTGGCAGGCCAATTGAGCACAGTAATACCATGGTCAGTAAACCATTTACCAGTGGTTTTGGCACTGTGAGCAGGTGCCAGGTCATGCTGAAAAATGAAATCTTCATCTCCATAAAGCTTTTCAGCAGATGGAAGCATGAAGTGCTCCAAAATCTCCTGATAGCTAGCTGCATTGACCCTACGTTTGATAAAACACAGTGGACCAACACCAGCAGCTGACATGGCACCCCAGTGACTGTGGAAACTTGACACTGGACCTCAAGCAATGTGAATTCTGTGTCTCCTCTCTTCCTCCATACTCTGGGACCTTGATTTCCAAAGGAAATGCACAATTTACTGTAATCAGAGAACATAACTTTGGACCACTCAGTAGCAGTCCCAGGTGAGATGCTTCTGACGCAGTCTCTTGTTCAAGAGTGGCTTGACCTGGGGAATGTGGCACCTGTAGCCCATTTCCTGCACACGCCTGTGCACGGTGGCTCTGGATGTTTCTACTCCAGACTCAGTCCACTGCTTCCGCAGGTCCCCCAAGGTCTGGAATCGGCCCTTCTCCACAATCCTCCTCAGGGTCCGGTCACCTCTTCTCGTTGTGCAGCGTTTTCTGCCACACTTTTCCCTTCCCACAGACTTCCCACTGAGGTGCCTTGATACAGCACTCTGGGAACAGCCTATTCGTTCAGCAATTTCTGTCCGTGTCTTACCCTCTTGATTGAGGGTGTCAATGATGGTCTTCTGGACAGCAGTCAGGTCGACAGTCTTACCCATGATTGCGGTTTTGAGTAATGAACAAGGCTGGGAGTTTTTAAAAGCCTCAGGAATCTTTTGCAGGTGTTTAGAGTTATGTCGTTGATTCAGATGGTTAGGTTAATAGCTTGTTTAGAGAACCTTTTCATGATATGCTAATTTTTTGGGACAGGCATTTTGGGTTTTCATGAGCTGTA
>NC_056513.1:33579473-33603835 GCF_014905685.2 Nematolebias whitei | reverse complement strand
TTAAAAACGATTTAAACACATCACACATTTACAATAATTGGCAGATTGATTACAATAACACAGCTTAATTAATGAGCTTTACAATGAGAAAATCATACGGCCATGATTTCCTCACCTGCAGCTTTTGAAACCAACAGACATTTCTGAAAATATCTGGATTAATTACTGGCAGATAGAAGAGTTTTAAAGATGGGAAATGAAGGAGTTTAAATGGAGAGGAAAAGATGGATGAAGATGTAGGTCTGTAGACCAGAACGACACGCTCCCTTGAAGCGCAGCTTAATCCACGGTACACTAGTAGTTGAAGATCAACTCTTTTACCTTTCTGAAGATATTTCAGTTCCGGCGTAAAGTTCCACTTCAAGCCACCTTTCAGCGTCTCCGTAAGAACAGCTGTGTCCTCAGGAGTCGTGAGATCATCACAGAACAGACTTCTTCATTGTTCAGAGCGTTCGTCGGGTAGCCACAGCGAGACGTCGTGGCATCGACGGACTCTGGTCATTCCATTAGAAACTGCTCGAACTTCTGTTCTTCTGAACTTCTCGTTCGAGGTTCTCCCTGGAATGTTGTTCAGCTTGGAACTCTTGTTCTGCTTGGAGCTAGGAAGTGTTGACCCTTTTAAAGAGGTCACTTCCGGTTCCTCTGAGAACTTCCTGATTGGTTGAAAGAACCAACAGGGGTGTGGTCTTAGTGACGTAAGAGGGTCATTAAAAGTCAAGGAGAAAGCGTAGATGTTTAAGAACAGACAGAAAGATGTTTTGAAGAACCGAGACTTTTAGGAGCCAGTCTTCCTTCTATCTGTCTGATAGAGATAAACATGACATTTCTTTCCAATAAACATGTTTTTGACCGTTCCTTCACTTTTGACCGATATCACAACTTGCTCATTTCAGACAGAAGATCAAAAAATGCATAATTACTCTTGTAACAAACATTAGCTTGATTTCTACTTTGAATGAGGATTAAAAATCATTTATACTGTTTCACAGTTGATTTAAAATGGGTAGTTCACTTCAACATTTAAAAATGATTTGAACTAATCACACTTTGATTATCAAGATATTGTAAAATAGTAATGATAATAAAAAAGAGAGTGTTCTTTCAATTGATTAGTGCAGGATACAATTAGAAAGTCTCTGGATGAGCTTAATTTGTATTTCTGGATACAAATCAATGAAATAACAGTTCTTGTTCCAGGAAGGCCCTCAGGGCCAGATTTTGACCTGAGGCTTAGCTCACTACATATGTGTTGCTTACATAGTAACAAGTTGATCATACCATATTCAATTCAATTCAAACTTTATTTATGCAGGTTAATCTCATTGAGCCTCGAGGACTCATTTACAAGAGGGACCTGTTTTAAACAAAGAACACAGATGACAGCAGTAAAATGAAAAGTAAATGGAAGGAATTATATTTAAAAAAAACTAAACAAAAACAGCTACATTATAAAGTGATGTAAAAATACTAAAAACAGTAACATGTCTACTGTAGATTTTCCCATAAATTTAGCAGTTGTTTTAAGCCACTTAGAGAGGTCAACATTGAGAGCTTCAGATTTTTTTGCAAGATATTCCAGGAAACAGGAGTTGAGTAGTACACATGAACTCAGCCCACATTTTGAAATGTCACCCATTTATTTTGAAGGGACAGTTCAGATCTTTTAATGTGGAGTTCTGTGGAAAGGTTAAACTAATCCTGTGGCTTTAATCATTAGCGTAATAATTCATTGAAAACCTAAGACAAATAATAAAAATGTATTTCTTATCCATCCATCCATCCATCCTTTTTACCCACTTCTTCTTTTCTGGGTCCTGGGAGTCACTGGAGCCCGTATCGAGCAGTCACTGTATGAGAGGCAGGGGACACCCTGGACTGGTCTCCAGTCCATCATAGGAACACATAGAGACAATTCAATTTCAATTCAGTTCAGGTTATTTATATAGTGCCAAGTCACAACAGAAGTCAAACAACCATTCACTCTCTCACTCATACCTAGAGACATCAAATTATCAACCAGTCTAATGTGGGGCAGTGGTGGCGCTGAGGTTAGAGACGGTGGGCCTGTGATCGGAAGGTTGCTGGTTCGACTCTGGACTGACAACATGAAAATGTGTGTGGGAAAGGTAAAACGCCCACACCTGCCTCCACCCTTATTTGCTCTATTCTGGGCCCTTAAACCCCGCACACACACCATCTGCTCATCCGGGCACCCTAGATAGCAGCTCTCTGCTCCACACAGAGGGCTGTGGTAGCTCGGTGGTCTGTGGTTGTGTCCTAAAGGGCATCTGGTATAAAAACAATTGCCAGGTCTTTGTGCAAGTTAGTTCACTGTGGTGACCCCTGAAGACGGGAGCAGCTGAAAAAAAAAAAATCAGGCTAACATGCATGTTTTTGGTCTGTGGGAGGAAACCAGAGTACAGTACCTGGAGAAAACCCACACATGCATGGAGAGAACATGCAAACTCCACCCAGAAAGATGCCCGGCTGGGATTTGATCCAGTGACCTTCTCGCTGCGAGGCAACAGCTCTATGAACTGTTACAGCATGCCTCATATTTTTCATCATCATTCACTGTTTTCATGGCCCTGCTGACGTCTACATTGTGATGCTGCCACCACAGTATTTGAGTGTTTTTCTGGTATCTTGAAATGTTTTGCATCAATCAGTCACAGGACCCAGGTGTGTCTAACTGTCCATGTGGGGTCATGTTACACAGCAGCTGCGTAAAAAGTGGAATCTGTAGCCGACTTGTCGGAGGACTATTTGAATTTTATGAGCGTCAAGTTGTTTTAACGGTTTGATAAAATAACACAAGGTTATTGTGTTACTGTGAGGGTTTGTGTTTCCTGTTTGCAGGTGCGTGTTTGGGAGCTGCTGCCTCATGGCCATCATTTGCTGCAGATCATGAAGGAGCACAAAGCCACCGTGTCGTGCATCAAAATTAAGAGTAACGACAAGGAGTGTGTGTCAGCCAGCTCTGATGGAGCCTGTGTCATCTGGGACTTATTGTGGGTCATCCCCCTGCAGAGTGTAACACACACACAGCTCACATGTTTAAATGTTTCTCCAATTATTTTTTTTAAAAGCCATGAATCTAAAAAAAACGTTGGTTACATACTGTAACCCCAGATTCTATGAGTATAGGCATAGCCCTTTAAGGCTGTCGCTGATGGGTTTATCCCGATATGCGAAGCATTGCACTGAAAAATTGAGTCCACGCCCACCTGCTGTGTGGGCCCCACCCGGTCCGTATAAATTACGTTAAGAGCGGGTAATCGGCTCCCAAATAGCTTTTTTCTTCAGCCATTTAGGAGCCAGTGAGGCCCGACACTTAAAGGGCTACACCTATACTCATAGAATCTGGGGTTACAGTACGTAACCAACATTCTATTTCGTATAGGCTTCGCCCTTTAAGGCTGTCGCTGATGGGTTAAGGGCGAAGCGGATGTTGTCCTCGCCTCACTGGGTCCATTCGAACACCGTATGAAGCAGAAGCTTGCCCAGAAAACGTCTTGTCACTCAGCTCCCCATGTGCGAAATTACACATTGCGTAATTATGTGTGCCATGCACAGACGCATGTTGTGTAACTATGCGTTCTGAATGCATGAACGCCCCGGAAAACTTCAACGGGGAGGGAAAAAAGCTGAAATGAGCCATGAACCAACCGGTTTATGGCTGAACAGTATGAACAGATTAATAATAACAGGAGAGCTGATTATTAATCAAATGAACTGATTGGTAACAATAGTTGTGAACTGATTAGTGACAATAGACCCAAAATAACAATCACAACTTGTGATTGATAACAACATCTCACACTGTAATGCATGTAGACAGATGTGAGTAAAACGGAGTTCCATGAAACAACAATATTCATTCTGTAAACACTAATGACAGAATGTGTCATGGGACGAGCCGTCACATCACGTAGATAAAAGCGAATGAATGAGCAGGGTGTTGACCACGCGGCCGCAGTGCAAATGTCCTGCATTGTCATACCATTATGCAAAGCAGTCGAAGATGCGATACCTCTGGTCGAGTGTGCTCTGAGGTTGACAGGAGGCTCTAAATCTGATGCTCTGCAGGCTTCAGAAATGGCCTCACACAACCAATGTGACAAGCACGGGTGGATAACGGGCGACCTGCAGATGCATCTCTATAATGCACAAACAAATGTTGAGTTTGACGCATTGCAGCTGTGCGCGCTATGTAACACGTCAACGCCCGCACCGGACAGAGAAGATGGAAAAATGCTTCTTCTTCTGATTCTGATCTGTGTGTGTGTGTGTGGGGGGGGGGACCCCTTCAACAATATCGCTCTTGATTTAAAAGAAACGCTTCATCAGCGGATGATTAAAAACTGTTCTGTCTCCGAACCCTTCGTGGCAGGAAGAGATGGCTGCAGCGTACGTTTTAATCGTGCTGGACGCCAAATTTCTGCCCATCAGCTGTTGTAGAAAGGACAGCATGCCACCTAGTGGACATGAGGTGGCCTCTACACCTTTCTCTGTACACCAGCGCTGAAAAGCTGTGCGCTTTTATGTGTACAGCACTGTGGTAGATGCAGTACGTGAAACCTGAATTGTGCGCACTGCATCCTGTGGGAGACCCATCCTCTCTCAGCGGATCCGCTCAGCGGCCAGACCACAGGCACTGGCCTATTTCTGGGTAACTTCTGATCGCTCCTCCTGCCTGGAGGAGAGCGTCCTCCCTCCACGGCAGTTTCCACAGGCACCCCAACAACAGGCGTTGCAGGACTGGGAACCATGGTGCGTTCACGCGTTCCGGGGCCACCAGGAGAGCTGTCAGTCCCTCCTCCTGAACTCGGTTCAGGAACCGTAAAATCAGAGGAGGTGGAGGAAAACGCGTACAGAAGCATTTTGGGCCATGGGCTGTGGGCAAACGCATCCACCCCCAGCGGTGGTTCGTCTCGTGGGCTCAGAGAAAACCATAATTGACACTGAGCGTTTTCTCGTGTCGCAAATAGGCCCACAGCTGCTATTTCAGTCTGAGTCAAAATGCTCCGTCAGAGGATGATTAAAGATTGTTCTGTCTCCGACAACTTTGAGACAAGAAGAAAACATGGCTGCAACATACGATAATCATGCTGAACGCCAGATTTCTGTCTATCGACTGCTGCAGAAAAGAACAGCATGTCGTCCAGTGGACATGAAGTGGCCTCTACACCTTCTCTGTACACCTTTTACAAAACGTTTCATCAGCGGATGATTAAAACTGTTCTGTCTCGAAAATTTCGTGACAGGAAGAGATGGTCGCAGTGAACGTTTTACTCGAGCTGAACGCCAGATCTCTGTCCATCATTTGCTGCAGAAAGGACGGCACACCAACTAGTGAACATGAAATGGCCTCTACACCCTTCTCTGTACAGTAGCTCTGAAAATCTGACCACTTGATGTGAACAACGCTGTGGTGGTTGCAGCACGTGAATCCTGAATCGTACGCACTACATCTTGAGAGAGATCCGTCCTCTCAAAAAGATCCGCACAAAGACCAGACCACAGGTGCTGGCCTATTCTGATTAACTCCTGATCGCTCCTCCCGCCTGGAGGAGAGTGACCTCCCTCCACGGCAGGTTCCACGAGCGCCCCGATAACAAGTGTCGTAGGACTGGGAACTATGATGCGTTCACGCACTTGGGACAGAGGAGCTGTCAGTCCCTCCTCCTGAGCTCGGTTCAGAAAACCGTGATATCAGAGGGAGAGAGGGAGGTGAAGAAGCATTACGACCACAGGCTGCGAGCAAACACCTCCACCCCTAGCGGTGGATCGTCCCGTGGCTCCATGATAATTATAGTTGACATTGAGCGTTCTCTCGTGTTGCAACAGGTCCACAGCCGCTCGCAGGATTTCTGCCGCATCTGAGCCATAGCTCTGGATGGAAGGTCCCCGGTCCCCGTGCCACAAAGGACCATCTTTGGACATCACATCTGTCCCCTGTTCAGAACACAGGAGATGTACCCTACTCCAATGGAGAGCAGATTGGGTGTGCCCCACACAGCATCTGTTTCACAATGTGGCACATGGGTTGAGCGCATACATCTCCTACCAGTTATGTATGCAACGGTCATTTGCTGTCTGTGTGAATCTAAAACCCTGATGATTCTGCAGCACAGAGGCAAAGTGTTGAATCACATTCAAAACCCCGTGCGACACTCCAAAAACATTTAAATGAGCTGCTGTGTGGAGAACCACAGCGCCCCCACAGCTCATTAAATGTGTGTGCCTCTGTGAAGTCTGACATGTGTGACGTAGGTCTGCTGACGGAAAACAGCTGATATCACTCAACCGGTTCACGTGAGTTGCACTGCTGCCACCTGTCTGTACAAACTGCTCAGCTGCAGCAGATGTCCAGATAAAGCAGAATTCTCCTCCCTGCTCTGTGCGGTGGCTGCAGAGTGGCTCAGGCGCATTAATGGAATGTTGTTTCTCACAGTTCAAAATTGACAAATCTAGAATAAATCTCATCTTTCCGGTTCGTTTGGACCAGGGAGTGACGAGAGAGGAACCCTGTGTTTTCCTCTCCTTCTGAGACTCTGGAAATTACATTTTAATCAGAATTTCCTGAGCTTCTGCGAGAGGGGACGAGATCTGTTCTAGAAATGACAGAAAATGTCACTAGAGTTCCTCCGCACTGGGGTTTGAGCTGTATTGCAGCGTGAATCCCCTGATGAAAACGGTTCGCCTATCCGTCTGGAGCGCGCGCTGATTGCCACTCGTTTATAAAGTTATAAAGCGGGCACGCGTTTATGCTGTGAACTCAAATGCATGCTGATGTGAGCTGGTGCGCGCTGAAGGAGAAAGAAAAAACACGCGCCCCCGAGCATGCAAATCGTTTGTGCGTTTGCTGATGCTGTGAGACGCAGCTCATCCGTGCTGTGCTCACGTTGTGTGCCGCTGCTCTGTGTAAACGCTCGGGGAGCGATTGCACGTATGAGCCGACGTGCCCTGAAGAGTCGTGTGTGCGCGCCCTCATTCATGCGATGTCTTAAGTGAGGATTGCCGCGGGAGCGCGCGTTTGACGCTGGTGTGGTCAGGAAGCAGCGCGCGACATCGGTGGGGCGAGGTTACCACTGGGCTCGTTATGCAGAACACGTTCATTCTTGGCTGCGAATCACGTGAGCTTTTGAGTGATTCCACAAGCTGCAGTATTAATTCAGAAAACCTTCTTCGAGGATGAAGGAGCGGAGCCGCTGTGAGACTTGTGAAACTGTTGATGCCGCGGGAGCGCGCGTTTGACACCACTGCGATGGAAACGCGTGTCGCTCCTGCCGAGAGCGAGATACGTTACTGGGCTCGTACCGCGGTCTCACGTTTACATTGACGTGAATGGCGGGTGCTGAGAGCTGCGTGCACGCTTTCATAACGCAGTGCCTTATAGGTGAAGGCTGCTCGTGCCACGGGAGCGCGTGTTGGCACTGCCGGCAGTGACGGAAACAACCTTAAAAGGCTCATTCGTGATGAGAGTGTGTGATGGGGCTGCTGTCAGATCATCCGTGCTGACAGCCTGGCTAAAAGACACTTCATCATAAAATGATGTTTATTCCCACATCGTGTAATCTACACACATCTAGCAAACCGACACCTGGATATATTCCACTGAGCTCCGTGGTTTGTTGTCCTAGAAGGCCCCCTGTTGGCGGAGTCTGGGAAAAGTTGAACTTCCGGATGTTGGGGACGTCTGACGGGAGGGACTGGCGTAGCAGAGCTGGGGAGGCGTTGTGCAGCCGTGGAGCATCTTGAAATGATCTCTCGCTGATGAAGGCCTTCCAACAAAAGGCTTTTGCAGCTCCCCTGAGAGGAAGATGGAGTGACGAGCCAGGAGAACCTCTGGGACCTCGTTCTCCGGCTGCGATGCGGGCCGGAAGACAGCAAAAGAGGCGCACCGGTTGGGGATGACGTCAGCTGCCCTGCAGACAGAGCGTACTGCAGGGGCCGATAGCGCCGTTAGCAAACAGCCGTGACGAGAGCGGAGCGAGCCGAAGGTCAGAGGGCCCACCGTCTCTTCCCGCCTCTGAACGTGTACTCCAACAGCGTAACGTGTTGTTCACTGCGGCCGTCTGGAACGCATGCTGGTGAGCTCAGTTGGAGAGCGGTGTCACCGTCTGGGTTACGCTAACCGGAGGCACGGGATGCTGGTCCACCTGGACATTTGCTCTGATGAAGCCTCCGTCAGGCTCGGCTCCAGGGGGCACTGAGGGAATTTCCGCTCGGTGAACCCCTGCTCTGGAGATGGGCGCGGACTGTGGAGACCGGCCCCCCAATCTACCAGGAAAGCCGGCTGTGGCCTCGCCCGTAGGATGTCCTGTTGGTAAATCGAGGCCAGATGGATCAGGACGGTGAGCCGGAAAGGAGCCTAGAAAAAAATCTTCCTGCCAGATCATCCGAACTGGCGGGAAAGGCGCGGGACGTAAAAAAGGGTCCCTTCATGCCAGCGACTCCTGGATTACGCTGGGCAACCCCAGAGGGTGCCGTCGGCCGGGAGCAGTGTGATCGCCGATGCGAAACGAGGTGTGATGAGGTGAGCATTCGCTCAGCCCCCCCTCCACCGACACTACGCTCTCCAGCAGGGAATGAGCAGCGGGAGGCTGCAGCTGACGTGGCCTGTCCCGGAGGAACCATCCGATTCGCTCCGAGGGTCGTTGATAAGAGGAAAATTACAAGATGGCGTTGTCCAGCGTGTAGCGACCTGTCACTGAGAAATACTCCTCGGCGCTTACCTTGAAACAAGACTGCTCGTCAGCTTCTCCTCGGGGAGGAGAGCTCACCGGGACAACCGGAGGTCGACGTGACGGGCCAAGCATTCTTAACAAAGGTTGGTCATCTACACAACTTTCCTTCTTCGTTCTTCTGACAGTGCTATTAGCTTGCTGAAGAAAAAATGGGAGCCGATTACCCGCTCTTAACGTAATTTATACGGATCGGGTGGGGCCCACACAGCAGGTGGGCATGGACTAAATTTTTCAGTGCAATGCTTCGCATATCGGGATAAACCCATCAGCGACAGCCTTAAAGGGCGAAGCCCATACGAAATAGAACAGCAGTCAGTAAAGCGAATCATGGGTGAAGTAAAAAATTACATTAATTATTTCTCAGCTTTATACCACAAGAACACATTTTTTCTTTAGCTTAACTGAGGTGAAGAAAAGTGTCACAGTGTGTTATCAAATGAGTTAATTTAAATGGTTTTTTTTAAACATCGTTTTGATGAGTGTCTACACACCAGAGAGGACGTGATAATAGATAATGTGACGTTGGAGAAGGCAAAAAATACCCACATTTAGATTTTTTGGATGTGTGAACTGTTAAAAATGTGTAGAGTTCAAGGGAGTAAACGTGTTTGCAAAACCTGGGGAAAATTTAGACGGCTCCAAAGTTAGTGTGTGGCATCATCACACTGTAATTCAAATTCAATTCAAATTCAAAAATACTTTATTGATCCCAGAGGGAAATTAAATTAAATTAAAGTAAAGTAAAGTAAATTAAACATTCACTCATAAAACCCTTAACATTCATTAAATGTGAACTAAGATTGGGTAAAAATAATTCAAAGTACCAAAATACCAATTCTGTTATAAAGTTCATCTTTCTTGACCTGTTTAATCTTTGAATAATGTCTCTATGAAGTTGTTTGTGCTCCAAAGAAGACTCGTTTATTTGCACAGACTATTGTTGCGCTCTTTCACAGGTTTATTGCAAATTTCTCCTGCATTGAACAATCTACCGTTCTTGATGCAGCAGCATTGGTCTGCTTTATATGGAAAGAGCAGTGAACTAAATATCTTGATGGAAACCAAAGAATGATGGCAAAATAGTAATGAGTGGTTCAGGGCTTATATTACTCCCATATAATCTGTTACTGTGGTCATATTTGTTCTTTAATATAATGTTTTCATCAAACACATTTTAACTAATCAGCTAAATAACTACTAAACTAATTTTTATGAATATTGATTGACATTCTGATGCATGCTCAATAATCCAGGTAGAAAAATCCAAAAAAATTCAATCTGGTCCTCTGGACATTAAAAAACAAAAACAAAACAAAGCAAAAAAATGTAGAAACGTTTCGTCTCTCATCCGAGAGACTTCCTCAGTCTGAGGTGCTGTATTCAGCTCAGTCTCTTAAATAGCACCTTCTCAGAGTGGATCAACCAGTTTGCTGCTGACAACCAAAACCAGCTGCTCACATGGTCAAGAAGGACCATCAGCCTAACAATGGATCATTAGCACACTGATGGCTGTTTACTATTCACAGGGGGTTGAGTGATACTAGCAATAACAGCATTGTAAGAGGGGGACAGTTGAACCCGGAGGCCTCCACCCCTGTTTAATGATGGACGATTTCTTTTCTCAATGATGGCCTCCTTCACACCTCTCTCAAACCATCGTTCCTCTCTGTCCAGGATATGAACATCTTCATCCCTGAAAGAGTGACCGCTGGCCTGGAGATGAGTGTAGACCGCAGAATCCTGGCCTGATGATGTTGATCTTCTATGCTGGGCCATCCTTTTGGCCAGTGGCTGTTTAGTTTCCCCGATGTAAGACTGATCACAGCCCTGCTGACACTGAACAGCATACACAATATTACTCTGTTTGTGTCGGGGGACTGGATCTTTGGGATGAACCAGTCTTTGCCGTAATGTATTTTGGGGTTTAAAAGCCACTGGGACGTTATGTTTAGAAAATAAACGTCTCAGTTTCTCTGATACTCCCTCAACATACGGAATGACCACTGGTCTAGGTTCCTCCTTTTCACCTGATGGCTGACTGGAGTCCTGTTTGGGTTTCTTCTCTGCTTTCAGGAAGGCCCAGTTAGGATATCCACATTGCTCTAGAACCTGTCTTGTGTAGGATTTCTCCTTCTGCCTGGCTCCTGAGTTAGTGGGGATGCTGTCTGCTCTGTGATACAGAGTCTGGATGACTCCTAACTTGTGCTCCAAAAGGTGATGGGAGTCAAACTGCAAATACTGGTCTGTGTGGATGGGTTTGCGGTACACCTCGGTTTGCAAATGTCCTCTATCAGAGACTGAGACCTCACAGTCCAAGAAAGCCAACCTGCCATTTTTTACATCTTCTCATGTGAACTTGATGTATTTATCCACAGAGGATGTGGTCGGTAAAATGTTGGACTTCCTGAGATTTAATTTTAACCCAGGTGTCGTCAACATACCTGAACCAATGACTTGGTGGTGTCCCTGAAAAAGACGTCAAGGCTCTCTTTTCTACCTCCTCCATGTACAGGTTGGCAACGGTAGGAGAAACTGGAGACCCCATAGCACACCCATGTTTCTGCCTATAATATTGCTCCCCATATGTGAAGTAGGTTGACTGCAGGCACAGTTTCAAGAGTTGACACAGTTGTTCTGTGGAAAGCGTGGTCCTACTGCTCAGAGTGGTGTCTGATTTTAATCTTAAACTGACCGCCTCTACTGCATCATCAACAGGAATGCACGTAAAGAGTGATGTGACATCAAAAGAGACCATTGTTTCATCAGTCTCCGTGATGACATCCCTGGACAGAGAGGAACGATGGTTTGAGAGAGGTGTAAAGGAGGCCATCTTTGTGAAAAGAAATCGTCCATCATTAAACGGGTGGAGGCCTCCGGGTTCAACTGTCCCCCTCTTACAATGCTGTTATGCTAGTATCACTCAACCCCCTGTGAATAGTAAACAGCCATCATTGTGCTAATGATCCATTGTTAAGCTGATGGTCCTTCTTGACCATGTGAGCAGCTGGCTTTGGTTGTCAGCAGCAAACTGGTTGATCCACTCTAAGAAGGTGCTATTTAAGAGACTGAGCTGAGTATAGCACCTCAGACTGAGGAAGTCTCTCAGATGAGAGACGAAACGTTTCTACATTTTTTTTGCTTTTTTTTTTTTTTTTTTTTTTGAATGTCCAGAGGACCAGATTGAACTTTTTTGGATTGACTGACATTGCATCCTGTCACACTAACTTGCTTATTATGGTCCAAATATCCAAAGCAGACCTACTTTTGAAATGCATTCTTCTATCTTCTTTTTATTTATTTATGTTTTTAGTCATTTTGTTCTTTATCATCTCTTCCAGGCAATTTGTAAGCCTCAGGATGATAATCGGCAACACACTTTTTCGGACCGTGTGCTATCATCCGGAGGAATACCAGATCATCACCAGTGGCACTGACAGAAAGGTATGCTTTTGTGTTGGGGCGCTTTTAAAATATTTGCAAAGCAACTTGCTAAAGAATACAATTTACCTAATTCATATCTCGTTATATTCCATAAATGTGATCTTTAAAATCTCTTTTTTTTTTATAGATTTTGTCAATAAAAATGTATCATGTACAAAAAATCTGGCACTCACCACTCGGTCTGGATGCATTATTATGCTGTTTTTGTCATTATAATCTCCATCAGTGAGCATTAGAGAAAAGCCAGTGTGTGTGGTTACAACAGCATGGAGGAGCACAGTAATAACCTTGCACAATCACAGCGCGATATTTGTTTCTTAGCTCAACATAATCAAGCCATTGCGCTGCCTACTATTGACCGGACCAAAACATTCTCTTTATTTAATGAGTCATTTTGATTATCTGAGCATTGCTGATTTACGTAAAGGTCGAAAGTTCACCCTGAGAGAATGAGTCACTCATCCCCTTTGATTGTGCACTTTACCCTCACCCCTTGAACATGCTACACCCATATTGCTGCCATCCCCACATGCTGAGAGGTGAGGACAAATTGTGCTGATTAACGCAGCACTGTGGATGTGAGCGGAGAGGGAGTGAGATGGAGGTATTCAGAGAAGGCGAGAGGGGAGGAGAGACGTGTGTGTTGTTGTTCATGCCTTCCTGTGGATGTGCCTGTGCCACCCAAGTGCCAGCCAGATCCACCATCTGCTCATTCCAAGACACTGGCGCTCAGTGTGAGACAACAAACAACACGCTCTCTTCTCTTCATTCTTAACCTCCCAGCCTGCCTCTGAGGCAAATCAGACAGTTAAGCAACAGAAATGAAGGAAATGGGAGAAAGGTGGTCAAAATGAGTGAATAGGATCACTGATGTTATAAAACTTACTAACCAATTTGATTGATAATTCAGTATTCTTCTGACTTTTGGAAAATGTCTTGTGAACCACTGGAAGGATTTTATTAACGTTCTTAGAAAGTAATTATTTGCTGTACATCTAAAATTCATTAACATTTGGACTCAACCGAGCTCAAGATGACCATCACAGCTAATCAACATTAGCCAATACAAAAATGGCTATACTGGAAATTTTACAGATATTGAGCTGAATTTGATATGGTAGTAGCAGAGAGTTATCCTTCACACATTTTCTTGAGCGCTATCACATCTTGTGAGATCTCACAAGATCACGTATGGTTTCATTTTCAAGGTATGAACAAAAATGGCTACAGTTCTTTTCCCTCTCAACATAAAATGATCTTTGTTTTAAACTCTAAAGCAGTTGACAATATGCATTATCTCAGCAAATGCTAGGCCTTGTATATGCACCTGCATTTACATGTATTTAACAGAAACAATTCAAAAGAATTTTTTTGTTTTTATTCACTTTTTATTGTATCGGTGTAAACGGCATGTCTCAATCAATCAGTCAATCAATCAATCAATCAGTCAATCAACTTTATTATACTCTTAGGTAGATTTGGTTACAGTGAGGTGAATCAGCTTTCTTGCCAGACAGGAAACAACATAGACACACAAAAAGTATAAAAATAAATATAGCATGATTCAAAAATGTTTAAAAAATGGCCCAGTGCTATGCTAAGTCAAATTTTGGAAGCTTATGGCAACAGGAACAAAACTGGTTTTATGCCGCTTAGTTTTACATCTGGGAATCAAATATGTGCGTCCCGACTGGAGGAGCCTGAACTCACAGTGCAGAGGGTGAGACACATCTCTTAAGATGGATGTGGATAACCTCTGCACCTTCTTGGAGTACAAGGATTCTGGACTTAGCTGCATCTCACTTCCTGGACCATTTGACTTTTTGGTTCAGGCAGTTCTTGTATTTCAGATTTAAAATACCAAACCAGGACACCAAACAGTAAGACAACCGATTCAATAAAAGCTTGATAAAATAAAGTCAACAAGGTTTTATCAATGTGGAGGGAAGAAAGTTTCCTGAGAACAAACAGGCACTGGTTCCCTTTCTTATAGACAGCCCACAGTTCAATGCCAAAGAGTCACATTTATAATTCTGTTACAGCCACATTCTTTTAAATTACACTTTCTAATTGTTTGGGAATTTAGGAAATTAGCTGTTCCAGTTTTGTAAGAAGAATTTGTGCTAATCCAGCTCCCTTGCAGGCTGTAGGAGTATTTGTAACATTCTTCTTTTGATGACGGGTCTCATATTATCGATGGGAAACAGGTTTGGACTGTAGCAGACCAATGAGGCAAGCACATTCTGTTTCTACAAAGCTACGTTGTAAGTTGCACAGAATTAGATGTTACTGCTACTTCTAGCTTCTAGTACTGTAGCCTCCATGCAACATGCTAATGTACATCAAAGTAGGATTTATTGACTGGTTTTATTCATCTGATTTAAACTGGGAACAGTGTCCTATTGGCTACGTGTAAAAACAAAAAACTTTGATAAACTCCATAAAATAAGACCTCTCTTATTTGTTAAGTAAATGGTACATAAACTGATGTGCCCACTTCTTTCAAACTTATTCCTTTCACAATTTGCAGTAAGGATGTAGATTTCAATGAAGACTCAAGAAAAAAAATGATTTAATGTTATTAATATACAAAATAAAAGTCTGGTGTGGCAACAAAACCAACAAAGTAATCAGAAACACCATGGAAAATTGAACAGGGTATGGAAGCACACTGGTAAAATGTTGAGTGGGGAATGATAGAAATGAACTGGGAACTGATGAGATAAGTAGAGACAGCTGGCTTAATTGTTATAGGGAACAGGTGTAGGTGGGCATGGCGGGACGAAGAAGCAGAGACCGAAGAAAAGTACTGGACGTGATGTGTTGGGTATTTTTCTCTGACCTATAAGGAAATAAATTCACAGAAGACAACGAAAATGAGTTTTAGCGCTCAGAGCTTTGCAATGGGGAGTCACACAACCTGACTATGTCAGAGTGAGCTCCGAAGCCAGGCTGTCTGAGTTTGCTATTTATTGAAGTAACAGTGGAAAACAAAAAACAACATGTCAGTTTCACATGAACAAAAACTTATCAGCGATGACGGTCGGAACATTCAGGAGATTGTGCCTGAACGAACAGTTTCCTGATAAACATATCCACTTGGTGTGATTCAGAGCTTCTTCGAACACAGCAAGATAAAAACTGAACCCAAATAAACTATTGTTCAGTACAAGCAGAAACAGTTTTAATATAGTGAGAAAGAAGATGTTTAAAATGATAAGATAGAAAACCTTTGTAGTGAACTTAATCTGGTGTCACGACTAAGCCTAAGGTCAAAATCCTTGACCTTAAGAACCTTGTGGGACAGAAACTGTCATTTTATTGATTTGAATCCAGAAATACAGGTTCACCCATCCTGAGACTTTCTTTCTTGAAGATTCAAGTGAAAGGAACACTCTCTTTTTATTATCATTACTATTTTACAAATGTTGATAATCAAAGTGTCTTAGTTCAAACCATTTTAGATGTTGCAGTGAACTAATCAATTTTATTAACTGTGTAATGATTTTTAAATTCTCATGCAAAGTTAGAATTCATGTTGAGGTCTGTTACAGATTTTTATGCATTTTCTGATTTTCTGTCTTTGAATGAGCAAGTGTAAGTTGGTCCAAGGTTGGAGTCAAACGCAAAACAAGTTGTTGGAACGAACTGTCATGTTTTTAGAATCCTCTCAGACGTAAATATAGAGGTTTTGGCACCTGTTTCTGAAATGCGCCAAAACAAAACTCTCTCTGTCTGTGAGAACATTTCTGATCTTTCCATAACAATTCTTGCTGCATTCTAACCTTTTACGTCACAAAACACACCCCGTCTGGTCGGTTCTGGCCAATGGGAGACTCCCGTATGAACCGGGAAAAGGGCTCTTTAAATTGTCGGTACTTCCTGGTCGGCTCAGCTCTGCTCGGGATCTGTAAACTACTCAGTTCTGCTGGAGTGCTGTGAGGGTTCCACTCGGTTCGGTTGAGTTCAGTTCTGTTCAGTTCTGTGCGGAGAAGCCCAGTTGTGGGAGACGGGAAGATCCTGACATGACAACAGAGCTCTTCCGAGTCATGGGAATATAACACTTTCCACTCGCCACTACTTCTGACGAGCTACAGCCATCCTAAGGAGACGCTGGACAGGTAGCGTTAACGGAACTCCATATCTGCTGATTAATCTCAGAAAGGTAATGAGTCAAGTTTCCTACCAAGCGTACCGAGGTGAGCTGGGTTCTGATGGAGAGTGTCGGTTCTGGTGAACACTTCCCCTCACATACCATCTTTACTCCCTTTAACTTCTTTCCCATCTTTAAACTTTTCTCTCAAGTAGAAATTCTTCCAGATATTTTAGAAATGTCTGTGTAAAGTGCTCATCCACATCCGTGTGGGTAAAAGATCATAATTGTACAGTTTTCATAAATGTCTGTGGTGAAGCAACGGAAAAATCATGGCCGTATGATTTTTCCTGATTGATTGCTTATGTTGTTATTTTCATAATTTGCCAAATTAATGTAAATGTTTGATGTTAAACTTTGATTCTGTAAATAAATGACCGCATTCATTTTGATGGGTCAAATATAAATGACGTCTCACGTTTGCATTTCATTAAATTCAATGCACGTTTTATTCAGTTCAGAAAAATGAGGAATCCGCGTTAATTGATGAATATATCTGAGCATCTGTTCATCTACACCTTTAACATTCCCTCCTGTTTATCATTTTAGACTAAAAAAAATCATAAAAGAAAAAATAAAAGTTGAGCTCTTTATGAACTCGCAAAATCAAAAACAGAAATTGAAAACACAGAAAAACTTTTTTTTTTTTTAATACACTATGGTAGGGCTGGAAAGAAGAGCAGGCATATCGTCTTGGTACTTTTTGTTACACATTTTCAGTACAAGAGTCATAGTGCATCTTTTACACAGCATCGTCATAGTTTAGGCTCACATTGTCATCTTGGGTCATCTTAGCTTGATGCAAATTGATAAGAACTCCTGTAAAAGCTTTCATCATCATGTGTTTCAACAATGGTACAATACAGGAGAAAAATACACAAAATATGAACAACACTGCAAAGATTGGAGTGAAAATTTTGAAGAGGAGATGCCACCAGGGCCCAGAGGTGAACCATGACCACAATTCGAAAGGCTCTGCTCCTTTGGTCCCGCTCTCAACATATCTCTTAAGGTCACTCAGGTCGTGTAGTGCATCGTGGATGTCTCCTCCGGAACCTGATTGGTCTGGTACATAGGTACAGCATGTCTCACCAATGATTTTGCACACGCCTCCTTGTGATGCAGTCAGCAGATCGAGGATGATTCGGTTCTGTAGGATTATTTGTCTCATGGCGCTCAGTTCATTCTGGGTTCCATTTGCCAGTTTGTAGGTGTCATTGATAAGGCAGAGGAGGGCATACCTGTTGATTTCAACATGAGCTCGTATTTCACCAACTCCTACCCATGGAAAGAGTCCTTGGAAGAACTTTTTTCCTCCGTTCCAGACCTTGAATTCCCATGAGATGCCGGTGTTGGTGGTAAGCCCTCCCCACCTGGTCACTTCTGGCATTGGAGAGCATCTCACCCTGCGAGCTGGAGGTGTTGGTGCTTCCCTTAGCACGATCATCGGGTTAGAAAAGGGGGACCAAAGCACAAAGACCCCCCCAATCACGTGGTAATGCTGTATAGGCTCTGTGTCCACATAAGAAATACCAGTCAGTTAACACACGAGAGCCTTTGTCACCTGTTACTGCAATGCTGCAGTGGGTGGTCTTCTGGCGTCCTCTTATTGGTAGGCTGATGTTGAAGGTCCATTGGTGGAGGAGGTCTGTGCAATTGGTGACAACGTCTAATTCAGTGCAATAGTGTCTGGGGATCCCCTGAATACTGACATAATAGCCTGCTTTGCAGAAAACACAATTCAGGTAATTAGGTTTACCTTTGTGTGACCAGTCAATATCACACAAGGTATACACCTTTTTACATAGATTCCAGGGCACCAAGCCTACAGGAGGGGTGCCATTGTTGAAAACACAGTATCCCAGGGTGCCTGTTGGCAAATATGTCAATGTGATCAGTTCAGGCAGTTTAATGGACATCTGGGGTAGGGGCATGACATCAGTGACGCTCCAATTTGACGTGAAGTTGTATCCCATAGTTACCATGGCTAGTTGTCTATGTAAGTCTGTGTGCATACCCTTCACCCCACTGGACAATGGCGTTATATAGTTTAGTTTTGCCCAGCTGCCTGTTCCTGGGTGGGTGCTCAGGCCATATAAACATGCTTGTTGAGCTGTAGACACAGCTGCAGGTCGCAAACCTGAATTGTGGGTGGCATAGGGCAGATGAGCACATACATAGCAACTAGTAGTATTTCCTTCATAAGTGGTTTTGTTCATCAGTTGCCACCATAGGTTGGTGCTGTAGTCATGAGGGTGTTCTAGATCAGGTTTCAGCAAATCAGTGAGGTCACCTCTGACTACGTGACATGCTATAGCCACAACACAACAGAGTCCACCTTACTTGTGATGCTCTCATCATTGCTAGGTGTACAGAAATGTTAGGAGCTCTGATGTGCCTATTCAGGGCATAGGGCTGGGGCAGATTGCTGCACACAGCGTTGGTTTCTTCACTGACGTTGAGACGACACACCCTAAACGGTGAGTCCCCTTTGTGGTCAGACTTTTTCAAACACCCTGGTCGATTAAGAGTAACACTTTCTGCAACTTTCAATGACTTAAGATGAATCCAACTGGGTCTTGGTATGGTCCCTCCCAACGTGGACTGGCCCACGTTTTCCTTTTGATGACCTTAATAAAGACCCAATCTCCTGGCTGGATTGGCGATGTTTCCTGTGGAAGAGAGGAATCAGGAGACAGTGAATTTGTCTTTGACACTTCTTTCTCTTTCAGTGTTTTGACCATGTAATCTGCTAATGTTTGCTCTTCTTCTGCCCTTTCTAGGTCAGGTGAGAACAAAGCCATTCTATATGGTCTGCCATGCATGATTTCAAAAGGGGTCAGACCATTTGGAGTTGGGGTGATTCTCATGCAAAGTTTTTTAAGTAGGCCTCTAATCTATACGTGGTGAAATGTTTCTGAATTAGAGTGATCATACCACCTGTTGAGGGCAGCACGGTGGCGCAACTGGTAGAGCTGCTGCCTCTCAGCGAGCAGGTCCCTGGTTCAAACCCCGGTCCAGGGACCTTTCTGGGTGGAGTTTGCATGTTCTCTCCGTGCATGCGTGGGTTTTCTCCGGGTACTCCGGTTTCCTCCCACAGACCAAAAACATGCATGTTAGGCTGATTGGTAACTCTAAATTGTCCCTAGGTGTGAGTGAGAAAGTGAATGGTTGTTTGTCTCGTTTGTCTCTATGTGGCCCTGTGATGGACTTGCGACTCGTCCAGGGTGTACCCCGCCCCTCGCACAGTGATTGCTGGACATGGGCACCGGCGACCCCCGTGACCCAAAAATGGAATAAGCGGGTACAGATAATGGATGGATGGATGGATACCACCTGTTGACACATGGCAACTGCCATGGGTTACTACAGCTGTTGCTTTAAATAAAGATTTAGGCAGTACAGGTTTATCATTGACATCCATCCATCCATCCATTTTCTTTACCCGCTTATTCCATTTTGGGTCACGGGGGTCGCTGGTGCCCATGTCCAGCAATCACTGTGCGAGGGGCGGGGTACACCCTGGACGGGTCGCAAGTCCATCACAGGGACACATAGAGACAAACGAGACAAACAACCATTCACTCTCTCACTCACACCTAGGGACAATTTAGAGTTACCAATCAGCCTAACATGCATGTTTTTGGTCTGTGGGAGGAAACAGGAGTACCCGGAGAAAACCCACACATGCACGGAGAGAATATGCAAACTCCACCCAGAAAGGCCCCTGGACCGGGGTTTGAACCAAGAACCTGCTCGCTGAGAGGCAGCAGCTCTACCAGTTGCGCCACCGTGCTGCCCTTATCATTGACATGATAAATTAATTCATCATTTAGTCTAGCTGAGCGAGGGGTGTGGCATGTGTTACTGGTCTGCCAGTAGAGGTCAGCAGTGTACTGGCTGTCTGTGTACACTTCTGCCAACTGATATGTACTTATAAGTGCTATAGTTTCAGTTGCCTGTACAGCTTTATAGATTTTTTTTTTAATTTATTTATGAAAATGCTTCTGTATGATAGATACCTCCCTCCTGTTGACACATGGCAAACACCATGGGTCATTTTTTTGTTTAATCTGAGCCTGAGGTATTGAGGTTAAATGTCATATATTTGAGCGACATAACTAGGTAGTGGGGAGGGCTAAATGTTTTTATTTCTTTTTTTAATTACCATAACAGTAAATAGCCATAACATTTAAAAAAACAAAGTCCATATTACTAATAATTAGTAAAGTCCTTTCTAAAAGATTAGAGAAAATAATTCCTCTCATTATTCATCCTGACCAAATTGGATTCATAAAAGGAAGACACTCGACCACAAACACACGCAGATTATATAATTTAATAGAGTTTTCATATAGTAAAAATATTGAAACAGCTATTTTGTCTTTGGACGCAGAAAAAGCATTTGATAGGGTAAACTGGAAATTTTTATTTGCTACCTTGGGTAAATTTGGTTTTGGGGACCATTTCATTAATTGGTTAAAAATATTATATAACTCACCAAGAGCATGTGTCAGGACAAATAATCAAATATCTTCAAGCTTCTGTTTACAGAGGGGGACCAGGCAGGGATGTCCACTTTCACCTGCGCTATTTGCTATTTTTATTGAACCTTTAGCAGCAGCAATAAGACAAACTGCTGATATTAAAGGTTTACTGTGTAGAAATATAGAACATAAAATTAGTCTTTATGCTGACGATGTTTTACTTTTTCTTCAGAACACAGAAAACTCAATATCTAATGTTATCAAATTAATAAACTCGTTCTCAAAAGTTTCTGATTATTCTTTAAATTGGTCAAAATCTACAGCTCTTCCAATAAACTGTGTGTTTAATACTTCTCTCAATGAACGGCTACAATCAGGTAACATCACATACTTGGGCATTAATATTTCTCCTAGATTGGAAGACTTAATAAAATTGAATCATATCCCAATTTTAAAGAACATTGAAGATGATCTTACTAGATGGAAATCTCTGCCCATATCACTTATGGGAAGAGTTGCCTCAGTAAAAATGATGGTCCTGCCGAGAATAAACTATTTATTCTCAATGATTCCAAATAAACCTTCAACTGAATGGTTTAAGTCACTGGACTCTTTGATATCTAAATTCCTTTGGAAAAACAAAACTCCACGTATTAGCTTAAAAGCATTACAGAAATCTAAAGATACCGGAGGATTAGAACTTCAAAACTTCTATCACTACTATTTAGCCAATAGGTTACAATATATCTCAAAGTGGTTAAATCCGAATACATTAGATGAAACTTGGATAGACGTAGAACAAACTTTATGCAATAATATTAAGATTTCAGATCTACCATTTATTAGCACAAATATAAAAAGACATGTTTGCTTTAAAAGCATCAGTATTAGCTCTTCTCTGACAGCATGGTGGGAGTATTTGAAAATGACAAAATCTTCACTACTCCCCTGTAGACATACACCCATCTGGAACAATCCTGACATCCTACAAGAAAATAATATGTTAAATTTCCCAGGTTGGAGAGTCAAGGGAATTGAACGTCTGGAACACATATTTGAAGGTGTAGACTTTATTCCATTTAATAATTTAATAATACAATTTGACATTGAAAATAAATACTTCTTAGAATATCAACAAATTAAGTCTATCATAAAAAAGAAATTTAAGCTTAATAAAACTTTGTTAGAAACACCAATATGTGTGTTAGAGTTCCTTAATCTTAAATCCCCCAAATTATTATCTAAAATATACAAGAAATTGTCTAGAATCAATGACTCCATAATGCTACCTGTTGCAAAATGGGAGTCAGATTTATCAATCAATTTTGACCAAAACACCTGGTCTCAAATATGTTTAAGAACATTTAAAATGACTAGAATCTCCTACTTACAATTAATACAGTATAAAGTTCTTTATAGAGTACATTATACAGGTCAGCGAATGTTTAGGATGGGATTTACATCATCTAACAACTGCTCACAGTGCACAGGCAATATTCCTGATGATTATATCCATGCACTCTGGTTCTGCCCACCCGTTCAGAGGTTCTGGGTCCAGGTTTGTGAAGACTTGTCTAAATGTCTGAAATGTAATATTCCACTCTCTCCGTCGGTTTGCTTATTGGCTATCTTGGAAGATGTTACCCTGGAAAAAAATACATGTCGCATGATTTTCACTGCCTTATGCATCGCAAAGAAAACTATACTCCTGAATTGGAAAAATAAAAATAATCTTAGCATTAATCAGTATAAAAATCTTCTGTTAGATCTAGGGCTGAAACGATTCCTCGAATCATTCGAGGACCTTGATTACAAAAAATCCTCAAGGCAAATTTATCTGCCTCGAAGCTTCGTTAAACTATTCACTTTCATTTTTCTAGCCGGACGGTTTTTGTGTTACACAACGCTAGCGCTTCTGCTTTTGCCTGTCACGCGCGCATGTGTTTGCAGCTATGGAGGGAAACAGAGAACAGCCCAGAAAACGACAGAAACTATCCAAAGTTTGGGAACAATTTAAATTAAACAGAAAAAATAACAGCGCAATGCATCCACTGCAAAGCCAAACTCACATTCCACAACAGCACGTCATCGATGTTGCAGCATCTCCAAACACCCGCTGTATGAATTGAACTCGTCCGCAGCTGGGAACAGGTATCATTTATGCTCTCTTTGCAAAATACGTGAACCTAAATGTATGATAATCTGTCATGTTATAGATGTAAAATGAGGCATATTTTTGCAAACGTAACGTTACACTACATCTACCTGGCAGGGTAGCTGGGGTAGCTTGTGTGAGAAAGAAAGAAAGAAAACAAAACAAAACTGCAGGACTTGATGCACGTTTATTAACGATAAAAGCCCAGCAACAGACTGACACATTTATTTATTGCTGTACTTCCATCCTGACTTAAATGAGATATTTAGGGTGAATATTTTGTGTAAATGTATTTACACAAGGTAGTAGGATTTATTTTCTTGCTACTGCTGTTTATGACTTGAAAACTGGGAGTAATCTACATTTATTACTACTGTTGTCATATTTGTTTATAGCTAAGCAATCAAGACAAATAATAGTCTTAATAAAAAAATAGCAATGTATTTTTAAAATTTACAATTACAAGTTAATTCTGCAGAACTCAAATGTACAAACTTTTACATTATCTATCTTACTTACTTAAGTTCTAACATATAAAGATTCCGTTCAGTTTTCCAATCCATAAAACATATTTTACATTATTTAGATTTTAGAACACACATAAATAAAAACATTTTAATTTTATCCATTTAGATTAATGGTTAAAAATAATTCAGTGACAGCGGGTTTTATTTAAAGCATCCTCAAACCTCACTCATGAATAAAAGCTTAAAATGCATAAATCAAATACACATACATACACACTAATGTTATACATACATACTAATGTTACTTTGATTGCAGCAGGTCATCAAAGTGTAGATTACCCCTTAACGATATTATATAAATTTATAATATCCAATGAAGTACACTTGAAAATTTATTAAGGCATAGCTATGAACAAACAAATAATAATTTTATTTTACTTCTTTTCAGTAAATCGCAAAGTCACACATTGGACAGCTTTGTGCAAAGGGCACCAGGATGTTCCGTTATGCAAGCAGCAGACTTCACCAACAGCGTTTTAAATATGCTAATCACGGACATGCGGCCGCTGTCTGTGGTGGAAGATGAAGGCTTCCAGAAAATAATCTCAACCTTCAATCCAAATTACGCTCTTCCCTCCAGATCCTACTTTATAAAAATGGTGGAGAAAAAGTATGAAGAAATCAAAGACAAGTTGAAAAACACACTGAAAGAGACTGACAGCATTGCTCTCACAACCGACATTTGGACAAGTGTTGCCACAGAGGCATATCTTGGGGTGACGTGCCACTTTCTTGGGGAGGATTGGAAAATGGAGTCCCACAGCCTGACAACAATGCCGCTTGAAGAAAGACACAGCATCAAATATTGCAGAGTGGCTTGAGGATGTGCCTTGTGCACCAAATATG
>NC_056513.1:33567877-33574473 GCF_014905685.2 Nematolebias whitei | reverse complement strand
GGGGGTACCTGGGCAGGGGGGCACTGCTTTCCCCCTGGGGAGGGCCTGGGTGGTTCTGGGGGATGTCTGCTGGTGGCTGCATGCGGGCCCTCAGGTGGTCTGTGGCGGCGGTCGTGGGTCACCGATCTGGTAGCCTGGCTGTGCTGGGGTAGGTTCGGGGTGGGCGCGGGGGCTTGGGGTTCTGGGGGCTTGTCGCCCCCGGGCTTGGGCCTGTGGGGATCGGGGATCTTGGGCTCTGGTGGGCGGGTTGCCGGGCTCTGGGCCGGCTTGCGCTCTGGTGCCCGGTTCTGGGCAGGGGCCTTCGGCTCGCTGGTGGGTTGTGGGTTCATGGGCTGGGGGATTGGGTGTTTGGGGCGTGACCAGTGGCCCCTAAGAGGGGGTAGTTTGACCCAGCCTAGGTGTCTAGTGTGCTATGTGTTTTGAGAGATGTTCGATCGAGGGGTGGGTGTAGTATTTCTTCTGGGGTGGGGACTGGGTGGATGTCCTTGGGGGCAGCCCAGGACTGTGCATGGCCGACTGGCTGGCCCCTTTCCTGTGGTGGGGGCTCGCTCCCGGTGCTTCCTGGCTCTGTCGGCGATTGGGCGGGCGCTCTTGGCCGGGTCGTCCTGGTGGGGTTTGGCTTCATCTGGTGGCGGGCTGACTGCGGTTTGTGGGGGTCCTGGCGGCCCTCGGGTGTGTGGGCTGCTGGTACTGCTTCTGGCGGCCCTCGGGGCTCTGTCCCTCTCTGGTCTGGAGCTCAGCGGGCCTGGCGGTCGGTCCAGATGGAGAGGTGTCTTGGCCTCAATCCCTGGGTGGACTTTGGGGAACTGAGGGGGGGGGGGGGTTGTTGGGTCAGTGGGGGAGCTGACTCCCTGTGGGAGCATTTGCTCTCACAGTTATATTTCTCCCCATCCCTCACCATGCACCTCCACCCTCTTCATTTCAATTCCACACATTTAGGGTTGTTTGGGCTCGGGTGTGCTGCAACAATTTTACATCTCTGTTGACCATAGCCACCTGGGACTCAATTTTACTGTACACCTTAGACATTCATTCATAACATCCTCATGACATTCACATATAGGAACTTGAGGTGGGCACATGGCTATGGGTGGTGGGATGACCTTACTCTCGCCCCCTGTGCCTGTGCTCACTTACAACGGTTGCATTTAGACACTAGGGTTTGGATAGAGTTGGGGTGGAGGGGAAACTGGCATCAAGCCAGCCTTTGCTCCTTCTTCTTTCCTTTTTAATGGCACTATACAACAACACACATCAACAGCACATCTAGGGGCGGGGGTGTATGTGTCGGGGTCTTATTCTTTTTTTTTTCCTCACCCCCCTAGTTCCCTGACTGCCATTCCGGGGGTGGGGTCCGGGAGAAGGGCAGGCCGTCGGGTGTTGACCAGGACTATGTGGGGGTTCGGGGTCTGGTGGATTGCCGTGGGCGGTGCTGGCGCTGTGCTCTCCCTGGGGTTGTTTGGACCCCCTGAGCTTGGCTCTTGGGTGCCATGGTTGGCCCGCTGGCTGGGGTGGCTGCCGGGGCCTGGAAGGCGGTCGGCTGGGGGGCGCATGCTTGGTTGTTGACGGTGTGTGGGGGTGGTCGGTGGCGTGACCTCTTCATGCCGGGGGGTGTCCTGTCGGCTGGGCGTGGCCTGGGCCGGGTCTGGGATATTGGCTCCTCTCCGCTCGAGAATGAATGGGTCTACCTCCTGGGTTTAAGCATGGACTGCCCCCTGTAGAGGGCAGGTACATGTCTTGGACCTGGGGGGTATAGAGTGCGTATCGGGAATAAGAATGAAATGTATCGTTATTGTATGTCTTTGAGTGAGTGAGTGTGAGAATGAGGCTGGGACTGTGTGATTGTGTCTGTGTATGAATGGGTATTTGTTAGGCCGAGACTCGGACTGCCCCCTCTTTGATACAACTGGGGGTGCTTGGCATCGCGCCCCTATCGCGCGGCCCCCTGGTGGGGTGTGCCCTTGCCTGCCGGCACTCTTGGGGCCCTTGGTGTCGGGGGCTGGGCGCTTGGGCGTGTGTCGGCTCGGCCTGGTGTCTGCCTGGTGGGGCTCGGGTCCTCTGGCCCTGCCAGGCCTTGGCCTGGGTGGTGTGAGTCCTCGGTGCCCGGGCCTCGGTGCCCGGGCCTCGGTGCCCGGGCCTGGACCTGCATCGGTGCGGCGGGTTCCGGCGGGGGCCTATGAGTTTGTTGCTGTTGGCCCCGGGGGGTCACTGTATGTGGTCGCTGGTGGGGATCTTCCGGTTCTCCCCTGTGGTCCGATCTGGGGGGTGGGTGTGTGGTTCATCCTGTGTGGGTGGCCCTGGGGGCTCCGCGGTCGGGGTCCCTCCTGGGGTCTTGGGCTCTGGTCCCCCTTTTTTCGTCTGCCTCTGGTCTTGGGGGTCGGGTCTCTGCTGCTTCACAGTTACTATTAAATGTTCTATTAGAGAAGCCTTATACACTTATGCATGCTCACAACCACACACAAATAGATGCAGGGATGCTTATGTATACTTTATATGTAGATATATAGATATGTATATGAATGTATATTCATGTGTATGTATGTATGTATGTATGTATGTATATAGGCGTAGGTATGGGTATATATATTTATGGAAACTTACTGCAAAGCCATGAATATTTTAAGTTTAAGACAGAAGTTTGCACGTCTATTTTTAGAAACTGCCAGCTCACGAGTCTCACTTAATGTTTTAGAAAGGTCTTGATACGAGTCTCACTTTGTTTAAAAAGGTCTCGACTACGAGTCTCACTTTTTTTGTCAATTAAGGTCTTGATTTAGAAAGTCCCACTTATTGTTGTAAGGATCCTGCCCTGCACCCTGCCTTCCTCTCTCTTCTACGCTCCTAATTGGCTCCAGCTGCAGATGATCAACTCAACACCCAGGAGGAGTATAAGAAGATTCAGGAACCACTCTGCAGGCGCTGGGACATTGCCTACCAACAGTAGTTGTGTTCTGGCCAGTTATTCTGTGATATTAGTGAAAACTAATATTGTGTTTTTTCTCTGCGCTTCCTCAGAGTTTGGATCTTGCTGTTACCTGCCCTGCTTGAGTTCCATGTGAACTGTGACTCCTCCTGCCTCTCTACAATTGCTGGATGCCTTCCACCACTTGCCTAAATCTACTTGTTGCTTCCCCTTGTGCCACTGGATACCATCTGGACAAAATACCTTCTCATTCTGTTTCCTGCTACACACCATAAGAACTATTCAGCAAGATATATTCTCATCCAACCACAGCCCTTTAAATTACTGCTCTCTCCCCATGTGTTCCCGTTCCCTCATTGATGATTTATTTATCACCTACCTGTAAATAAACACTTTAAATTATTATCTGAGTCCTGGTGTCTGTTCAGTTCTGGTCTTTCATTCTGGGTACACCCGCAATCATTACAAGAATGTCCCAGCCAAACCAAGTACCCCTGAAAGACTCCGGATCTGAACAGAGCCAACTCACTCTTCAGGCTGTTACACAGAGGAGAGAAAAATGAAGCTACTCTTAAACGCTTGTTAAACCTGCAACAGACTAACCAGTATAATCTCCAGGAATTGGGCAGCATGTTGTTTTCAGTCAAACAATGGATGACTCAGCTCCTGCCACCTGCTGCAACACCTACACCTGAGGTCAGTCTTCCTATTTCTAATCCTCCCCAAATGACCACCACAGAGCAACATTTAAAACCAGAAGAACTTTTTTGTGGAGAGCCTGAAATGTGTGGAGGGTTTGTACTTCAGTGTGAACTAACGTTTCAGAGAGCATCCAGTCTTTATTCTTCAGATCCTGCTAAAATCTCCTTTTTCATCACTCAGCTAAAGGGGGACGCATTACGTTGGGCTCATGCTCACTTATCCTCTCACCCTGTCAGTACCTTAAGCTTTTCCTCCCTTTTAGAAGATTTCAAGCGCGTGTTCGATCAACCCCTCCAACGAGCAGAAGCAGTAAAACGTCTACTTGCCCTTCGACAAGGCAGACGCTCTGTTACGGCTCATGCTCTGGAGTTTAGAATCACCGCCGCCCGAACCGGATGGGGAGAGGTTGCACTCAGAGGTACCTTCCTACACTCTCTCTCCAACTCCATAAGAGACCATCTAGCGGCACTAGAAGAACCACAAAGTTTGGACGAGCTAATTCAGTTAGCCACACGAATCGATAACCAGCTACAAGAACGAAGGTGGGAAAGAAACTACGATTCCCAGAATTCACCTATGTCCGGTTTTCCCTCCACCTCTCCTGTTGGAGCAGGATTTTTCTTTGTGGCTAAAAAAAGACAAAACCTTACATCCTTGCATAGACTATAGAGGATTAAATCAGATCACTATTAAGAATAAATATCCCTTACCACTAATAGACTCTATCCATGAACAATTGCACTCTGCTAAAATATTTTCCAAATTGGATCTTCGTAACACTTATCACCTCGTCCGAATCAAGGAAGGTGATGAGTGGAAGACAGCATTTAAGACACCACTGGGACATTTTGAGTACTTAGTCATGCCTTTTGGTCTCACCAATGCCCCTGCAGTTTTTCAAACATTGGTTAATGACATTTTGAGAGACTTCTTGAACATTTTTGTATTTGTGTACCTGGACGACATATTAATCTACTCATGGGATGAGGAGCGACACGTTCACCATGTCAGAACTGTCCTACAACGATTATACGAGAAACAACTGTACGTTAAAGCCGAAATGTGTGAATTTCATGTACAATCGGTCTCCTTTTTGGGCTTTATTTTTGAAGGAGGACAATACCGCACAGACCCTGAGAAAACAAAGGCAGTGGTGGAATGGCCAACGCCTGAAACACGGAAACAGCTGCAGCTATTTCTGGGCTTCGCCAACTTCTACCGTAGGTTCATAAAGAACTACAGCAGAATCGCTGCTCCTCTCACCCAATTGACCTCCACCCTGCGGACTTTTAAGTGGACTCATGAGGCAGAAACAGCTTTTGGTGAGCTAAAAATACTTTTTTTTTCTACCCCTATTCTTTGCCATCCCGATCCTAAGAGACAGTTTATCCTTGAGGTTGATGCTTCAGACACTGGCGTAGGAGCCATTTTGTCTCAAAGATCTCCTGTTGACAACAAAGTACACCCCTGTGCGTTTTTCTCTTGACGCCTTTCCTCTGCTGAATAGAACTACGACGTAGGCAACCGTGAACTCCTTGCCGTCAAGTTGGCCTTGGAGGAGTGGCGACACTGGCTCGAGGGCACAGACACACCATTCCTCATCTGGACGGATCACAAAAACCTCACTTATCTCCGCGAGGCCAGGAGATTAAACCCCAGACAGGCTAGATGGTCATTGTTTTTCACAAGATTTAATTTTGTATTTACTTTCAGACCCGGCTCCAAAAATGTGAAGCCTGATGCCCTGTCTCGCCAGTTCTCACCACCGGAGGACACCCAACAGGAACCAAACATCATACCCTCATCCTGTGTGGTTGGTTCATTAACTTGGTCCATTGAAAAGGACATCTTAGAGGCCCAGAAGTCCGAACCTGACCCTGGGACAGGTCCTCCTGGCACTATGTTTGTACCCACCAGTATCAAGGCTAAGGTACTCAACTGGCTCCACACTCACAAGATTTCTTGTCACCCAGGTGTTGCTCGTATGCTAGCTCTGACTAAGACACTTCTGGTGGCCCTCCATGAACGAGGATATAAAGAACTATGTAGCTGCTTGCCCCACATGTGCCAGAAGTAAGACTGGCAACCAGCCTCCAGCTGGAAAATTACAGCCACTTCCCACCCCTAGCCGCCCATGGTCCCATATATCTCTAGACTTTGTTACTGGGTTCCCCCCTCTGATGGTAAAACCATTATTCTCACTGTCATTGACAGATTCTCTAAAGCGGCTCATTTCGTTCCGTTGCCCCAGCTTCCCTCGGCCTTGGAGACGGCCCAGCTATTGGTCCAACATGTTTTTCGAGTTCACGGCATCCCATCGGACATCGTTTCTGACAGAGGACCCCAATTCATATCCCAGGTATGGAAGAACTTTTATAATTCCTTAGGGGCCTCTGTCAGCCTAACATCGGGTTACCACCCATAGTCCAATGGTCAGGCCGAATGGGCCAATCAAGAATTAGAGGCTGCCCTCAGGTGTGTGGTGGAGGACAGTCCCTCCACATGGAGCCAACATCTGGTATGGGTGGAATATGCCCACAACACCCACACATCATCTGCTACTGGTATGTCTCCATTTGAAGCCTCCCTTGGTTACACTCCCCCATTGTTTCCCAGCCAGGAAGGTGATGTAGCAGTTCCCTCTGTGCAACATCACTTCAGGAGATTTCGTCGGATCTGGCGCCAAACTAAGCTCGCCATGCTGCGCACGGCTGCTAAAAACAAGGAGATTGCGGATCGTCACCGATCTGCAGCTCCATCTTACAAGGTTGGACAAAGGGTCTGGCTGTCTACCCAGAACATCCACATCAGACACCCCACGTAAGTTGGCTCCCCGCTGCATCGGTCCCTTCAGCATCACACGTATCTTCAGTCCCACGGCAGTCAGCCTCCAGCTACCCGCATCTATGCGGATTCACCCCACCTTCCACGTGTCTCAACTCAAGCCCGTCGCAGAAAGCCCACTGTGCCC
>NC_056513.1:33539369-33567777 GCF_014905685.2 Nematolebias whitei | reverse complement strand
CCCCCCCCCCCCCCCCCCCCCCCCCCCCCGTCTCATTGACAACCATCCAGCCTTCACGGTCCGCCGCATCCTGGATGTTCGGCGCCGGGGGTGGGGGTTCCAGTATTTGGTCGACTGGAAGGGTTACGGTCCAGAGGAGCGCTCTTGGATCCCGAGGTCCTTCATCTTGGACCCCAGCCTCGTCACCACGTTCTTCAGGGCACACTCAGAGAAGCGTTTCAGGTCGCCAGGAGGCGACTCTTGAGGGGAGGGTAATGTAAGGATCCTGCCTTCCTCTCTCCTCTACACTCCTAATTGGCTCCAGCTGCAGATGATCAACTCAACACCCAGGAGGAGTATAAGAAGATTCAGGAACCACTCTGCAGGCGCTGGGACATTGCCTACCAACAGTAGTTGTGTTCTGGCCAGTTATTCTATGATATTAGTGAAAACTAATATTGTGTTTTTTCTCTGTGCTTCCTCAGAGTTTGGATCTTGCTGTTACCTGCCCTGCTTGAGTTCCATGTGAACTGTGACTCCTCCTGCCTCTCTACAATTGCTGGATGCCTTCCACCACTTGCCTAAATCTACTTGTTGCTTCCCCTTGTGCCACTGGATACCATCTGGACAAAATACCTTCTCATTCTGTTTCCTGCTACACACCGTAAGAACTATTCAGCAAGATTTATTCTCATCCAACCACAGCCCTTTAAATTACCGCTCGCTCCCCAGTTTTCCCATTCCCTCATTGATGTTTTATTTATCACCAACCTGTAAATAAACACTTTAAATTATTATCTGAGTCCTGGTGTCTGTTCAGTTCTGGTCTTTCATTCTGGGCACACCTGCAATCATTACAATTGTGTTTAACTCTAAATTTCACTTATTCAGAAGGTCTTGACTCATTTAACAAAACATTACAACGAATTTTTGTTCTTTACTCACGTCGCTGTTGTGTGAAGCCTGGTCCGGGTTCCGTCAATCTGCAGTTGGTTGGCTCGTGACCAAAAAATTGCTGGACTGGAAAGGAATGAGAACCTCCCAGGGCTTTGAATTTACCGTGCACACGGGTTTTGCAGCGTGTCCGGTCGAACCACACCAGCAAACTTGTGTTGGAATCCGTCGGTCACCGGCACCAAGTTATGTTGGGTATTTTTCTCTGACCTATAAGGAAATAAATTCACACAAGACAACAAAAATGAGTTTTAGCGCTCAGAGCTTTGCAAAGGGGAGTCTGTCAGAGTGAGCTCCGAAGCAAGGCTGTCTGAGTTCGCTATTTATTGAAGTAACAGTGGAAAACAAAAAAACAACACGTCAGTTTCACATGAACAAAAACTTATCAGTGATGATGGTCGGAACATTCAGGAGATTGTGCCTGAACGAACAGTTTCCTGATAAACATGTCCACTTGGTGTGATTCAGAGCTTCTTCGCACACAGCAAGATTAAAAACTGAACACAAAAATAAATTATTGTTCAGTACATGCAGAAACGGTTTTAATATAGTGAGATAGAAGCTGTTTAAAATGATAAGAAAGAAAACTTTTAACATGATGAACAGCTGAATACTAGAAAAATATACAAAGTAAACATCACAAAGAATAAAAGAGAAATAAGCCCCAAAACACAAATTTGCCAAAATAAATGTACAGAGCTTGACAATTTACAAATCCACCTGCTTTCTAAAACAAGAAAACTTAGGTAAAAATGTTGCGGTATTTGGTTTCTATGTTTGGTTTGGTTTTATATATATATATATGTATATGTACAGGTCCTTCTAAAAAAATTAGCATATTGCGATAAAGGTCATTATTTTCCATAATGTAATGATAAAAATGAAACTTTCATATATTTCAGATTCATTGCACACCAACTGAAATATTTCAGGTCTTTAATTGTTTTAATACTGATGATTATGGCATACAGCTCATGAAAATCTAAAATGCCTGTCCCAAAAAATTTGCATATCATGAAAAGGTTGTCTAAACAAGCTATTAACCTAACCATCTGAATCAACAACGTAACTCTAAACACCTGCAAAAGATTCCTAAGGCTTTTAAAAACTCCCAGCCTTGTTCATTACTCAAAACCGCAATCATGGGTAAGACTGCCGACCTGACTGCTGTCCAGAAGGCCATCATTGACACCCTCAAGCAAGAGGGTAAGACACAGAAAGAAATTGCTGAACGAATAGGCTGTTCCCATAGTGCTGTATCAAGGCACCTCAGTGGGAAGTCTGTGGGAAGGGAAAAGTGTGGCAGAAAACGCTGCACAACAAGAAAAGGTGACCGGACCCTGAGGAGGATTGTGGAGAAGGGCCGATTCCAGACCTTGGGGGACCTGCAGAAGCAGTGGACCGACTCTGGAGTAGAATCATCCAAAGCCACCGTGCACAGGCGTGTGCAGGAAATGGGCTACAGGTGCCGCATTTCCCAGGTCAAGCCACTTTTGAACCAGAAACAGTGGCAGAAGCGCCTGACCTGGGCTACAGAGAAGCAGCACTGGACTGTTGCTCAGTGGTCCAAAGTACTTTTTCCAGCTGAAAGCAAATTTTGCATGTCATTCGGAAATCAAGGTGCCAGAGTCTGGAGGAAGACTGGGGAGAAGGAAATGCCAAAATGCCAGAAGTCCAGTGTGAAGCACCCACAGTCAGTGATGGTCTGGGGTGCCATGTCAGCTGCTTGTGTTGGTCCACTGTGTTTTATCAAGGGCAGGGTCAATGCAGCTAGCTATCAGGAGATTTTGGAGCACTTCATGCTTCCATCTGCTAAAAAGCTTTATGGAGATGAAGATTTCATTTTTCAGCACGATGCTGCACATGCTCACAGTGCCAAAACCACTGGTAAATGGTTTACTGACCATAGTATTACTGTGCTCAATTGGCCTGCCAACTCTCCTGACCTGAACCCCATAGAGAACCTGTGGGATATTGTGAAGAGAAAGTTGAGAGACGAGAGTGTTGGACTCTGGATGAGTTTAAGGCCGCTATCGAAGCATCCTGGGCCTCCATAACACCTCAGCAGTGCCACAGGCTGATTGCCTCCATGCCACGCCGCATTGAAGCAGTCATTAATGCAAAAGGATTCCTGACCAAGTATTGAGTGCATAACTGAACATGATTATTTGAAGGTTGGCGTTTTTTTGTATTAAAAACACTTGTCTTTCATTGGTGGGATGAAATATGCTAATTTTTTGGGACAGGCATTTTTGGTTTTCATGAGCTGTATGCCATAATCATCAGTATTAAAACAATTAAAGACCTGAAATATTTCAGTTGGTGTGCAATGAATCTGAAATATATGAAAGTTTCATTTTTATCATTACATTATGGAAAATAATGACCTTTATCGCAATATGCTAATTTTTTGAGAAGGACCTGTATATACACACACACACATTTAGGCATCTCCACTTAACTTTAACTTTTATCTTCTGTTAATGATTTCCTAATTTTATTTTATTGTCTAGTACTATGTTGGAGTATATTTTCAGCCATCCAAGACGTGACAAATCCTGAGAGTCAAAAAAGACAGCTGGACATCTCTGGACTTCTCTTAAATTTGAAAGACGTTTCATGACTTAGAATTCCTTCTAGAATTGCGCCGCTCCCGGTGGCTGCATGTTGGAGCTGCTCTGTTACTTTCATTCTGAGATTTTACTTTTGGAAACATTAATTCCTGTTTTTCTGGATGTAAATCACATTTTTTGGATGATTGTTTCCTCTGGTATCAGATGCTGTGCAGCTGGAAGGATTTTTACTGAAACTATTTTTAGTTTTGGACATTTGTTATGATGTGTAACCATGGCAACAAGGCAGTTTTCTACAACCAACAGCTGATTAACATCTCAAAAGCTCAAATAATATCTCAACTACAGCCCCAAATCTCAATTGAGTTGAAAAGGATGTTCTGTGGATGCATTCTCATCTACCTGCCAGCTGTGCTCGTGTGCCTGACCACTGAGATCCTGGAACTAGCAGGAAACACGGCTCATACCATACCAATTTATTTATAAAGCACTTTAAACAGTGACAAAGCACACCAAAGTGCTGTACAGGGACAAACAGAACAAGCACATAGCAACAGATTACATAACAGGACATCAAAAACGTAGAAACCGACAAAAACAATAATGGATAACAACAACAACCGCAACATGACTAACACAGTGTGATGCACACAGACTCAGCACAGATCACACAGTGCAGAAAGCCAGGGAATAGAAGTGTGTTTTTAAGCGAGATTTAAAAACTGTGAGGGAGGGGGCCTGTCTAATGAGCAGAGGTAACTCATTCCAAAGTCTTGGGCCTGCTACAGAGAAGGCCCTGTCACCTCTGCGCTTGAGACGGGTTCCTGGGACTGTGAGGAGCAACTGGTCTGCTGATCTGAGAGAACATGGTGGGACATACGGCTGGAGCATGGCAGCAGAAGGACTGGATCGTCCCTCAGCACCTACAGTTGGCTGTCCGCAGCGACGAGGCGCTCGGCAGACTGCTGGGAGGAGTGGCCATCACTCTGGGAGGAGTTCTGCTTGGCATTCGGGCGGTCCTACAGACCGGGGGAACCGAGAGGCCAGCTGAGTCTGGGTGGACGGATCGGATGGCATCTGCAGCCAGTTTCTTAGGATCCACTGTGGGATGGACCTTTACAAGAAATCCTTCCTGCCTACAGCATCAGCATCTAGAACATCTCTTAATGAAATGAGGACAATGAGTTACAACAACAAATAATTTCCCTTTGGGATTAATAAAGTATTTTTGAATTGAATTGAATTATCCAAGAAGCTCTCTCAATTTCTCATCTTCAAGAACTGAGAAAGCTCCTCAGATGAGTAGCAAAACATCTTAATATGTAAAACAAGACAAATAATACAGTTGTCTTTTTTAAAATTCTTAGGATATTGTCTAGTGCCGGTACTTTACTTGTGCCTTGTAGTTTGTTATTGTTTCTTACTAGAGGTTTGGCTCACACTGGTCTTGGTCTTCCTGCTTGTTTGATTCCTTGCTTGTTAAGATTTTGTTTTTGCCTCTTAGACGTCCAGTGCCCTTTTGAGTCCTTAAAAGTGTTTGTTGAATGAAAATTATGTCTATTTTCTAGGATCTGATAGATCAACCTCAGCTCACAAAAAGAGCAAGCTTTTCTGGAGTTGTAATGCCCACCCTTATTGTCTTAGCTTATTAAAGTC
The DNA here is from genome assembly GCF_014905685.2 of Nematolebias whitei. Classification (NCBI taxonomy): domain Eukaryota; kingdom Metazoa; phylum Chordata; class Actinopteri; order Cyprinodontiformes; family Rivulidae; genus Nematolebias; species Nematolebias whitei. The sequence goes on along the minus strand of NC_056513.1, from coordinate 33,562,615 downwards.
TTTAGCACGCATTTTAAAACTTTCATAAGAGAGAATTTTTCATTTATAGGCGTAGTAGAGCTGTAAACTTTTCAATGTTTATAAAACGTAATTTTTTGTGTGTCTTTTGGGTTAATTATGCACCCCTTATTCCAACATATTAATAATTTTAGGACATGCCTTCATCCATGTTATCTAGGATGAAACACAAATAAGTCCTACATTTATATAGTTTAGAGTTAAAAAAAAATTGCATGCTTACAGTGCAGTATCAAATTTATGCTTGTTCTACATTTTCAGGAGAGCAAACTGTAGATCTGATATTTATGACTTGCTCCATTTTACTATACGCCCATGGAAAGGTGGAAGTACAATACGCCACATACGTCTGTAAACTTTCTCATGTCTTGCCCATAACATCTGATCCACTCAAGATAATTTAATGAAACTTGATGCTAGAATTCTAAAATTCTGGAATTGTGCCGCAAACGGTGGCTGCATATTGGAGTAGCTGTTACTTTCATTCTGGGATATCACTTTTGAAAACTTTATTTCCTTTTTTTTCTGGATGCAAATGGCTTTTTTTTTGAGGATTACATTTTCTGGTATTGGATGCTGTGCAGCTGGAAGGATTTTTATTGAAACCTTTTTACTTTTGGACATTTGTTATGAAGTGTGACTATGACAACAAGGTGGTTTTTACAACCAGGAGCAGCTGATTACCAAAGCTCAAATATTATATCAAATACAGCCCTAAATCCCAAATGAGTTGTAAAGGAGGCACCGTGGATGCATCTCCGTCTACTTGGCGGAGGTGCTCAAGTGACTGACTGCTGAGATCCTTGGAGTTGGCAGGAAACGTGGCTCATGATTCCAAGAAGACCAGGATCGTCCCCTGACACCTGCAGCTGGCTGTCTGCAATGATGAGGAGGTCAACAAGCTGCTGGGAGGAGTGGCCATCGCTCAGGGAGGAGTTCTGCCCAACATTCAGTTGTTCCTGCTGCCCAGGAGGACCGAGAGACCCGCTGGGTTTGGATGGACCAATCTGCATCTGCAGCCAGTTTCTTGAGATCCACTGCAGGACAGACTGCTGCAGGAGATCCTTCCTGCCCACAGCCATCAGCATAACAACTCTTAATGAAACCAGGATGATGAGTTACAACAACATTTAATTTCCCTTTGGGATTAATAAAGTATTTTGAATTGAAATGAAATGAATTGAATTTAATTGAATGATGCACACATGCATCATCACTACATGGACTGTCGCACACTCTTTTCATCACTGCAGCTCTGAGGTAAGGTCTAGGCCACAAAGCAAGGACAAACGTTTTAAAAATCAGTCAAATTGTATATGTCTTTGTTTGGTCTATAACTTCTGATCTGATCAAGATAATTTAATGAAACTTATACATAAGGATTGTGTCTCCCTCGTGTGGTCTGTTTGCTGTCTTCATGTTTTTTTTTCCTTGTAATTAGCTTCTGCCTATTGTCTCTCCCAGGTGTTTGTCCTTGTCTGTAATTAGTGTGTGTGTATAAGTCTTCGCCTACTGTTCGTCATCAGCCAATCATTGTCTGGTGTTCCCTGCAATGTCAAGCTTCGTTCCTTGTGTTCTCCTACATGTAGTCTTCTAATACTCGAGACCGGTCTTGGTCTCAAGACCACTTTTTGATGGTCTCAGTCTCGTCTCAGACTCGACCGCATTTGGTCTCGGTCTTGTCTCGGTCTCAGACATTGAGGACTCGGGATTTTATTTCAAGACCAATCAAGACCACAACTGTGGAAATATCACTAAATTGCCAGAATATTGTCCAGATTATTTGTTAACATCCTTGTTTTTATTGGATACAAAATGTACTGCTTCAAATCCAAGCAATAATGTGACTCATTGCTAAATACATGTTTTTGTTACCGCTGTCATGCCCACCCACTTTCACTTGCACGTGTCATTCCCAGTGTTGCCAGATTGGGCGGTTTACTGCCATTTGGACGGTTTTCATTTTGATTTTGCTGGGAACTCTGGGAAGATTTTTGTTGGATTGTTGCATTTTGCCACATATTGTTAAATTACCTTGGCTTGTACTGATGTGTGTTCATGTTCAAACCATAAATATACTGTAACAATATATTGATTGGGTGGATTTTTGTGTGATGCAGCAGTTTTTAACAGATTTTTGAGCTGGAAAACCTTGACTATCTGGCATCCATTCAACCTTTATTTAGAAGGGTTAATCCCATTGAGCCTCGAGGACTCATTTACAAGAGAGACCTGATTTCAACAAAGAATGATGACAACAATGGACAACAGCGACAACAATAGACAATTATAAAAGAGGCATACAGATTTTTTTTTTTACAAATTAAAATAAGATGACAAAAAAAGCAAAAACAGCTAGATTATATAAGGTGAATGTAGAAAACTAAAAACAGGAACATGTCTACATTGGTCCCTTCCAGGAGTCCAACAGATTCTTAAAGCCATTTAGAGAGGTCAAGGTTGAGAGCTTCCGATTTTTTTGTAAGATATTCCAGGAAACAGGAGCAGAGTAGGAGAAGGCCCTTTTGCCAAGTTCAGTCCGCACTGAGGGAACACTGCAGGTAATAATGTCCTGAGAGCGCACGCTGTAACTGCACTCACGCAGAGACATGTAGGAAGAGATGTATGAAGGCAGCAGACCAAGAAGTGATTTAAAGATGAAAATGTACCAGTGAGAGTGTCTGCATGAAGTTAATGATGTCCAGTTAACCAGTGAATACAGGGTGCAGTCGTGGGTATGATAATCACAGCCAGTTATGGATCTTAGTGCACCGTGATAGACAGCATCCAACATCTGCAGGGTGCTTGTAGAAGCGTTCATGTAAATAATGTCACTGTAATCAATGGAGGGAAGGAAAGTCACAGATACAAGGCGTTTTCTAGCATTCAGAGTTAGACAGGATCTGTTTCTGAAAAAGAAACCCAGTTTAATTTTCAGTTTCTTTACTAGGTTTTCCATGTGGAGCTTAAAAGAGAGATGTGAGTCAACCAAGATACCCAAATATTTATAGGAATCAACAAACTCAATGGGGACACCATTTGAGGATAAAATCAGAGGAAGAACTGCTGGGACCGACTTCCTGTTTGAAAAAAAAAACATCCCTTTGGTTTTATCGGCATTTAAGACAAGTTTGAGGTGGAACAACTCTGACTGGATGATGTCAAATGCGGATTGCAAAAGCTGGAAAGCCTTAATAACTGTTTTAGCTCGACAAATTAGTAACAACACTGGCAACACTGGTCATTCCAAGAAAGTGAGAAGTGATTGAGCGCGGGAGAAGATGTCTGCCATATCATCAGTTATAAAATTCAGCATTTAAATCACAAAAATATACTTGTAACTAATATCCATTTATATAACTTTTTAGGTGTATCTCTACTACTTTACTGAAACCACTGTGCAACTATATGGTTATCCTTGGTCTTGAGTTCGGACTTATGAAGATTGTTTTGCCACTGGAGTATTTTTAAGTCTTGGCATGTGATGAAACTGCTTCCAATTTAACAGTTGTGTAATTTTATTGTTGAAACACATGAAGTTAGGCCACTGAACGTCTGATTTCTTTGTTATGCAGCTTTGAAAATTTATTAAAGCTGATATACTCATTCAAAAGCAAACTTACAGTTGCAGTATGTAACTGCTATTAAAAAAAATGTATTATGACAATTTTTATTTCATTTTATTTGAGGTCTTGGTCTAGACTTGGTCTCGACTTGGTCTTGGACCCTAAAAGTCTTGGTCTTGTCTCGGTCTCGGTACACTCTGGTCTTGGTCTTGACTTGGTCTCGGGTTAGGTGGTCTTGACTACAACACTACCTACATGTTCTCCTAAGTATTCGCTCCATGAGTAAGTTTTGCTACCATGTCAGTTTGTTTATTTATTTAAATTAGTTTTTATTTATTTCACTCTTCAGAGTTTCTCTGTGGTCCACCTGCACCATTGGGTTCTACTTGACACCAACACCATGTCTCTGACAATTTGTATCACAAATAGACAGCATGTTGTGTAATCTTTTCATCTTCCCTGCTCAGTTCAAGGTCACAAATCAACATCAAAGGTTATATTCAAAAAGCGTTCAATACAAAATTCATCATCATTGAATTCATCATGTCCTGGATGACTGAGAATCTTCACCAGCATATCAAAGGTTATACAAAGTCTTTTTTTGTCCAGACCATTGCAAAAGATTGTTGTATAATAGTTTGTCAACAGGCATATATTGTGCTGTATGTAGCACTCTTGTTACTACTTGTAATTATTTTCATTATAGCCTGCGGGGTGGTTTCCCTGGCTGAAATGGAGAGAACACAGATGGGCCAAGACGATTCATGCAGGTGGTGATGAGGCAGGCTACTAAAACAAGATAAGAATGGAGGGAGAGGTTGTGACAGAACAGCTGAGAGAAAGATCAGTGGAAGCAAGCAAATGTATAACTGCTGCAGCTCTAATCACATGATTATCACAAACCTCTCCTCACCTCTTGACAGAGTAATGAGATGAGTTAGTCAAAAATAGGGCCCATAGGGTACTTTGTTAGCAAATGTGTTAGTAAGCCAGAGTTAAATGATTGTTCTTAATTTACTCAAATGTAAGCTCATGCTTAATTTATAGCTTATTCTTATTCTTCTTTCAGCTTTTCCCTCTTAAGGGGTTGCCTGAGTGTCATCCTTTTCCATCTCACTCTGTCCTCATTCCAACTACCTCCATGTCCTCTTTAACTGCATCCATATATCTCCTCTTTGTCTTCTTCCTGGCAGTTGCATTTCTAACATCCTTCTACCAATATACCCACAGCCCCTCCTCTGGACATGTCCAAACCATCTCAGTCTGGCCTCTCTATCTTTATCTCTCAGTTGTTCAATCTGTGATGTACCTCTGATGATCTCATTCCTAATCTTATCCATTCTTGTCACTTCCAAGAATAACCTCAACATCTTCATTTCTGCCACTTCCAGTTCTTTCTCCTGTCTTTTTTTTTATCAATGCCACTGTCTCCAGACCAGACAACATAGCTGGCACTGTTTTGTAAACTTTTCTTTTGCCCTTAATGCCACTCTTTTGTCCCAAATCACTCCTGAAACTTTTTTCCATCCACTCCATCCTGCCTGGACTTTATTTTTCACCTCTTCACCACATTCCCCATTTTACTGGACAGTGGACCCCAAGTACTTGAAGTCCTGCACCTTTGTGACTTCTGCTCCTTGTAACCTCACTGTTCCACCGGCCTCCCTCTCATTCACACACATGTACTCTGTCTTGCTATGGCCAACTTTCATTCCTCTTCTTTCAAGTCCATCTCCACCTCCACCTTTTGAAAATCCTCTTCCACCTGTTCCCCGTTCTCACCACACATCACAATGTCATCTGCAAACATCATAGTCCATCAGAATTCCTGCCTGACCTCATCTGTTAGTCGGTCCATCACCAGAACAAACAAGAAGGGGCTCAGAGACAATCCTTGATGCACTCCCACCTCAACCTTGAAGCTATCTGTCACTCGTACTGTACATCTCACCACTGTCCTGCTGTCCTCATACATGTCCTCTACCAGTCTAACATACATATCTGCCACTCCAGGTTTCCTCATGCAATACAACATCTCCTCCCTCAGTACCCTGTCGGATGCTTTTCCTAAATCCACAAAGACGCAATGAAGTTCTTTCTGACCCTCTCTGTACTTCTCCATTAGCATCCTGAAAGCAAAGATGGCATCTGTTGTGCACTTTCTCGGCATGAAATCATACTGCTGTTTACAAGTAGTCACCTCTCGTCTAAGTCTTGCTTCCACAACTCTCTTCCAGATCTTCATCGTGTGACTCATCAACTTAATTCCCATGTAGTTGCTACAACAACTCTGTACATCACCCTTATTCTTAAAAATGGACACCAGCACACTTCTTCTCCATTCCTCAGGCATTTTCTCACCTTCAAATATGCTACAGAATTTTTGAGTCAAAAACCTCACTGACATCTCTCCTAGACATTTCAGGTCCTACTGCCTTTCCCTTCTTATATCTTTTCAGAGCTTTCCAAACTTCACCCTCACATTTTTTTTTCATTCAACCTTAATTTATACAGGGTAGCCTCATAGAGCCACAGGGACTCATTTACAAGAGGGACCTGTTCCAGACAGAACATATAAAGTACAGACAACAATAACAGTAAACAATGACAACAATAAACTACAGTAAAAAAGCAGTTAAAATAAGAGTAGTGTACAAATCAATAAATCAGGGTGCTGTAAAACAGGGTGAAATAATAAAAAATAACATATTTGCTTTGGTTTTTCTAACATTACCAAATGTTTGAAACCTCGTAAAGAAATCAAGATGGACGATTTCAGTTCCTGTTGCAAGCTGTTCCAGGTAGCAGGAGCTGAGTAGGAAAAGGCCTTTTTGCCAATTTCAGTCTGTACTGAGAGAACGCTGCTGTAATGATGGCCTGAGAGTGCATTTTGTAACTGCACTGACTGCATGACATGTGACTAATCTTTCCCACTTCCTGGTACACAGCTTCTATGGCCACTACTCTTGTTTGCCTTTCGTTATTATCCATTCACCTTCGGATCCAATTCAAAATTCTCATGTATGTTTTTAAATCACTGAACAGTTACGCCCCATCCTATCTCACTGATCTTCTGCAGCCATATGTCCCACCGCGCTCTCTGAGGTCAGCAGACCAGATGCTTCTCTTAGTCCCAGAAACCCGTCGTAAGCTCAGAGGTGACAGGGCTTTCTCTGTTGCAGGTCCACGACTGTGGAATGAGTTGCCACTGAGCAGGCTCCCACACTCTCAGTCTTTAAGTCTCGCTTGAAGACCCACTTCTATTCTCTTGCCTTTAACACGGTGTGATTTGTTTTGGTCCTGTCTGTACTCTACACTGTTGGCCATTTTAGTTAGCTTCTGCTGCTATTTGTATCTGTATTTTTATTTTTATGTTTTCCTGTCCGCTGTGCATGTTTGTTTTCTTTTGTACAGCACTTTGGTTGGCCTTGTTGCTGTTTTAAGTGCTCTATAAATAAATTGGTATGGTATGGTATGGTTATCTTCATTCATTATCTCCTCATATTACTCCTACCATCTTCCCATCATGGTCTCCTCACTTGTTAGAACATTACCTTTCCTATCTTTCACAAGCCTAACTTGTTGCACTTCCTTTCCAGCCTTATCTCTCTTTTTCACCAATCGGTACAAGTCCTTCTCGCCCTGTTTAGTGTCCAGCCTCCCATACAACTCATCATATGCCTTCTGCTTTGCCTTTGCTACCTCTTTCTTTGTCCTATGTTGCATCTCATATTCCTGTCTCCTCTCTTCAGTCCTCTCACAGTCATATTTCTTCTTGGCTAACATCTTTCTTTGAATAGCTTCCTGCACTTCACTATTCCACTACCAGGTTTCATAATTATCTTTTCTCTGTCCAGATGGCACAACAAGTACCTTCCTACTTGTCTCTCTATTTACTGTTACTGTAGTAGACCAGTCATCTGGAAGCTATTTCTTACCACCCAGAGCCTTTAACAGCCCTTTTCTGAACTCCACACAACATTTTTCCTTCCTCAGCTTCCACCATTTGGTCGTCTTCTTTCACAACAGCAGTCATTTGTCACACAACCATCTGATGCTGTCTGGCCACGCTCTCCCCAGCCACAACCTTACACTCCCCAATCTCCCTTAGGTTCCTTCGTCTTCACAGAATGTAGTTGACCTGCGTACTCCTTCCTTCACTCTTATAGGTGACTCCATTGGGGCTTTTGCACTGCTCCTAGCGCTCCACGGAAAAATCGCTATTCCACAGTACTTTTTAGCTGATTCGGGACCTTGTTTTGTCCCTGTTTCTCTGGTGGGACCGTGCGAGCTGAGTCAGGGCCAAAACGTGAATGCAGGACACTGATTGGTCAGGGGGAGGAGTCACTGGATCTCAGAAACTGTTCACCGATCCGCTGTTTGCAATTTCTCAGATCTCGAAGCAGCGGCTGGATCTATTTTAAAGATTTTATAAACAATGACAACACCATGTTTAATGCTGAAGTCCAGGCATTTTTGTGTTTGTTGGCCGACGTCAAAATTTGAGAGAGCACTGCGGAGGATCATACGAGCTGCTGACCCGTTGAAGCACGCGAGGCCAGACCCCAAGCCCCGGCCTCGTGTGCTCACAAAGGCTGAATTCTGAGCCCTGGCAGGCGAGAGGACCAGGAGTCCGGGACAGAGGGTGGAAACGGGTTTTGTTTTTGTTTTTTTTTAACATTTTATGTATAAAAAATATATTTTTTAATCAGTGAAGAATAAAAATAAATACATGGTGGCGACTTTATCATGAAATCCTGTTTTCACTTTGACTTTATTAAATAATCTGTTAATTAAAGTTAACTCTGCTGAAAAATCATAAAAAGACAAAATTATTGGATCTCTCAGGAATATTTCCCTCAAACATGTTTAAAGAAGAGATACAGCCTTTGATTCAACTTTATTCTAACCCACAGATGTACAAATCACAAAACAAGAATTACACTTTAAATCACAATTTGATTGTTCCTGTCTCTTCAAATGAGGATTGCCAACTTTTTCTTTCTTATTTTATAGACAAAGTCAGTAAGGTGTGAAATAACATGGATCACTTAAATCACTACAATAAAATCTGTATACAAGAAACAAAACCACATATCAAAAATGAGTGCAAATACATCAAATGATGAAGAAAAATATGGAATTTTAAATATAAATGTTTTTGTAGGATTTGGTTAATCAGATTCAGTTTATTAAAGCGCCAAGTCACAGCAGAAGTTGTCTCAGGGCACTGATCAGAAACATTCATATATAAAATAAGTTAACAGAAACATTCATATTTAAAGATAATAATTTAACATTATTTATCTGAGGAGCAGACTGCTTTGAGTTTAACTCATCGCAGAACTTTCATGATGAACTAAAGTTCATTAAAAGTTCATTAGCAGGATTTTGGATTCTGGACACGCCTCCAGAACCGGTCCTGAAGTACGGTGCAAATCCAGGCTGATCTGAGCAGACTTGGGGCTGAGTAGGAGCAGTGCAAAAGTGGCATATGTTCCTCCTTCTTTTGGAAACAAGTGTTGACTACAGCCATTTCTATTCTCTTGGCAAAACTGACCACCATCTCTTCTTCCTGATTTATTTCCTTGACACTAAATATACCCATCACTTCCTCATCCCCTCCGTTTCCTTCACCAATATGTCCATTCAGGTCTGCTCCGGTCACCACTCTCTCCTCCCTGGGAATACTCTCTATCACTTCATCCAGATCCTTCTAAAAATTATCTTTCTCCTCTGTGTCACATCCAACCTGTGGAGCATAACTACTGACAACATTTAGCATCAGACCTTCAACTTATACCTTCAGGCACATCACCCTATCTGACACTCTTTTCAGTTCTACAGCCAACTCCTCCTTTAGGACCACCCCTTTTCCATTTCTTTTTCTAGCCATACCATGGTAAAACAGTTTAAACCCTGCTCCAATGCCTGGCTGCCCTCCAACTTGGTCTCTTGAACCCCTTTTCCCTAGCTTCTCATCAGCACGACTTGACTCAGTTCGGTACGCTTCCAAACCATTTTCCACTAGCACTGTTTCGTGGAACCAGCACCTTTTTTTGTCCCTTGTTCTCAAGGGGACTAAACAAGCCGAGCCAGCACCAAAACATGACGTCAGAACACTGTCTGTCACTGATTGGTCAGGGGGCAGAGTCACTGGATCTTTCAAAAACTTTTCAAAACACAGATCTGCCATTTGCAATTACTTGGAACTCGAAGCAGCGGCTGGACCTATTAAGATTTTAAAAAGAATAATGACAACACCATGTTTAATGCTGAAGTCCAGGTGTTTTTTTGTGCTTGGTGACCGATGACAAAATTCAGAGCGAGCTAGATGGAGCTCCGCCGGTCCCCGACTCTTCCCGGTCCTCTCCACCGGAGCCCCCTCAGGCCATGCAGGGCATCATCTCCCCGGCTCCAAGCTCTGCCAGTCACTGCGGAAGGCCCTTCGTGCTGCTGACTCGGGGCTCGGGCTCCTGATCCCAGCCTTGCAGGCTCCGAGCTCCGCTGGTCACTAAGGAGGCTCATAAAAGCTGCTGACTCGTAGAAGGCCATTGCCTGGACCCCATCCTTGCTTGCTCATGAAGGCTGAACCCCGATCCCAGCAGATGGGTGGACTGGGACGTGTCTGGGACGAAGGGGTGGAAACGATTTAAAACACATTTTATATATATTTTAAAAATATATATATTTTTAATCAGTCAAAATAAAAATATATAACTAAACTGTGCTGGCTTTATCTTGAAATCCTGTTTTCACTTTAATGACTATTAAATAATCTGTTAAAGTTAACTCAGCTGAAAAATCATAAAAAGACAAAATTATTGGATCTCAGGAATATTTCTGTATACAAGAAACAAAACCACATATCTAAATTGAACAATAAAAGTCTACACAAGTGCAAATACATCAAATGATGAAGAATATAAAATGTTAGAAATACAACGTGTACTGAGCTGAACTGATCCGAGCCATCACTGTGGAAAAGGGCCTTTGGACACAAAACATCTACCTTCCTTCTCCAGCTCACTACCTTTTCCTGTCATTGAGAGTTGTCACCCTCAGTCCTACATTTGTGAATTTCCTCTTCCCTCTCTGTCTCCTGACACGTTTCTCTTCTCGTGATCTTAGACTAACAGTAGCATGATATCCGCTGGCACCCTATTTGTCAACAGCACCGGTGACGGTCATTGTTAATCAGGGCCTTGACCGATCTGATATGGTGTTGCTAAGATGAACTTGCATATTAGTTTTAGCAAAAGTCTTTTATGTTGGATGCCCTTCCTGACACAATCCTCACCATCTACCTGGTTTTGGGACCGGCACTAGAGACACGTGATAAATACAGATATATACACTGGATTGTGCTCCATAGTGGCTGGTTTCATACTTGAATTTTTTTTCATTCTTGCCGTCGGCGAAGGCAGACGTTTCTTTCCTCTGTGCTGTCCCTGCTCTTCTCTTTGTCCTTTGAACCTTTTCACATGCATATGTCTCATGTCTGTATGTTGCTTCTTTGTGTGCTGGGTTTTTTTGCTGCCGCACGCTGTGTCCTGCAGGGACACAGTGCGAGATTTTTTTTTTTGCCTCCTCTTCTCTCGTGTTCCCTTTTTTCTAATCTAACGAAAAAGGAGCACCTCTCAGGCTGCTGCCTCAGTCACTCCGTCTACCCAAGTCTGTGTCTGTTTGTTTGTGGTTCTTCAGATGGGCTGTACTAAAATGTAATTTTCTTGTGCTCTGTGCAATGACAATAAAGTTGATTCTGATAATATACAAAGCAAATAGTAATGATTTTAGACCTTTCTGTTTGATGCTCACAATAAATTATTTATTATGTTTCTTACTGCCCACCAACGTGAAAGGCAGGCAACATGTAATATGTTGTATATATGTGCATGTGTATCTGCAATATATCCCTAACCAACCCTCAGAAAATAATGATTGAATTCACATGTACAACTGAGTATTGTTTAGAGTTAACCTGATTCAATATGGCCACCACAGCTAATCATTCTTGGGCAACACAAACCATTTATAACTCAATCTTTTTACAGATACTAAGCAAAAGATTGGTGTAGTAGTAGCTGAGAGTCAACCCTTTTTTAAATTTCAACACTACCAGATCCTGCACCAGGAAAAATGCATTTCTTTAGGGAATGTTTCTTAGACCGAATCTGAGTGAGCCATTTAATTTGACAGTTTGAGGCTTTACACTCCCCCCATTTGTATTACTGTTTTTTTTATAGGGACATTATTGCTTTGAGAGTTAATGTGCAGCTCCAAAACTTTACAAAAGATTCTTTTTTTTTCCTCCACCTAACCTTTAGTTCCTTTTTTGTTTCAATATTGTTTGATGACTGTGTGTGGGGATTATATTTCTTTTTCTAGATTGCATTATAAGCATAGATAGCCCTGTGCAGAGAAATTAAATCCTGTCAGAGACTCATAAATATGGAGCTCTTTCTGTGGAGCTCATTTCTGTTTTCAGTTAAACAGCTCCTAAATGACTTTGAATTGTAATCTATTGAATATGAAATGGCCTCTGGACTTTGTAATACTAATGTCTGTGTTAGCTTGAGCTACATAATATTTTATCATAAACTCATTTATACAAGATGACTCAACGGGACAATTTTGTTGATCAAATCCACCTGCACCTTCATTTACAACAGTTTTCTTATGAGAGTTAAATCAGCTTGTTCATGTAAATAACGACAGGGCCACTTTTGCTCTGTGGTATGATGATGTTTCTGCTGCCTGTGCTATAAATAACTTTTGCCAGCAATTGCCTTGCGTGAGACTTGGTACCTTGACAGCTGTGAGTCTACAGAGATGATTAAACCACATTCAGCTCAACAAGTTATGGCTTAATGATAAATAACAATACAAACCAAAAGTCCCTTCTCATTTACAAACAGCACAAGAAGAAATTATATGAAGAGGTCACATATTACATATAATTAAAAAAAACATGTTAAAGTTTTTTTTTCTTTCGGCTGCTCACTTCTTCAGGGGGTCACCACAGCGAACTGAGTCGCACGAAGACTAGACAATTACACTGCCTGGCCAAAAAAAAAAAAAGGTCAATATTTTGTTGGACTGCCTTTAGCTTTGATTACATCATGCATTTGCTGTGGCATTGTTTCGATAAGCTTCTGCAATGTCACAAGATCTATTTCCATCCAGTGTTGCATTAATTTTTCACCAAGATCTTGCATTGACAGTGGCAGATTCTGACCACTGCACAAAGCCTTCACAAAGCCACATCCCAAATATTCTCAATGGGGTTAAGGTCTGGACCCTGTGGTGGCCAATCCATGTGTGAAAATGATGTCTCATGCTCCCAGAACCACGCTTTCACAATTCGAGCCCGATGAATCCTGGCATATTGGATATGGATATGTTGCCATCAGGGAAGAAAAAAAAAATTCATTGATGGAATAACCTGGTCATTCAGTATATTCAGCTGAACTCATTCTTTGAACACATGCTGTTGCTGAACCTAGACCTGACCAACTGCAACAACCCCAGATCATAGCACTGCCCCCACAGGCTTGTACAGTAGGCACTAGGCATGATGGGTGCATCACTTCACCTGCCTCTCTTCTTACCCTGATGCGTCCATCACTCTGGAATAGGGTCAATCTGGACTCAGACCACATGACCTTCAATTGCTCCAGAGTCCAATCTTTATGCTCCCTAGCAAATTGAAGCCTTTTTTTCCCCCCCAGTTAGCATCACTGAGACTCTCATTGAGTCACAAGGACTCATTTAAAAGAGAGACCTCATGACTCAATGAGACTAACCTGACACGATCTGGGTTTTGGATTAGCACACAACACCGAACAACAGGAATGGTTTAAAGTGTTTATTGATAAACAGCTTCTGGTGGAAGTCCGGGTCCAAAGGTGGGCCTGATCTGTAGAGACAGAGGAGTTATTAATCTGGGTTTTACTGTGAAGGTTCAGAAAGTTTCTAAGGTAGTCACTAACCTTCACAGTCTATAGAGAGAGGAACTCCTTTGGTGAGTAAGAGATGATGATTTCACTCACTGTGAGTGAGCAGCAGCAGAGAAGCAGGTTGATTTAGAATGTGGTTCTAGGGAGAGTCCAAGGACGAGGTCCAGTAGGGAAAGCAGAGGTCATGCACAGTTGGTCAGAGAGTAGAATCCAAAGCCAAATCTTGATCTGGGAGGCGTAGTCGAGGAGATGGGAAGTGGAGTCGGTAACGTGGTCAGAAAGCAGAATCCAAAACAAGTAAGGAGCAGGCAAGGCGAAGAATCCGAGGAACAGGCATGGGTAGTGATGGTAGTATGAAACAAAAGCTTCAAAACATGCTTCGAACCCTGCAGTAAAATTACATCGGAGAACTGCTTCGGAGCCTGTTTTGGTGCGGAAAAAGTCATGTGACACGCGACGTCCGAAACACAAACTGTTTTGTTGTCGGAATGAATCGCTTGACTGGTTCGCAGTCCAAACAGCTGATTCCCTGGCACCGCCTCGTCTCAATTCTGACAGGTGACAGGTTGAGACAGTTTTGAATCGAGAGCGCTCAACACTATAAAACAGCTCTAAAATGTTTGCAATGTGTTAGAGAGTAGGTGTGTTTTTGCCGTTAGTTGAAATTGAATAATTATAGAGCCAGCCAGGAAAAGAGGTCGTTCTAACATGTGGGAACACTTCATTCTTCTCATGATACAGTGGTTTTGGCATTTAAATATCAAAAAAGTTATAGTAATGTTCAGCATTGAAGATATTATCTAACACATGTATTTAATATCATTACAGTAAAATGATGTACAGTGAACCCTCGTTTTTCACGGGGGTTACGTTCCAAAAAGAACCCGTGATGGGCGAAATCCGTGAAGTAGTAACCTTTATTTTTTTTACAACTATTATACAATGAAATACTCCATAATACATTCAAACCAAAGAACAAAACCTTTTTATAGGCCCAAGCATTTGTTTAACAAATAAAAGTACTGTATAAATGTTTTTTTTACAAATAACTACTGTACTGGAGAGACTGTTTAGCCAATCAGAATGCAGAACACAATGCACGATGCAAATCCGTGAAGCAGCGAGACCGTGAAAGGTGAACCGCGTTATAGCGTAGGTTCACTGTATGTGATTTTAATAATCATATATCAGTATGGGCTCGAATTAAAATTTTTATTTACATTAGTGTATTTCTGCAGGTGCAGTGTTTGGTGTGTTCAACTGAACTGAAGTATCATGATACCTCCTCTATGATTAGACACTTCAGCGCCAAACATGGAGATGCTGGAAATGTCATTTCATTGTTATTTTTAAGAATGATAAAGACTCGGACTCTGCCACAGTGACACAAGCACAATACCATTGCAACATTTTTATTAAATCTTTTCGATGCACATTTCCATCTATCCATCCATCCATCCATCCATTTTCTTCCGCTTATCCGGGGTCCGGTCACGGGGGTAGCAGCCTAAGTAGGGAGGCCCAGACTTCCCTCTCCCCAGCCACTTGGGCCAGCTCTTCCAGGGGAATCCCGAGGCATTCCCAGGCCAGCCAAGAAACATAGTCCCTCCAGCATGTCCTGGGTCTTCCTCTGGGCCTCCTTCCGGTGGGACGTGTCCGGAACACCTCACCAGGGAGGCGTCCAGGAGGCATCCTAAACAGATGTCCATGCCACCTCAACTGGCTCCTCTCGACGTGGAGAAGCAGCAGCTCTACTCCGAGTCCCTCCCGAATGATCAAGCTTCTCACCCTATCTCTAAGGGAGAGCCCAGACACCCGGCGGAGAAAACTCATTTCGGCCGCTTGTATCAGAGATCTCAGTCTTTCGGTCGCAACCCAAAGCTTGTGACCATAGATGAGGGTAGGAACATAGATCGATCGGTAAATTGAGAGCTTCGCCTTTTGACTCAGCTCTCTTTTCACCACGACAGACCTGTACAATGCACATTTATCCATCTTTATTCAAAAGCATGTAAGCATAAATACATTTTCAAACCAGGAAACATAGAAAGTTGATGAATTTAAAAAAATCTGTCTTTTACAGCAGTAAAGTAGTTTCTTTAACAATAGTTACTGAAGTTCTATGTCGTATAAGCTTCACCCTTTAAGGCCTTCGCTTTAGTGGGTTTATCCCGTTATGCGCAGCATAAGCACTGAAAAAATTTAGTCCACGCCCACCTGCTGTGTGGGCCCCACCCGGTCCGTATAAATTACGTTAAGAGCGGGAAATAGGCTCCCATTTTTTCTTCAGCGAGCTAAAATAGCACTGTCAGAAGAACAAAGAAGGAAAATTGTGTAAGATGACCAACCTTTGTTAAGGATGCTTGGCCCGGCAGTCGACCTCCGGTCGTCCGGTGAGTTCTCCTCCCCGAGGAGAAGATGACGAGCAGTCCTATTCCAAGGTAAGCGCCGAGGAATATTTCCCAGTGACAGGTCACTACACGCTGGACAACGCCATCTTGTATTTTTTCCTCTTATCGCCGACCCTCGGAGCGAATCGGATGGTTCCTCCGGGACAGGCGTGCTCAGCTGCAGCCCCCACTGCTCATTCCCTCCTGGGGAGCGTAGTGTCGGTGGAGGGGGGCTGAGTGAATGCTCACCCCATCCCACCTCGTTTCGCATCGGCGATCACACCGCTCCCGGCCGACGGCGCCCTCAGGGGTTGCCCGGCGTAACCCAGGAGGAGGCTGACATGAAAGGACCCTTTTTTACGTCCTACGCCTTTCCCGCCAGTTCGGATGATCCGGCGGGAAGGTTGTTACTGGGCTCCATTCCGGCTCACCGTCTTGATCCATATGGCCTTGTGCTCCCAACAGGACGTCCTACGGGCGAGGCCACAGACGGGTTCTTTCCTGGTAGATTGGGGGAGCCGGTTTCCACAGTCCGCACCCATCTCCAGAGCAGGGGTTCACTGAGCGGAAAGTCCCTCCGTGCCCTCTGGAGCCGAGCCTGATGGAGGCTTCATTGGAGTAAGATGTTCGAGATGGACCAGATTCCCGTGCCTCTGGTTAGCATAACCGAGACGGTGACACCGCTCTCCAACTGAGCTCACCAGCATGTGTTCCACACGGCCGCAGCGAACAACACGTTACGCTGTTGGCGTACACGTTCAGAGGCGGGAAGAGACGGTGGCCCTCATTCCTTCGGCTCACTCCGCTCTCGCAGCGGCTGCTGCTAACGACGCTGCCGGCCCCTGCAGTACGCTCAGTCTACAGGTCAGCTGACGTCATCCTCAACTGGTGCGCCTCTTTTGCTGTCTGCCGCCCCGCATCGCAGCCGGAGAACGGGGTCCCAGAAGCTCTCCTGGCCCGTCACTCCACCTTCCTCTCAGGAGAAATGCAGGAGTCCATTGGTGATCCTCTTTTCATCAGCTAGAGATCACTTCAAGATGCTCCACAGCTGTTCCACGGCTGCTCAACGGCTGCTCAACGCCTGCTCAACGCCTCCCCAGCTCTGCTACGCCAGCCCCTCCCGTCAGATGTCCCCGGCAGCCGGAAGTTTATTTTTTTCCCGGACTTCGCCAACAGGGGGCCCTCCAGGACAACAAACAGAGTTCAACGGAAGGTAATCAGGTGTCCGGTCGCTGGAGGTGTGTTGATGACACTGTAAAATAACATCATTTTATGATGAAGTGTCTCCTAGCCAGGCTGTCAGCATGGTTTATCTGACAAGCGGCTCCATCACACACACTCATCACGAATGAGCCTTTTTAAGGTTGTTTTCATTCACTGTCAGCGGTGCCGATGCACGCTCCCGCGGCATGAAAGCGCGCATGCAGCTCTCAGCGCCCGCCGTTCACGTCAACGTTCACGTGAGACCACGGTACGAGCTCAGCAACGTATCTCGCTCCCGGCAGAAGCGACACACGTTTTGTCATTGCAGCGGTGTCAACGCGCGCTCCCGCAGCGTTAGCAGTTTCACAAGCCTCACAGCGGCTCTGCTTCTTTATCCTCAAAGAAGGTTTTCTGAATTAATACTGTAGCGCATGGAATCATTCTGAAGTTCACGTGACTTGCAGCCAAGAATGAACGTTTTTTTCTGCAGACCGAGCCAGGGGTAGCCTCGCTTCATCGATGCCGCGCGCTGCTTCCTGACCGCTCCAGTGCCAACGCGCGCTCCCGCGGCATCAGCAGCCCCACAAGCCTTCAGCGGCTCAGTTCATACATCCTCGAAGAAGGGGTTTTGTCTGAATTAATATTGCAGCTCGTGGTATCACTCAAAAGCTCACGTGACCCGCAGCAAACGATGAACATTTTTCTGCAGACCGAGCCAGTGGTAACCCCGCTCCACCGTTGGCGCGCGGTGCCTCCTTACCGCACCAGTGCCAACGCGGGCCCCCGCGGCAATCCTGGCTTAAAGCGTCGCATGAGGACGCACACACACGACCCTCAGGGCGCGTCGGCTCATACGTGCACCCACTTCCAAGCGTTACACCGAGCAGCTGCACACAACGTGATCATCAGCGCGCTCCAGTTCACATCAGCATGTATGTGAGTTTTTCACAGCATAAATGCGTGCCCGCTTTATAGCTTAGGTGGCAATGAACGCGCGCCTCCAGACGGATGGACAAATCGTTTTCATCCGGGATTCACGCTGCAGTTCAGCTCAAACCCCGGTGTGGAGGAACTCTGTGACGTTTTTTCTGTCATCTATGAACAGATCTCGTCCCCTCTAGTAGAAGATCAGGAAATTCTTTTTTGAAATGTAATTTCTAGAATCTCAGATGGAGAGGAAACACAAGGTCTCTCATCACTTCCTGGTCCCAATGAGCCGGAAAGATGAGATTTATTCTAGATTGTCAATTTTCTGAGCTGTGAGAAACAACACTCCATTATGCCCCGAGCCATTTTAATTCTGCGTTATCTGGACACCTGCTGCTGCTGAGCAGCTTGTACAGACAGGGGGCAGCAGTGCAACTCACGTGAATCGGTTGAGTGATATCAGCTGTTTTCCGTCAGCAGATCTACGTCACACACATTTAACAAGCTGTGGGGCGCTGTGGCTCTCCACACAGCAGCCTTTTAAATGTTTTGGAGTGTGGCACGGGGTCTTTGAATATGACTCAACACTGACCTTGAGCTGCAGAATCATCAGAGTTTGTGATTCTCAGACAGCAAGTGACTGTTGCACACATACTAGCAGGAAATGTATGCATTTTTTCAATCCATGTGCCACATTGTGAGACAGATGCTGTGTGGGACACATTCAATCTGTTCTCTATTGGAGTGGGTACATCTCATGTATTCCACCCAGAACTAGGACTCAGACACGGTAGAATCCTGCCAGCATCTGCGGATGTGTAGCAACACGAAAGAACGCTCAATGTCAATTATAATTAGCGTGGAGCCGTAGGACGATCCACCGCTGGGTGGACGTGCCTGCTCACAGCCTGTGGGCGTAATGCCTTTCACCTTCTTCTCTCCCTCTGGTATCATGGTTTTTCTGAACCGAACTCAGGAGGAGGGACTGACGGCTCCTCTGCCCCAAGTGCGTGAACGCATCATGGTTCCCAGGCCTACGACATCTTTTATCAGGGTGCTCGTGGAACCTGCCATGGAGGGGGGACGCTTCCTTCCAGGCGGGAGGAACGATCAGGAATTAATCAGAATAGGCCAGCACCTGTGGTTTGGCCGCTGTGCAGATCTTTGAGAGGATGGATCCCTCGCAAGATGTAGTGTGTACGATTCAGGAGTCACGTGCTGCAACCACCACAGCGTTGTTCACATCAAGTGGTCAGTTTTCCAACGCCGCTGTACAGAAAGGCGTAGAGGCCACTTCATGTCTACTGGTCGACATGCTGTCTTTCTGCAGCAGCCGAAGGACAGAAATCTGGTGTCCAGCACGACTATTGTATGCTGCAACCGTGTTTTTTCTTTTGTCTCAAAGTTGTCATAGACAGAACAACCTTTAATCATCCTCTGACGGAGCATTTTGTCTCAGATTGATATAGCGGCTGTGGGCCTGTTGTGACACGGGAAACGTTCAGTGTCAATTATGCGCTTCTCTGAGCCCATGAGACGAACCACCGCTGGGGGGTGGATACATTTGTCCACAGTCCATGGCCCAAAATGCTTCTGTACGCGTTTTTTCTCCACCTCCTCTGATCTTACGGTCTTTGAACCGAGCTCAGGAGGAGGGATTGACAGCTCTCCTGGTGGCCCCGAGCGCGTGGGTGCACCATGGTTTCCAGTCCTGAAACGCCTGTTGTCGGGGTGCTCGTGGGAACCGCCGTAGAGGGAGGACGCTCCCCTTCCAGGCAGGAAGAGCGACCAGGAGTTACCCAGAAATAGGCCAGCACCTGTGGTCTGGCTGTTGAACGAATCCACTTACAGAGGATGGGTTGCCCACAGGATGTAATGCGCACAATTCAGGTTTCAGTGCTGATGTACAGAGAAGGATGTAGAGGCCTCCTCATGTTCTTTAGGTGGCATGCTGTTCTTTCTGCAGCAGCTGATGGACAGAAATCTGCATCCAGCACGTTTAAAACGTACGCTGCAGCCATCTCTTCCTGACATGAAGGTTTCTGAGACAGAACAGGTTTTATCATCCTCTGATGAAACGTTTTCTAAAAGGTGTACAGAGACGCAGGTCTGTCCCACACCCACTTGTTTCCAGTGGGATTTAATACTGGTCCTGCAGGTCATGATCAAAGCTTCATTTGAGCCCTTGGATCAGGTTCCACTTAAATTCTTGTCTTTTTAAACAGCACTGCTGCTGGCTTTAACACCCGCTAAGAGAGTGAGTGTTTTTATCTGCCCTCTCTGTCGCTCCGTCATGTCTCAGAAATTAGGCTGACGGCAGATCAGCTGATTTTAGATCAACCCAGCTTTTATGCTTAATACATAACGAGCTCTTTTAATCAAGAGCGATATCGTTGGAGGGGTCGTCCCCCCCCCCCTTTTTTTCACGCAGATCAGATGAAGTAACGTCTTTTTATCTTCTCTGTCCTGTGCGGGCGTTGACGTGTTACATAGCGTGCACAGCTGCAATGCGTCAACATTTGTTTGTGCATTATAGAGATGCATCTGCAGGTCGCCCGTTATCCACCCAGCGCTTGTCACACTGGCTGTGAGAGACTATTTCTGAAGCCTACAGAGCATCAGATTTAGAGCCTCCTGTCAACCTCAGAGCACACTCGACCAGAGGTATCGTTTTCTCGACTGCTCTACATAATGGTATGTCAATGCAGGATATTTTGCACTGTGGCCGCGTGGTCAACACCCTGCTCATTATTCGCCTTTATCTAGGTGATGTGACGGCCTGTTCCATGATACATTCTGCCTTTAGTGTTTACAGAATGAACATTGTTGTTTCATGGAACTCCGTTTTATTCACATCTGTCTGCATGCATTACAGTGTGAGATGTTATCAATCACAAGTTGTGACTGTTATTTGATTCTATTGTCATTAATCAGTTCACGACTATTGTTACCAATCAGTTTATCTGATTAATAATCAGCTCTTCTGTTATTATTAATCTGTTCATACGGTTCAGCCGTAAACCGGTTGGTTCATGGCTCTTTTCAGCGTTTTTCCCTCCCCGTTGATGTTTCCGGGGCGTTCATGCATTCAGAATGCATAGTTACACAACATGTGTCTGTGCATGGCACATAATTACGCAATGCGTAATTATGCACATGGGAGCTGAGTGATTAGATTTTTTTGGGCAAGCTTCTGCTTCATACGGTGTTCGAATGGACCCAGTGAGGCGAGGACCACATCAGCTTCGCCCTTTACCCACTAAAGCGAAGGCCTTAAAGGGCGAAGCTTATACGACATAGAACGTTGGTTACGTACTGTAACCCCAGATTCTATGAGTATAAGCGTAGCCCTTTAAGCGTCGGGCCTCACTGGCTCCTAAATGGCTGAAGAAAAAGCTATTTTGGGAGCCGATTTCCCGCTCTTAACGTAATTTATACGGACCGGGTGGGGCCCACACAGCAGGTGGGCGTGGACTAAATTTTTTCAGTGCTTATGCTGCGCATAACGGGATAAACCCACTAAAGCTACGCTTATACTCATAGAATCTGGGGTTACAGTACGTAACCAACGTTCTTTGGTGTGTGCCACTAAAAGCATAATGCCCAATTTAACAGCAGCATTGCAAAATGCCACAAGAGGTCATTGTAACTGAAGCTTCAACAAATGAACCTATTTTTGAAATAATTGGCCCTACTGGTTCAGTGCTTCATAAAAGCTTCATTTGCTCATCACTAGGCGTGGGGTTGAGACAAGGCTGTGAAGAGATTGCTTGACATCTACCATCTAAAAGAGTTTAATAATCTGGCACTGGTGGAGTGTGAGCATGAAGCTTGTAAAGTCAGGTGAACAGGTGAAGCTGATGAGTGCTGATTGTTGTAACAAGGGAGGTGTGGCTTGACTTGGAAGGAGCAGGATTAAATTGAAGATGGGTGATAAGCAAAACTGAGCATGAAAACAGAAAACTAAGGGTGCATTCACACTAGCCCTGTTTAGTCTACTTTAATCGAACTCTAGCTCGTTTTCCTAGAAAGTCCGGTTCGTTTAGGGAGGTGTGAACGCACCATCGAACTCTGTCATGGAACAAAAAGGCGAACTCTGGCCCGGGCTAAAACCTAGGTCTCGGTCCGCTAGAAGCGAACTCCAGCGCGGTTCGAGTGCAGTGTGAATGTAAACAGACCGAGCCCCGCACCGCAGGGTAAACAAACACGCATTTCTCTGACCTTATATGGAGCCGTCAGCTGCCTTGTGTGAAAAACAATATTCTTCATGGTCTTCTGTCTCATCTTCATGCTAAGTCCATTTTTGAAAAATGACGAAATATAACTCCTAAAACTGCTAAAACTTGACGCCACTTCGTTTTTATTTTTATTTACAGAAGAAGAAGACGTGTCTTCAGAGGTTTTTGTGTCGTTTCTTTCAGTAGTTCTTGGTGCAGCGCCCCCACAGACGAGTGGGGGAATAGGTTGGTTCAACAGGTTGACTCAACTGCACAGTGCAGTGTGAATGCAAATGCACCAGCTCAAATGTAAACAAAAGCTCATGAATATTGGTCCCGAACCGAACCGAGTCTACCGGACTATCTAGTGTGAAAATGACCTAAGTCATGAAGAGGCAGAAACGTGACATAACCTGTATAAACAAAGGTTAAATGAATGGTTGCACTAAGAAAGTGGCATATATTGACCTTGGGGTTTAACTAGAATGGTAGAATGTAGAACTAACATCACATTTTAAGGGTGCATTCACACCAGCCCTATTTAGTCCGCTTTAATCGAACTCTAGCTCATTTTCCTAGAAAGTCCGGTTCGTTTAGGGAGGTGTGAACGCGACATCAAACTCTGTCATGGAACAAAAAGGTGAACTCTGGCCCGGGCTAAAACCTAGGTCTCGGTCCGGTAGAAGCGAACTCCAGTGCAGTTCGAGTACATTGTGAATGTAAACAGACCGGACCCCGCTCCGCAGGACAAACAAACACGCATTTCTCTTACCTTATATGGAGCCGTCAGCTGCCTTGTGTGGAAAACAATATTCTCCATGGTCTTCTGTCTCATCTTCTGCTCATGCTAAGTCCATTTTTGAAAAATGACAAAATATAACTCCTAAAACTGCTAAAACTTGATGCCACTTCATTTTTGTTTTTATTTACAGAAGAAGAAGACGTGTCTTCAGAGGTTTTTGTGTC